>NC_091551.1:21957727-21977727 GCF_042767895.1 Penaeus vannamei | reverse complement strand
CTGCTTGTCGCTAAATAAACATTTCCCCATATGCGTAGGCTTGCTTGTCGTGTCACTTTACAAGATAAAAAAACCCTCCAACATGATTTTTACACAGCCTCTTGGGTAGATTGCGCGACAGAATTATTATTTTTGCGCAAGGCCCATGTGTAAACTCGTCGCGTCGATCAGCAAAGATCAAGATCTATTGTTGTTGACAAATGATTTCCGATGGAGCTGCGTCGAGATCCACAAGTATGTGAATCGCGACGGCGTCGGCAGGTAACGGATATGTGTACATTTATGCAATCAAGGATATGCCTTGGACAAATTTAAAACATTTTAAGACCTGCGACAGAAAAAGCTCCGTTTTGTAAGACTTTTTAAGCCTTAAACTTACAAAAAAACATTTAAGGCATTTGATGACTTTTTAAGGTTGGGCGCGAACCCTGCCCGGGTATATTCATCCTAAGCACCTGTCACGAAAAAGAAATAACCCATACGCCCACCAATACGTGTCTGATTGGGCGTAGCAGCTCTGTGGAAGACATTCTCTGTCTAGCAGCCCTGCTTGAAATAGGAAACCCTGTTGCATATTTTGGTTTCATTTTATGTCACATTGGTGTTGATTTATAGGCAAGTGGAAGAAGACAACAGCAACTACTACGAGTCTGAAATCAGGAGCAACGCCCTTGATGTTGGGGAAGAAGTGGAAATCAGTATCCCTGATGTCACGTTTGTGAAAAAGGAGCACCAAGGTGTTGAAACCGACTGGTCTTTGCGGAGAGGGAAGAGGATTTGATCGCTGACAGCCTGGAGCAGTTTTCGCCATCATCATCTGGTCGGGCAGTCAGCCAAATGCCGGGGAAGAACAAGGGAGGATGTACTGGAATCTGCGGGTACTCTCGTTTTTTTGACAGCGAGGACGGGAACCAGCTGATTGAGCAACATCACTCCCTCCTTCCTCCTCTTACCCTTCCCTCCCTCCCTCATCCCTCCCCCATCCCCCTATTTCTCCCTCCCTCCCTCCCTCATCCCCCTACTCCTCCCTCTCTCATCCCCCTACCCCTCCCTCCCTCCCTCATCCCCCTACCCCTCCCTCCCTCACTCCTTCCCTCATCCCCTAACCACTTCCATCCCTCCTCCTACCCCTCACTCTCTCTCCTTCTTTTCTTCCCTCCTCCTACCTTTCCTTCTTTCCCTCCCTCCGCAACCCTCCCTCTCTTCCCTCCTTCTAATAAAAAATACTGAAATTACAAGTCTGAAGATGATGTAAATGGTAAAAGTGACATGAGACATGATAGATAATCTGCATATAGTTTTCCTCAAGATTACAACTTCATTCTAATAACAACAAAACCAAACAAAACATCTAAGCACAACTAACTTCGTCCCACTTTAGCTTAATAGAGAGGATAGAACAAAATTATTTGCTGAATAAAATACATTTGGTATCATGTTGGTTTCTTGTATCTTGCGACTTCTTTTCTTTCGTTACATGAGTCATGTGTTAGAGCCCTTGTGAAATGATGAAATTCATTTGTACTCTTAGTTCTTATTATCATTTTTGTCATTATCATTTGAATATTTCTTCACTTTAATGAAAGTGAGCCAAAATCAAAGAGCTAATTTGAATTTCTTTTCTTTAAAAAAAGGAATTTAAGATAACAAAGCACTTGAATTAAATACCATTTCTTTTTTTTCATGAGTCATGAGTTAGAGCACATGTGGAATGATGAAATCCATTTGTGAACTCTTTGTACTTATTATCATCATTGTCATAATCATTTGATTATTTAATTTTACTGAAAGTGAGTCAACATCAAAGAGCTAACTTGAATTTATTCTCTTTCAAAAAATAAATTTAAGAGTACACAAATTACATGAATTCATTACCATCTCGTATAAAGTTTATGCTACAGTAACACATTTTATGCAAGAAATCAGCAATATATAAGGCTTTATTTGCAGCGTCCGTATCTGAAATTTCTTCCAATTCTTTGAAATTTTTGATGCCCAATTTCAGGTAAAATCAAGTTGAAACTCCGCCCACACTGGTGTGCGAATCTGTGCATTCATCTCGTTAACATGTATGCACTGCTCATAACCAAATAGGCAAAATGCCATTTTCGGGGACCGGCTGGCCATTTTTCGGCTTTTTCGCCCTTATTTCCAAAATCAATTCAAATGCATTTGCAAGGAGTTTCAGGGGCCAACTGATTTTTTTAGGTGGTAGCAGCCCTTTTCGATGTCGACCGATTTTTTTTTACCTTACCTTAGAAGATCGGCAGTTGTGACGTAATGATTAAATATAATAAAAATAATGAGATTATTTTCTGAAAGCCTATTAAATTTCACATGAGACCAACCTTCATTTTTTCGGAATAATTTTTAAAATTTGGCAAGCGTCTAAAAACAATAACGAAGATTTTTTTATACAAATAAATAAACATATGCCATTCATATGGAATATTTTATTTCCTTTATGTTTTCATTATATTTCCTTAGTTTGATCGATATCAAAATTTGGGGTAGGTTTGCCAAATAATCCGGATCACCACCAAAATTTTATGGAATATAATGCCATCTTTTCCAGCGGTTACAGGAAACGCGACACCTCCAGCGCGGCAGGAATCGAGCAGATGGTTAACAATCATCGAGTTGCCATATGCATTCCTCCTACTTCGAATATTTCATGCATATTCGTACTTATATTGGATATCTATAACACCGCACTACCCACCATAAGATATCAAAAGCCATCTTGGATATCATATTCCAAAATACTGTTTACCTGCTCGAAAAATAACCAGTACAGTAAAATAGCAAATCGTCAACCGCGATCATTCCCATTACGTCACAGGAATGGGCGGAGCTTAGAGGCCTGTCTCGCCTCCGATCACGAGACAGCATTTGGTGTCGCGGCGCGTCTCGCGACACCCTAATTGCCACCAGAAAAGATGCCTTATAACACCGCACTACCCACCATAAGATATCAAAAGCCATCTTGGATATATTTCAAAATACTGTGTACCTGTCGGGAAAAATAAGCAGTACAATAAAATAGCAAGGCGTCACCGCGGTCATTCCCATTACGTCACAGAAATGGACGGAGCTTAGAGGCCTGTCTCGCCTCCAATCACGAGACAGCCTTTGGTGTTTCGTCGCTTTTCGCGACACTCTAAATGCCACCGGAAAAGATGGTATAAGTTAGGCTAAGAGCCAGCTCAATAAAACATGTTGGTAACTTTTTGTCAGAAAAATCATGGCATCCAAGTTAGGTTAAAACACACTTTTGGTAAAAATCTCATTAAAATTTGTTCATAACCTTTTGAATTATCAGATAAACATAACAAACTAATAACCGGAATTAAGAATATATATATATATATATATATATATATATATATATATATATATATATATATATATATATATATATTTATATATATAAACATGAAGTCATGGAATACACGGAAATGATCTGTGCATCCTTATAAACCTTATATACATATTTTTACACCACCCTGTACTTGTACATCTTATTTCACGGGTGTGTTGGTGCGAAAGTTGGGTGATTCACCCTGTAGAATCACAAAGCCTGGGACCGTTACCTCACAAACGTGCGCACTTACCCTTCTGACAGCTCGGAGGGGCAAAAGTGTGATATTCTTTTGCTTTGAGAATGATCATTTTGATGACCAATATCAAATGTTGTAAAACCCCATTAGAGCAGCAACAAAGGTAAATAATAGATAATTATATAACATACAAGTACTTCATACAAGATTTGTTATCCATATAAAAATAAATAAATAAATAAAGAGGAAAAAATTGCGACATTTTGATAGTTACGCTTTTATGCTTTGTACACGCATTTTCAGTCCGTTTTTACCGTATTATGGATCATTTTGTAGCTGAATAGTAGATGTACTGCATGCTGCAATAAGATTTGCAATATTTTTATGTGCTTCCTATAAAAGTAACATATAAAAAAACATTTTGGGGTGATGGAAATGTCGCCGACGTAAAATATTCACAAAAAAGGTCGACTTCGAAAAATTGGCTTCCACATATTATAGTTGAAACATTGTTCTATTCAAATATGAAATCAGTATGACTGCATGAGTTTTTGGGATTTTAGATTTTTTTTTTTTTTTTTAATGGTAGGCCTATACACATCCCAAATCAGTGCGAGCCTACGACACTATACGAAAATTATGAGAAATTGTTACGTGCTGTCAATGTCCATAATACTTCGGAATGTAGGTACATAGAGGAAAAACGAAAAATGCCGATATCTGGAAACACCACTCTTAGGGGGCCTTGAGGGGGGGGGGGGCAAATCCTCACGGGCGCAATTATTGTCCAAAATTAACATATTTTGGCTCGTTTTGTAGAAAAATAGAATATCTACAACTTATTCCACTCGCTTTTTTCAATTTTTCCCTGTGCTTCTTGTAAAAGTGACAAGTCGAAACCGAAAAAAGTGAGTGGAAGTTGTAGCTGTTTAATAGTTCCGTCCAAAAATCAGATAAAATATAATGTTTTATCGTTTTTGAAGACGTGACAATTTTGTCTGAGTAAGGAGCTGTAGAGGAATCACGAAAAATCGGTCCCATTTGGCTGGGGAAAATAGAGTATTTAAGATATTTGTAGAGTTGGGGGTGGTAGAAGGAAGGGGACGTGTGGAAGAGGGAGTAATGTTGAGGGGGGTAGTATTACGGAGGGATGGAGAATAAGGTTGTAAGGTAGTAATGAGGATGGGGTGATTGATGAAGTAGGTTGTGGGGGTAGAGGTGATGAAATTGAGGAAGTTGTGAGAGTAGGAATGCCCTTTGGAGATTGAGTCTCGACTTTGATAATGCACTAATAGGCATTTAGGAGTGGGTAGTAGTTGTAGTGTTCACAGTCGTGGTCAAAGGAGAGCTTGGGAGAGTTTGAATTGGTGGGTTATTACATCTTCGTTACTGGCCATGGGAAGCCTTGACTATGTAAGCGAAATAAACAGTCCACCCCTCAGGTTCCCCTTGAGGAGTAAGGGCTAGACAACTAAAATGGGGGAATACCGTGCCCAGGGTTCCTTCAATCCCTTCAGGACAGGCAAGTCAGCCTTTTATCCTTTCAGCACGGCTCTTACATCTTAGGAAGTAGATAGTAGAAGGGGTTGGAGAAGGAACAGAAACGAAAAAGTAGGCGGGAGAAAAGACCATGCAAAATTAGTTGTCAAGGGCTGAGACCCAAGGTGGGGGAGATCCCCAGCATTGGGTCCCAGTCCCGTCTCTTATGCACCCCCCCCCCCACGACAAAAAAGGGCAAGGGATTGGGGGGGTAGTCCTTGTCGGGAAGGTCATATCTACGGAAGGTAATCTTGGCAATGTTAACGTGGAACTTACGGCGGCCTCTAGGATGAATAGTGATAGGCAAGTAGGTCTTCTCCACAGGGCAATCATCTAGGGAAATGGAAACGGTGCCGGTACAAATATTAGGGGAAGAGTGAGGTTGAGTAAGAATGGGTTTACCAGTGAGGTCAACCAGGGTAGATAGTGCATGGGTTTGGGATTCAGATGTAACTGTGACAAGGCGTTAACGATCAGGTCGACTGCGGAAGGAGACTTTGTCTACTGGATTTGGAGGTATTGTTGGAGAGATTGTAGGAAATGGAAATGATTGTGCAGGAGACGGGGTAAAAAAATTGAGGTTGAGGTAGGAGCGTCTTTTGTAGGATCAGTTACCTGGGTAGGTGATTCAGGATGGGTTACATTGACAGCAAGTGTCGATGAGGGGGGTGTAATAGCAGTGGTCAGAGCCGTGGTCAAAGGGGACTCAGGGGTCAGTAAACCAGAGGAGTTAGAATTAGAGAGGCTATCTGATTGAGGGGCAAGGCAAGCCTCAGTGCCCCTAGTAAGGATACAAAATCTTCATTGCTGGCGATGATAAGTCTGAAATACGTGGGGAAGTAAAAGGTCTGCCCCTCAGGGTGCCTGAGAGGGATGGTTAATGGTTAAAAAGCAAAATAATTGTGCTAGACATCTGAGGTCATATAGCACTATATGAAAGTATATTAAAAGGAGGTGAAGGGAGATAGATGCTATGCGTCAACTATCTAGAGTAATATTGAAAGGTTAAAAAGGGTAAAGGAGTTAATGTGTGAATGGGCTATGGTGGGTCTAGGTATGGGAATTTCATAAGGGTTTCAAATATGTGTACAGGAGGTGAGTGGAAGGGAGAGAGGAGATGAAGGGAGGGAGAATGTACGTGTAGTTGGAGCTGGGGGATGGGTTGTGTTGGGAGGGAGTAGGAGGAAGTGGTATAGGGGGAATATGAGTAGGAGGAGAATGGATATCGGAAAGATAGATATCGGCAGTAGTTGGAGTTGAGGGATAATGGTTAATGGTTAAAAAGCAAAATAAATGTGCTAGACATCTAAGGTCATATATCACTATAGGAAAGTATATTAAAGGAGGGGTGAAGGGTGATAGTTGCTATGCGTCAACTATCTAGAGTGATGTAAAGATAAAGATGGGTAAAGAAGTTGCTGTGTAAATGGGCTATGGTGGGTTTAGGTAAGGGAATTACATAAGTGTTTCACGTGTGTATCCAGGAGGGAGTGGAAATGATAGAGGAGATGGAGGGAAGGAGAATGTACGTATAGTTGGAGTTGAGGCGGGTGGCATGCGTTGGGAGAGAGTAGGAGGAAGTGGTGTAGGGGGGAATATGAGTAGGAGGAGGATGGGTGTCGGGAGGATGGATATCGGCAGTAGTTGGGAGTTGAGGGGGATGGGTTGTGAGGGAGTAGGAGGGATGGCTGTAGGGGAAATATGAGTAGGAGGAGAATTGATATCGGTAGTATCAGGAGGAGGGATATCGGTAGTAGGTGGAATCGAGGGGGTTAGGTTGTGTTGAGAAGGAGTAGGAGGGAGGAGAAGGAGTAGGAGGGAGGGTTGCAGGGGAAATATGAGCAGGAGGGGGATGGATATCGGCAATCACTTCGAGTGTGAAGGGAGCATGAGTTGTGGCATTTTGTGTCTCAAGCATATAGTTTTGGATATCTTCCATAGTTTCTGCAGTAGAGTTGGTTGGAGAATTTTGTGGGACAAAGGTTTTCTTATGAGGGGGGGAAGACGAGACTGGTGTCTGAGGAATAAAGGCAAAGGTAGGTGGAGGTCAGTGTGCAGTGAGATTGGAGTGTCTGTGTTTACAGGGGGGAGGTAGAATGTAGAAGTGAAAGTGTAAGTAAGTAAGTAAGTAGGTATAGGGGAGGGTGTAGGGACATCTTGAGGTGGAAGGGAAGGGTGTAGGAACATCTTGAGGTGGAAGTGGAGGGTTTAGGAACATCTTGAGGTGGAAGGGGAGGGTGTAGGAATATCTTGGGGGAGGTGGAGGGGGAGGGGCAGAGCGAGCGACATTACTAGAGTAGGGAGTATAAGAGAAACCTTGTTGGCGTGCTTCCTGTCTAGCTTCACGTAGAGTGAGACCATTTTTGTATCTGAGAGCTGCTACCTCAGACTCGAACTTGCAAGTGGGACAGCCTCTATAAAATATATTATGGGGGCCGCCGCAGTTAGCACATGTGCGTGTTTGTGCAGGGCATTTGGATCGGTTATGACCGGGCTGAACACATAGGGGGTATCGGTCTGTGGAGCGGCGGTGTTTGGCAGGATGTCCAAATCGCCAACAGTTTTGACACTGACGGGGAGGAGGCTGGTATGGTCGAACAGGGAGGGATTGTCCACCAATGTAGATACTAAAGGGAAGGTCATGTGTAATGAAAGTAATTTTGGCAATGTTGGTGGATGTTTTTCGATGACCTCTTGGAGGAATGGAGTAACAATGTACTGATTTCACGTCTTGGTCTCTGAAGCAGCCGAGCAAGTCTTCTCCGCAATCTGATCAATCTTTAGTATCGACTGGGCAATTTGCTTGGGAGATAAGAGACACTTCCGGTACAAGTATTAAGAGTTGGATGAGGTTCTGCAGGAATGGGGTTGCCGGAGAGATCAGTTAGATTGATAATGCTATAACTTCAGTTTCAGATCTGACTGTTACGAGACGGGACCGATCGCGTCGGATATGGAAAGGTACTCTGCCCAAATGTTTTTGGAGGTATTGTTGAAAGAGAAGAGTGTTTGTTGCCCGAGGATGGAGCTACAGGAGGGTCACGAAAAATCGGTCCCATTTAGCTGGGCTAGAGTAGTTAAGATATTTATAGGGTTGGTGGTGGTAAAAGGACGGGGAATGGTTGAAGAGCGAGTGTTGTTGAGGGGGGGGGGGTAGTATAACGGAGAGATGGAGAATAAGGCTGTAAGGTAGTAATAAGGGAGGATGGGGTGTTTGATGAAGAAGGTTGTAGGGGTAGAGGTGATGAAGTTGAGGAAGTTGGGAGAGTAGGAATGTCTTCTGGAGATTCGAGTCTCGGCTTAGGTGGGTAATGTACTAGTAGGCATTGAGGCGTGGGTAGTGGGGTCGGGGAGCCGGTAGGGCTATTTGATGAAGGGGCAAGCTTCATTGCCCCTAATAAGGATATTACATCTTCATTACTGGCCATGGGAAGCCTTGATTATGTAAGGGAAATAAACGGTCCACCCCCAGTGCCCTGTGCGGGGATAAGGGCTAGACAACTAAATCAGGGGAGTACCGTGCCCATGGTTCCCGCAGGCCGTTCAGGACTGGCACAAGGTCAGCCTATCATCTTTTCAGCACGGCTCTTACACCTTAGGAAGTAGATAGTAGGAGTTGGAGAAGGGACGGAAACAAAAAGCTGGAGGGGGAAAAGACCATGCAAAAATAGGTGAGTCGAGGGCTGAGCCCTAGGCAGGGGAGATCCCTGCATTAGGTCTCAGTCTCCGTCTCCTAAGCCCCCCCACGACAACAACGGGCAAGGGATTGGGGGGGGTGAGTGAGTGAGTAAAGAGTATGAGTTTAAGTGTGTATATGTAAAGCCTCCAGGCTAGTACAGTGGTAACGTGGCTTCTCATCTGGGGAGTCGGCGGTTCGCGCCCCGCCCAGGCGTGAGAAGTTGCAATTGTCGCTTGGAGGTTACTGCTGTGGCTGGGCACCGCGGTGGGTAAGGACTAAGCTCTGTCGCGTCAGCACTCGCTGACACACGTTGATCAAGTCGACATTTGTCGGCACAGGTCGGGCTCCCCCATAGCCCGGGCGAGGCTCAGCTTCGCATATCGGACTTCTCCTTGTGTGTATGTAAGTGTGCGTACATGAGTGACTGTGAGTACATGAGTGAGTGTGCGTACATGAGTGAGTGTGCGTACATGAGTGAGTGTGCGTACATGAGTGAGTGTGCGTACATGAGTGAGTGTGCGTACATGAGTGAGCGAGTGTGAGTGTGCAAGAGTGTGTGAGTGTGCAAGAGTGTGTGAGTGTGCAAGATTGTGTAAGTATGCAAGAGTGTGTGTGTAAGAGTGTGACTGTATGTGTTAGGGAATTTGCCTGTTTGTAAATATACATGCTAATGCACATTCAAAACAACCATTACCCAAAATAAACATTACGTAGCTCTCCCATGGTTCTGAGACCCAACTAATACCATCGCAATTCCTGTGACATCTCAAAACAATCACAATACCTACCATTATTTCCTTACCAGGTATTCCGAAGTGTAAAAGATCCGTAATTGACAAAATGCAAACAGATTGATCTATTAGTGAATGTACAATA
Organism: Penaeus vannamei; assembly: GCF_042767895.1. Classification (NCBI taxonomy): domain Eukaryota; kingdom Metazoa; phylum Arthropoda; class Malacostraca; order Decapoda; family Penaeidae; genus Penaeus; species Penaeus vannamei. The sequence continues at coordinate 21,968,073 of NC_091551.1, read as the reverse complement.
ACCAAATTCCTCCTCTTCAATACATTACCGATATTTAGTAGTTTTTTGATTCATGATGTTTCAAGTGAAATGTCTTTTCATAATGGAGATACTAAGAGGTAAAACTTAGTATAGTAGTATTTAAAATCATCGCCTCATACTAGGCCAGTGAAATAGGAGTATATAAATTGTTTCAATTCAGAAGCAAATCTTGATAGCTGCTTTCGGTATCATATACACTTTCCAAGTTTTATACTGAGTAAATATGTACAGCACTCTTTAATGCATATCTGGTAATGTTGATGTGTGAACATTTATGTATTGGTAAATATGTAACTGTAAATTAGGAAGCTACATACCGTAAACCGCTTCTAGCGCTACTGCTACACCTGTGCAATTATGGAGAAATTACCACTTTCATTAAAATTCAACATATGACCTAAAGCATTACTTGGTCAATTTCTTACACAATTCAAAATAATAGGGAATCAATTATAACTCCTATAAAGCTTCTTAGTGGAAGATACATATGTACATAGTATGTGGAAGGTATGTTTGGCTACTAGCAACGAGACAAAATTCAAATTATACATTTTTTTTTTTTTTTTTTTTAGATAAGCAGGGACTTTCTATTCTTGATAATAATCTTATGAAATTGTACACTTGTTTTATAAATCTGTCAGCATTATCAAGAACACATCAAAGAATACTATATGCAGAGTATACAGTAAGTATCTTCTCTTATGCTTTCAACATTACCAGAACGAATCTTCTTGACTAATTTTTTTTTTTTTTTTTGTTAACATGAAATCATTTTAATAATTCCGTTAACAGCATGAAACAGGAAACTGTCACAACTGTCGACGTATAGATTCAATACTTAAATCACTTCATAAAATTGAATAATATGTACTGGAATGGCATACATATAAAGCAGATTGGGAAAAGCATTAACCAGACTGTCATATATGCAAACGTGCTACTGCTAGTTAAGCAGGCTTTCTTTTATGTTTTAGAAATACGCGATTATCCAGCACTTAAAAACTAAGACAATCATAAATCCAAACATCAATAATCATTATAATCATATAGCCAAACAAAACATCCTCATTCTGAAAACAAAATGTACGTAAGACCTGCACGAAATTGCCGATTTATTCTAGACTTTGTGACTTTATAGCTTCCACTATTTGATGTGATATGAAAATCTCAATTTCTCCTCCTCCTTTGCAAAAAGTAATTTTTTTACTAAAAATTGGGAGAAAACACGTAAATAATTCAGCACACATCTACTGTGATTAAAATAGTAAAAGTAGCATTATTATGGTAGCTAATTAATTTACAGGTTTTAATAAAACATCTTCAAGAAGCCTTCAAGGTATTCTTTAATACCAAGAGCAGTGCAGCTAAACTAACACAGGTACACTGGTAAATTGAGGCACAAATCAGTAATGTCTTCATATAAAGGCGACATAAGAAACAAGTGATTTACCACTGGTTAGAATTCCTAGCATCAATGGACACTGACTTTATTTACACACAAAAAGTGATGATGAAAAAATGTAAATGAAAAATAAATGACATGACGATTCAATATGAGGAAAATAGTCATACAAACAAAGACAACCTAGATCATCCATATATTATGTAGCCTTATGGCACAGGGCACATAGAATATATTACCAATTTGTCCTCTGTATTTGCCCCAAGGAGGCACACTCAGCACAGGAGAGTCACCGTCAGGAAAACAGTACCGATATGCAAAAAGTGTATGGAAGAAACAGTGAATCTCCCCCTGGTGCAACTGTAAATTTTTGTGAGCTTACTATTACTGTTTATCCCTTAGGTTAGCATCTCTACAGGTGAAATAATCTTAAAAGTTATAACAAAGCACATTTAATGAAGAGGATTCTATAATCAAACAAAAAAGAAAAGAAATATACAATTTGGCATGAACCTATGTACATGATAATAATACTTGGTAAACAAAACCACAGAACTATTGTTGATACAGAGAAAGAAAGCAGTAACTCTTTTATAATAGCCTCGACAAGGCTAACTGAAAGCAACTGATGTAATGTGTGGCAACTGAGATCAAGTACCCAGTGTTGGGTTTTTGGGTAGGTTCATGAGGTGAGTGACATAATGAATACATGGATTGTATAAAAGACAAACTTAGCACCTACACAAGCTGGAAGTGACACTCTTCATAAAATTTTGAGGTCTGCTAATGTAAAAATCTGGTGCAGGCAATACCCACTTCTACATGCCTTTTCAACATGTACAATGAATAACTGACCAATACTTTTTCCTCCATGAACCAAATGTTATGCTAAATCCTGTGAGAAAAGGCAATTATCAGTGCATAATCTTCATCCTACCTATACATCTTCTTACAGAATCAGTATCATATACTCTATAAGACTTTTTAAAATTTTCTTAACAAAAATCATTCTAAACAGAGACTCGCACCAAAGGCACACAATAGCAGACCTTCCTGCACTTGGCTCTCTTTGAGACACCACCTGAGAACAGAACATACCTCCCAGATTTATATACATTATATATTTTTCTGTTGTATAAAAGGATAATGATGAAGTTTGCACTAGATGTTATAATATCAGGTCAGTAATAACTTGACAGTAATAGATACATATTTGGTATTTTATCTCAGGTGGTGCTTCATTATTTGGACAGCTGTCAGCTATTTAATTCATCTTTTGAGGAAAGAGAAAAAAGAAAAAAAAAAAAAAATACAGTGACTAGTTGAGCCATTCATTGTAACAGCAAATCAAAATCTTGCAAAACACAGAAGCATTTCTTAAATTTTGAAAGTAAAATCTACAATATTTGAAAATAAACTTTTTATCTATAATGTCAAACGAATGTCTGAAGTGGACTTGAGGCGCAAGAGCTTTGTACGTTGAGGGAAAGTTTGAATAGGATAAGGAATAATGGAAGTATCCAAAGAATCTATGCAATTGCACAAACTGACAGCATAGGATACAGCATATATTCTACAGCATGATACCATTAAATAATCAGGGCTTTGTACAAAACTATTTGCATTAGGGCTGTGATAACACAGGACTTGTGGCCAAGAAATAATCTGAAAATCTTCAATACAGAACCACTCATATGCGATAACCTACCCAAAGGAGTGCTTTACACAACTTCAAATCCCATGGTTTGAATTCATGGGAACTTTGTAATCAAACCTTCTTATAAGAGGAGAGTTTATGCCTCCTGCGAGCTCTTGCCTGTAGAAAGTGAGGGTGTCAGATCTATCTGCTTGGCCATGGCTACTTCATAAAGGAATATAAATCTTAAGCTCTAAATGAGGGGTATCTGTAAAGAACAAACATCTTTCTGGTAAGAGCTGTAGTCTACAAAACACAATAGTGTTACCAGGTATTGACAGATATTTGCTGAAAATAACACGCAAAGTTTATGACTTATAAATACTTTTTAATTTCCTTATTTGCCCCATAAAAAGGCAATCATAATACTAAGAGAAGCAAAGTGTAATCTGATTAAGAAAAACACATTCCTTTAATTCAAAAAGACTTCTTCAAAAGGAATGCAAAACTATTTTCCGTATACGATGACACCACAAAAATACAGTTGTTTGTCTGTCACACAGAAATCAGAATGCTCTGTTATCGGTGGAACTATACTGTAAATATTAAGCCAGGTCTTTGAATACTGGGAGAATGTGAGCACTTCTATTCTTCCTCTTCAAAGCCACAACCAGATGAAACCATGATACCTAAACCTCCTCTTCCTCTTTTGGTTATACAACACTTTTTCACAAGCTAAAACTTTTAACATTCCCTTTGAATCACTGTGAAGCAGGAGTTACTTCTGTTCTTCTGACTCCTTTGGTGGTAGGCTCGTGGCAAGGCTGAGGAGGATGTCCACACTCTCCTCTTCCGTCAACTCCCCTGGCTGCAAGTTAATGGTACATCAGTTTCCCCCAACTTTTGTTATTTGGCAGGCATATCAAATACTCAAGAGGCTCTTTATATGCCTGTATCCTTCACTCAAGTACTGCATTGTTGCATTCTGTTATGAAATACTAAAATGAAATATCCTTTCCACAAGATAACAGAGGTGAACTTGAAATATGTGACACAGAGCAGGATTTCCCAACTCATTTATACTGTAAGCAAAATAAAAATTTAAAAAAATCAAAGGTTTATATTTTGGTTAGAAAAGAAAAATACAATTGCAGTACCAATTGCAAATCTTAGTGACAACCACTCCTTAATTTCTGAAGTTTTAAGTATGACCCACATTCCTTTTAACCCTTAGTCTGTGGCTGTATCGCATCCTACCTTGGGTGCAGGTAGCTTGGTGGTGCAAGCCAAGCACATATAGTCTTCATCTTCTAGTACATCTCCTGCCTTCAAACCAACACAAATGTAGTGGAACCAGCCCTCACACCCATCACACTGCACCCAATCCACGTTCTGTCCTGTGGGATGTTGGCACTTTTCTGCTGCGCAAGCCTCATCTGAGTCATCATCATCGTCATCACTGTGTAAGTTGGAGGAGTGTACTTTCTTCTTCTTGACCCCAGCCATAGTCTTTTTCCTTGGCCCTTCTTTGCTAGTAGTAACTCCATCCTTCTTTTTCTTTTCCATATTCTTTGCAAGAGCCTGCTTCTTCTTAATCATCCCCTTTGTTGGTTTGCCATCAGTAGGACCAGAGGAAACTTTTAAAATCTTCGACTTTTTAAGGGGAGACTTGTGTGGAGATTTTGGTTGAGTATCTTCCATTCCTTCACCTTGGGACTTTCTTTTCTTTGGAGCAGATTTTTTTGTTTTGTTTTCATCATTATTATTACCTGTTGAATTGAGAGATAATAATGTATCTTCTAGCATTGCAGGTGGATGGTTGGCAGCCTGTAAAACTCTCCACAGGTGTGTAGTCTCATCAAGATTCACCTCCAAAAGCTCACCCTCAACTAAGAGGTCTTGCACTTGAGATCGGGTAGCAGAGGTAAGAGTAATAAGGGGCCCGTCATGATTTTCCATCACACTTGCCACAAGGCGACTCCATCGAACCTTATCAATCTCTGATTTTTTCTCTTTTCCACCTTTGCTACTGGAATAAGCATGCTCCCAACTTCCTTCCTCAGTTTTCTTACTATTCTCTTTGTCTGCATCATTCTTTCCTTCTGTTTCCCCTCTTCCATCCTTTTCTTTCTCTCCATCCTCACTCAAAAGTGAATCATCATTTGTTGATTCATCTACTTCCATTTTTTCCTATAATAAAAAAGCAAACAAAATTAGGGCATGTATGGTAAATATCTGTATAGCATGGAATGAAGTGGTAAAAATATTACCAAATAAAGAGCACAGAGAAATACTATGGTCTTTATACTTACATCATCATGTGATTGAGGTGATACTGGTTTGTGTTGTTTTGCCTGTGCCTCAATAAGTTTTTGAGAAAACACAGACAGTTTACCAAGAGCAGCTGTTAATTCATCTGTTTTCATTAACTGTCTTGCTCTGTCTTGCCAGGACATTCCTCTTTCTGTTAAGCACTGTAAAGCTTCTCCTTCTGGCAATCTATGGAAAAACATGAAGTGGGACACTTTAACCTCGTCTAATAGCATAAATTTTGCAAAACTGTTTAAGATAAAACAATCTACTCACATCCTAAATCTTCCTAATCCACCTAAAATTTGCATTGTTTCTTATTCACTTATCATACTATAATTAACACCATCCATAATTATCCACACATTTCTCAAAATTGACCTTCAATTTGTTTCTTCTTTTAACCGCTTGTCGCAAGGTGGCATGTACATACATGCCATGGTTGTTGTGGACAGAAAAACGGATGGCATTGCATCATGACCATTCCCGCACCATTGGCTCATAGGACGGAGTTTGTTTTTCTCTGATAGCAGTGGCTTCATATATATGATAAAGCTTTTAGGCAATAGTACCTAAAGTGAATGTAAACTTTAAACTTTATAATATCATTATAAATTATAGCTAAATAAAAGCTTTTAGGTGCCAAATGTCACTCGCAAACTACTGAATTAGCCGGGCGCAAACAGGGGAAACTGCCGATGCACTCCAACAATCCCGTTACCAAGTCCACTAGCCAAACTTTTTTATCCCATAGCATTGGGTTAAACAAACCTAGTCATGCAATCTCTTCTTACCTGACTGGCAATTTTTGGAGGGCTACAAGAAGTGACAAAATGGTTTCCAATCGGGGTCTTCTGGAACGTTCACATGATGGGCACAAGAACCTTCCCTCGTTGCTCAATTTTACCTTACTGCGATGAGACGATGGTACACAACCAGCTATGAGGGATAAAAGAAAAGAAAAAAAAATTGTGTAAAACTTGTCTCTCAAAGCCAAATTTTCATATATTAGTTACCCAGCAACTTATAACTAATTATTAATAACAAAAAGTCAATGTTCCTTAAAATACTGGATGAAAAGGTTAACCCATTAATGACGGGTGTCCCACATATGAGACACTCAAAAAAATAAACATTGCAGGGCGTCCCGCTAGTTTGACGCTGTTATGGGGGCTCATGCTCCGACGCAGCAGTGAGCCACGGCTGGCGGGCGGACAGAGTCCATTTTGTAGCCGCCCAGAATCTTTTATTTTCCACTTCAAAAAAAATACCAGCGTTAATGGGTTAACCATACAATTTCATAAATAAAAACGAGTCTGGTAATGTGCTGTACTGTTATACGTACTATGGAAAAGGTCAAGACATAAGGAACAGGTGAGCATGTTGGGCTGTGGTGCTTTATGACAGATGCAGAAAGTGGCACCTTCTTGAGGTAACTCTCCATCTCTTTTGTTGCGATTGTGGGCTCTCAGGGCTCTCATGGCTCCAAGCTCTCTTTCCTCACAGTCCTAAAAGTATACACAAATTTTAGCTTGGGAAAGAAAGAATCAAAATGCTAAATTTTAAATAATAAAGACCTGTAAAGATACTTTATCAAAAACATACCCAGTATAAAATAACAAACCTTAAATGCTTTCACAACTGTTGCTGGGTTAGCAGTATCTTCCACATTAATATCTAAAAGTTGTGCCTGCTGTTGCTGTGCAGACATTTCTTCTCGTTTAACTCTTTTCCGTTTGCCAGACACCACTCCTATGTCTGTTCTTGGCACTAATACCTGAATAGAAAAACATTTCTTGTGAAAATCAAATAGCACTGAAAAAAATGATGTCAAGAGTTTACAATTTGAAGTCTATCCTAGTTGGTATTCTTTCTTATGAAGGTATATCATTTTTTTTTCAAAATATATTTTCACATGTAAATTCCTTCAATACAGTGGGAGGATATTAAGTAATATCAACCTCTAGCAAACTCAGATGAGAATTCTTTTTCAAGAAGGTGCGCGCAGTCTTTTCAAGCCATGCATGGGCCAAGGCAACAGTCTCCTCTAGATCTGCCAGAGGTTCCAGATGTAACGGGATTGGCCTTCCTCGAGTCACCAATCCCTCAATGGTTTCCAATAAAGGAGTTGTTTCACCACTCTGCAGTGTGGTGACTTTGTTATTCCACTCACGTGCTCGTTTTACAGCATCTTTCAAGGCTGCTACACTAGGTAGATGGGCAGGTACCTCTTCTGCTTGTTTGACCAACTCTTCACCCTCAGACACATTAATGCCAGGTCTGTAATGGAAAACATTCATATGTAACACAATGCAGCATGTGACTTTGAAATATGAACTATACAAGAAATTAACTCATTCATTGTGGATTCATATATTCTTGCCCTATCCACTGAGATTTTTGTTTCCTAACCTTGTTTACACATAGAAAAACAAAAGTGCTTAGTCACCAGTAAATTACCAGGCCTATCTGACCTCGCTTCCATAGCCTACCCCCATCCCTCGAATTTTCAAAAACAAAATTTTTATATTCTTATAACTATAATACCTAATACAGTTCATAAAACAGTAACAAAAATCATGTAAATAATGATACCATTACCAGGAAAATAAATCAATAAAATTCAAGGAGTGGAGTAAACAGGTGGGGTCAGATAGACCTAACAACTGACTTTTAAGCAACTAAAACTTGTAAAGTCATATATGAGGCATTGAGAATGGCAGAGGTGAACTCGTTGCCTTAACAAGTGATGTGGTAAGTTCACTATGAATGTTATAAATAATTGTAAATATGGTGTAAAACTTGTGGTCAGAGTGAAACACATACTTTTGGGAAGTTCACCTCTCCTATTTTCATTGACTCATAAATGTAAGCAAGTGACAAAAAACTACAGAGGATAGTGCATGCACCCATAATGTATATGATATTTTTTTCAATATCTATTACAAGAGGAATAGTAAATGAACATTAACCCCTTGGACCTGGATGACGTTGCGGTCACGACAAGGAAAAGCTTGAGCTGCTGCCCAGGTGACGTGAACATACCATCAACCAGGCAAGTGTGATTCGACTCATTTGGTGCTTAGACGGGGGCTTTAGCATTATTCCCATCGATAAACGAATGTGGAATTTAAAGTGTGTAAGCAGTGACTGGAAGAGTGCCTGCTCCAGTGAAAACGCCATTTACATGCTGCACACCATATTCCTGGCCACTGTGACCAGCAGCAAAGGTTGTATTACGTAAAATTGAGAATCACAAAAAAATGAGATATATGACATAAATAACCAAATGTTCCATATTTTTTACTACAGAGATGATATGGAGTTTGTGCAAGGGAAATGAGTCATTACCATCTGGATAAAGCAAATCAAAAGACAAATATGGATATCGGAAAATGGTGATAAAGCTAAATTTTTTTTTAAGAAAATAACTTTTCAAAGGGGGGGTACAGAGTCTTGTCACCGCTCCTGGGTGTTCATGCGTGACCAGCCTACACGCCGCACACCTGGGATGTTGGCCACTTACATAACCCATTGCCAGGAGATTTCAGCTCCGTGAAACTGGATCCATAGGGTTAAATGAAACAAAGTATTAACAAGTACCAGACAAGAAACACAACCTGTCACTTATTTTGTCTTAAATCTAGCTAATCCATGTAACTTAAGTGACCTTACTTGGCATTTAATGCTTGACTAGCTTTTTCTTCCCAAGTTTCCATATTTGTCAATAACTGCTGCAGCTTTGCCATTGCCTTCTCAATCTTGGGATGCGGTGGCAGAGAAATGCCAGAGTCCAGGAGCTTACGGACACATTCCACAGTCAAGGACCCTGAATCATCTAAAGTTTCCTCTACTTCTTCCAACCACTCAACCTGAAAAAGTTATGTGTTGAGAGGAAGAAAACAAAAAGATGACATGGAAAGGATTGCCAATTTCATTAAAAAACAATAAAAAAAAAAAAACATCAAAACAAACCTGCTGAAGTTTATGCTTCAGTCTTGGTAATTCAGGTAGATCAATGTCAAGAGAGCAACCTGTATCAACCATCTTAGCAATAGCCTCTGAATCTGGCATCTCCTGACTTAACAAGGAGACTGCCTCCTCCTGGAAGGCAGTGACTTTAGTGAGCAGTTCCTTCACAGCTTCACCTTCCCTGATTACGCAAGCCAAAGATTCTATCTGTTCATGGAAGAGTCGCAGCTCCTCCAGTGTTAATCGGCTCTTTGCCTCCCCACTGCCTCGGGTCCTGCCGTAAGTGTCTGGGTTAGTATATGTTTTATAAAAAGCAAATTGATATGCAGCATCTCATATACCACTTTCATATTTGCATAAAATTCTCAATACAAACCTGGTTCGAACTTTTTTGGTTGCAAGATGGGCAGCAACTGTGGCACATTTGTCTGCTTCAGTCACAGCTTGAACCAAAGTCTGGAGTAATTCACTCTCAGGGAACCTCTGCGCTTCTGCCTCTTCAACAAGCTCTCGGAGTTCACTGAGCTCTGGAAAGAATACCAAGTAAATGAGGAATTTGACCTAAATCACAAAAGGTTTTACCTAGATCACACCTGTGAAAGCACAAACATGTGGTATAGTTCTAAAATAAAATTCAAGACAAAGAAAATGGAAAAAAATATTGCTACAACAATTTTTTTATTTACTTGCCATATGAAGTTCAATTAAGCACTAATCATCTAAGCTTTCACAAAAGTCTGAAGACTAAAAGCTCATTTTCCTATCTAATCATATATATGAACATATCTGAAAGGGCTTGAAAGTAATATCATCCAAGTTAGTGCACATAAATAATGGCACAGAAGTTCCAAATTACCTTTTTTATAAGAAATGAAAAACAAAATGCAGACTATTAAAGTGAAAATCTACATTTATTATATATCTTGTGTATGCACTAACATCTTAACCCTTTTTACTGATACATTCTGAAATCATATACATCCCTTGTGATACGTAATTTCTTTT
>NC_091551.1:21945227-21952727 GCF_042767895.1 Penaeus vannamei | reverse complement strand
TAAACATTTATTGGTTATTTCTGACTGTATAACTTACTTCCTACACTTTTTCAGTTATAATATAACAGTTAGCACATTGTATTTTCAGTTCTCAGGCTGCAACAACAATAACATCACGTAAGGTGACTTAGTGATAGCTAAAATGTTAAAAAGAATAGTTACAAACAGGATCTGAAATATCAGTTAGGAAAACCCAAAACAAATACTCTAACTGGATTATATAATTTCCAAATCCATGTTCAATCTTTTTCTTTGTTGGTGTATGTATTTCTAGTTAATTATGTCATCTAACATAAGAATGGAGAAAGCTAACATTGGAATTGTGAGAATGTTCAGCTTCATTTCCTTACCTAGTTTATCATCTGGCTTTGCTTCTAAGGCCTCTTTTACTTTGACAGCCCAATGATCAAAGGACTCGGCTCTCACTTTGAGACGCTGAAGCAGTGGTGGTAGTTCATCCAATGTATACCGGTACCTGAAAGCAAGTCTCTTATTCTTAAACTTGAAAACCGTATGACGGTTTCATTTATCTAACTATTCGTCTGTCCAGGATATAATGCCTCCAGCATATACTTTCTTGCGGTTTCCTGCCTCTCTCATTAAAAAGCCACACTAATTCTATTTGTTGCTTCTCAGATTTGCTGCTTCAATTTTTGTAATTTTGAAGAAAAAAAATTAATTAAAAAAAAAAAATAATAATAATGATAATAATATTAATATGGCAGGACCCGAAACCATTACTTTCACAAACCTGTAAATATTACTATGATCAGAAGCACATGCTGCCAGAAACCAATCAGAGAACTTCTTTGTAGTCACATGCTAGAGGACAAACAATCAAGCATCTTATCTTTTAAAACAATATGGCACTTTAGAAGGCTTTGGCGTGTGCTGGTGTGTGCCACTCTAAACTCTAGAACTAAACTAATCTTTAAGTTTTAAACTATGAGTTTAGTTTTGTTTAGAGTTTAGTTGTAGTGTAGTTTATAGAGGATGTTAGAGCAGATCAATGTTTTCTTTCTAAAGCTGAAAGTTTGCATGCCAAAGAAGACAATAAAATGCTAGTGGAAAGGGATGCAAAACAGGAAACTTTTTGTTGTTGTATGGGTTTTTGGTTTCTGGGTACAGGCTGTTTTTGTTACTGGCTTCTCAAACGTTGGATTGACATCATACAAAACAAAAATTACAATAATAGTAGTATATGTAACAAACACAAATTCAGTCAAAATAAATGTTCTTTATACTGAAATTGTAGTAATAGATCAAAAGACATGATTCATTACAAAAAACATGCCATGAAAAGCTGAAAACTTGAATAATCCCATTATTCTTTATGTTCTTTAAGCCCTATATCTTAGTCCCAGACTTTTTGCTTCTTCTTTTTAGCCTGGTCTGAAAAACTCTGAGAAGTAACAAAATAAAACTGGTGTGGCCTGAGCGAAAGCTTCTAATATTAAATTCCTTTGACATGTACAACTTCAAAAGTATATAGATGAAAATTCAATACATTGAGGGTCCCCTTTAAATGTAAGGAATTCTAATAATGGCATAATTTCTTAATTCCATTTCATGTTTATCATCAATAATATCAAAATATTACTCCACTTGATTAGAATGGATTAGAAATTATAGAACACTCTTATAATTTTCTTCATTAAAGTGTGCAATCACAGAACCTGTTAGTCATCATGCATGAATATTGTTGGGAGGATCAGTAATACTAACCTGAGTGTATGATTTTCAGGAGCACATTCGCAAAGCATCTTGTAGTGACGAAGACAAACTAGACGGTCTTGAGTACAACTGCAAGTAACAGCTGACAAGAAGCATGTGGTTTTGCAAACATCACACTGTCTCTCATCATCTGGCAAGAGTTCAAATGCTTCCCTCTCAGCACTTGTCACACCCTTGAAAGAAAAAGTAAACACTGTATATTCTATTGCTAAAATAAATTCCTGAAGCACATAAAATCTTAATTGCCCAGAAATGAATAGAAACCAAAAGGTTCTATACTGACTGCATTTAAGGGAAAGATATTAATTTCCCTTAATGCAGCAACTTATCAAATGCTCCCAAGTATAATATGAAAATCTGCAAAAATGACAATAATAACTCTTCTGATAACGGGTTTCCCACAACTCAAAATGACAGCCAAGTTGGTGAGGATGGTGTTAGGGACTAAATAACCGTACCATGCAAGGGCAAATTACTATGATATTTTTTTCTTTTTTTAACAAATATTAGGTGGTATCTAAATGGAGGGTTCCCCAAGAAGACAACCAAAATATTAAGGAAAATTTAATAGAAGTGCAAAAATCAAGAAACTTCACCTCAAATCCTAAAATAAAGAAGAGATTGTACACTTAATTTCTCTGATACCTCTTGCTCTAATGAAAAGATGCATGTAAAAAAAATCAATTCTGGGATGGCATTTTTATGTGAATAAACATTCATACAATGGCTTTGTCCAATACATACTGAATTTTAAACCCAAGTATGAACTAAAAAAATATAATAATTGCTATCTGATCCATCTTCTAAACTTACCCAGTGGAGAAGTGACCTACGCAGCTTTTTCTCTAAATCAACCATCCGTAGCATGTCCTGATATGTAGCCGCTGCTACTGTGAGGTCCAGTTCATCTGGTGTGGAAGCCATTTTGCACACCAATTCATCATGGGAGAACACACAATAACGCTTTAGGTTACTGTAGTGTAACACACACTCCCGTCCGATAGCCAACTGAAACGTGTTAATACCATTTTAATTATTTCAAAGCATACTAAAATAATAACAAAGTTATTCCCAATATATGATTAAATTGGAAACGTACAATGAAAGACCATTTACAGTATTGTTCTTACCCAGTCAGGAGGGGCAAAATTTACAGCTTCAGCAAAATTGTAGCCTTGGTTAAAACCAGCATGATAAGATCTTGGGAAGGTGATCACAAACTCCCCAGCATGCTGGTCTGTCCGCACTATGGGCACTCCTCCTTAAATAAATATATAATTACAAGGTTAGGTCACAAGTATTTTTATTAGTATTAATCAATTCAAACAACCATGGTCAGTCAACAGTGTCAAATAATTATTCAATAACATTCTTTGTTTCTTTTCTGAGGGGCAAACATACCTGATTTCATCAGGATATTTGGATTCATGATGGTGACTAGTTGATGGAGGAGGTCTGGCTGTGCCTGGAATAATTCTGGTGCTGCCTCTTTCATGGAGGTCTCAAATAATTCTGCTTGTCCCCCTGGTACTCCATACCAGGTTTTTGGCTCACCCCTGTAGGTTTTCGGTTAAGAATCAATGCATGGATCAGGAAATGTGTCTATATGTAGATGAAAATACATAATAAAAAAGAAAGCAAAGATGCCTATTTGGGTGACTGAAATCTGCACCTTACAAAAAACAGCTATCCACAAGAGGAATATGAGCTAGTTTTATTGTAATGAAGAGAGATGATATAAGGAAAGAAAACAATAACATAATCTGTGGAAGGACTTTATAACTGAAGGGAAAATACACAATAAAAATAAGGAGATACATAGCACAGAGCAATATATTCTACAGTACTGAGGAAAATTTAGAAAATGCAAAGTGAGTAGCCCTTGTCAAGTATGAAAATTTGCTAATTAATTAATTAATTAATGGAAAGAAGTGACAAATTTCTGTGACTTAACTAAATCAACAAAGAAAGATAAATTTCACCCTATACAGTAAATAAACCATTTCACACAGTAAAATGAGCAACTGAAATCAAATCTTTAAAAGCCTCTTCTTTTCTTTGAAACTTCAAATACTCAAAACAAGCCTAGCCAAATAACCTATTTCTATTCCTATCCCTTTTCAACAACTGTCCCATAGTATTCCTTTCCTCAGGACCCAAGTAATTCTACTGACCCACTTTGCAACTGTTTTTAACCAGTAAGATATCTGGAGTATACAGTAAACCACTATCAAGTAAAATCTTACCAGTGCAAATAGTTTATGGAGTAGCTCCAGTGGTCCTCATTATGCCAACAGAATGTGGAGAAACACATCCCCACATACATCCAGGGAACCTTCATTCCAGATATGTCACAGTTTATGTGGCCTAAGACAGATCCTTCTAGCACTGGCAGGTTGTTCAGATTCCAACTACTGATTGCATATTCCTGTTGAAAAGTCTTATAGTGAGTGTAAAAAATAAAAATGCATATACTTATATCTTTCTTTCTTTCTGATGCATATATAATAAGTATTATTAAACTAGAGGACTTGTTGACCCAATGACAGATAATGTTTTTGGTAAAGTCAAGCAAGGACAAATGCATATTAATGTGCTTAGATGATTGTATGACTTTTAACCTGGCATCTGTGATTACTACCATGACACAATAAAATACCACCCATTGTAAGATGATCAAACACAAACTATGCACATACAATAGTTATAAAGTATGATCAAATATAACTCATACCTGATCAGCTGGCAATAAGTTCTTAGAATTTTTTGTTGGGAATCCTGAACCATGATCCATGGTATGTAAATCAGCCCCATACTCTACTGTCACATCTTCATCAATTGATGAAACAATTCGCCAAAATTCACGCTCTGCCATTTCAGTTGGAATTAGCTGAAAAAAATTATATATTTATAAGGTTAATGTAGGAACAAATTCATTAAATTATAAATAAAAAATAATTTGAGTGTCTTCAAACTTAAAGACATTAGTAAATAGTGTTTAGCTTCTGAATTTCACCAAGATTATTTCTAGTACTTCATTCTTTATTCTCTAAGCTCTTACAATATCTGATCCTGAAAATCTTGAAAGATACTAAAACACTTCTTCTCTAATCTTCACTCACATGAACTGGCATATTGAAGTAATCTTGTTTAAATTTGTCAGCCATTTCCCCAAAGGACTGCAGAGTGTATTCTTTTTGTGCCTGCTCAAATCCAAAAGCTTCAACAGGCTTGCTCACTTCTACTGCAACACATTTAGGGCACCTCCAGTCACCTGAAATTATATGAAGATGTTGAAATCTTCATAACACATTTGCTCCCTCAGTGGACGTCTTAAAAAAACAAAGAATCTAATTAGAATGGCTGCCAATAAGCTGAAATGCCAGGGGCAGATGCAGTATTGCAATGTTTGATTATCAATTAGTACTGAGGAACTGGGTAAAGGGTAATCAAAACACAGAGGGAAAAATTACTTCTTCAGAATTCATCACACAGTGTGTGTGTGTGTGTGTGTGTGTGTGTGTGTGTGTGTGTGTGTGTGTGTGTGTGTGTGTGTGTGTGTGTGTGTGTGTGTGTGTGTGTGTGTATGTGTGTGTGTGTGTATGTGTGTGTGTGTGTGTGTGTGTGTGTGTGTGTGTGTGTGTGTGTGTGTGTCTGTGTATGTCTATGTGCGTCTGTGTGTATCTGTCTGTATCTGTGCGTGTCTGTGTGTGTCTGTGTGTGTCTGTGTGTGTCTGTGTGTGTCTGTGTGTGTCTGTGTGTGTCTGTGTGTGTCTGTGTGTGTCTGTGTGTGTCTGTGTGTGTCTGTGTCTGTGTGTGTGTGTGTGTGTGTATTCCTACTTGGTACTAACTTGTGTTAATATGAGAAAAAAAAAAAAATCATTAATTTCATTTATTTCAATGTTAAATTGTTAACATCTAAACCAATTATCACTGAACTGACATGGTAATTTGCAAAAGGAATAAATAATAAATCCACTGACAAAAAATATATACGGATAATAAATTGACAAAGGACTTGTGTTTTACCCTGACATTTGTCATTCATACACTCCTATCAAAAATATTTCATTATTAGTAGGTGTTGATAAACACTTCTGAGGATAAGATTGCTCTCTGTGGGTATATTTTTTAATGACAACAAACTATGATATATCACTAAGCAAGTCTAATGTGTTGCTCTACTTCATGATGTGGAAGGTTGCAACTGTGTTGTACATTTTTTTTTTTTTTTTTTTTTTTTTTTTTATAAGCTACCACTGTCTTGATTCAAAAAGGTGATTTTTATTATCTGATAATTTAGTGTAAAAAAATGAGCTTCAAAATTCAAAACAACTCCAAATGGTAAGAGGCTTTTCCTTGCACAGACTCCATATCATTGCCTCAAGTAGTTCATGATTCAGTGTACTAATAATAACAAAAACTAATATTTTGTTATTTGTGTTATCTTCAAATATTTCATAATATTCAATTTTCTGTAATGCATAGATATTGAAATGACATTTGGCAACTCAGGTAACTACACTACACAACCATACCTGAACTAAGGTAAATAATGAACTAATATTTGATTTTCCTATGCTTTCCAAACAATTTTTCATTTTTTTTAATGCCAATAATTGCGCACCATGGGTATGACCGCCAGAACCCTATTTCACAGTTCATGGGTTAATAGATTAGAAAGTTATAATGGGTAGCACCTACCTTTTGGTATATCTGCCAGAGGAGGGACCAGGCAGAAAATGTGGTACGAGTCATCACAACCATCACACAGGAGCATCTGATCTTCTGCATCACCACGTCCACAATTCAGACAAATGTATTTTGCCAGCTATGGACAAAGAAATTCCAAAATTAATAGCCATCAGACTTTACTGTAGTCCCCAAACTTTTCAAAATCAAAAGGAACATGTAAAGATGTACCAGAAATTAATCAAAGTGCAGGTGACATTATTTTACAGGGGTCTGACATGCACTTAACTTGCTTATAATCAGTCCAAGCATCTACACATTGCTGGTGGTAAGTGTGTGTAATGTAATTGCATTTAGAATGGGCTACAAGCCTGCACTGATACTTCAAGGAGTTCAGTCAAACCTCATTAATGCTAAGCTCAAACAAGGTTTGAAGTCAGTTCCATCTTTTGTTTGGAAAGGAGTGAGGTTCCTATTGGTAATAATACTTCAATCAAGTGGCCCATACTTGTAAGTGTTCGAATTGAGCAAGTGTCAGTTTAATGAGGTTGAATGAACTGATGCTAATAAGAGCAGAATATCCTGAAGGCACAGTCAAATCACTTGGGAAAAGATCATTGGCCAATCTAGTACATATGTCTAGTTAAGGTAATGAAGGGGATACCTCTCGCATAGCTTACCGGATCATAATCGGTATAATCAACTTTCTTGCCACGAGTCTTTCCCTTATCCTCCGGCGAGGCCTTCTCAAAGCCAGCCATCTTAGGTCCAGCACCATAAAACTGCAGCCTCTTCAACTCCTTGCTGCCTCTCCCGTCTTCCTACAACACACAAGAATGCCACCTTCAGCATTTTTGCTCTTTTATGTTTATCACAACTAAGATCTTTCCAAATGTATAAAATTATTCCCCAGAATGAAATACTGAGCACAACTATCAGTGCATCATCAAATCAATCTTCAAATAAAATCCCTTCCTTAATCTGCTACAAGGAAGTGCCTCGGAAAATCTGGAGTTTGATAATCTACCTTTCACGTCTACGTTTTGGGTGAGCTGAGAAAAGGTGAGGGCGGTA
>NC_091551.1:21912727-21917727 GCF_042767895.1 Penaeus vannamei | reverse complement strand
CCAGTTTGCATCTACAAACTGTAGCTAAGTCATGCATTATTTCCACCAAATACATTTTTTACTAAAAAAAAAAAAAATAATGGCAATTTTCTGACGAAAAAAAAAAGTCACTTTTTTGCAAGGTGACTGAAACATTGTTGTTTCAGATAGATATACATAAATGCTACATTTGGTACTCCTATTTGTTGACTAACTCTGGTCAGAAGGAAACTGCAGTACTATTCACTATAAGGAAACTATTACATAATTTGCGAATTCTATCATCTTGCTCTTTTTTTTTTCTTTCTTTCTTTTTTTTTTTTTCTTTTTTTTTTTAGCGCAAAAATTTACACAGCTTTTTTTATAAAATTTCTTGTGCTCAAGCATCACATATCTATGCACATTGTGTAAAATAATTAATGACCTAGCTAAAAAACTAAAGCAAGGAGGACCGGATAATGAATTTTGTGATTGTCCCGATGACTCCTCGCCTTAATAAGATTGTAGTAGTAAAGTTCTTTATAATGAAAATGACAGTATCAATATTTATAGCATTGGTGAAAAAAGGGGTTTCCCGCAAACTCAAAGAAAGGTGAAATCAGGTGGTGTCACAAGGTCTACTAATTGACTCCTTTGTGGCTAAGCACTGGCAGAGCCATCCATGTGCAGAGACATTTCACAAAACAATAGTAAAGTGAACACATTTTTCCAGCAGCATTGGGTTAATCAACCTTCAGAGAGCACCCCTTACTCTCTTTCAACATTCTCCATTTCATCTCCTACTGCACAGTCGTCTTCATTGTCTACCCTCTTCCCCCTCATTACTACTCTTCATCTTTATTGTCCTCTTCACCACAATACTACCTCACCCCACCCCACTCTATCTTCCTCCTGACCTTGTCCTTCTACTGCTTCCACCTCTGCAAACCTTTTGAGTACTCTCTTTGGCCGAGCCAGTTGGGATTGATTCTTTGTGATTCCCTGTACAGCCCCTTACTCTAACAGTACCCTTCTCTTTCAACAATGTCTCAAAAACAAGTAGGCAAAGTTTCCTTTCACAGTCGTTCTGATTCTTCATGCCTTGTGGTAGTTACATCTGTCTCCAAGCTCGTTCACTATCTATCCCGACTGACCTCACTGGCAAACCTATTCCTGCTGAACCTCACTCCTACTGGAACTGTTTCCATCTCCTTGAAAAATCTTATCAGTCTGTGAAAATTACCTCCTTGCCTGTCATGTTGATTATGATGCAGTAGCAATTCCTCCCAAAGGACAGCATAAGTCTTACACTAAGATTGCCAAGATTAGCTTCCATAGACATGACCTCCCCATGAAGTTCATATTGGTAGAGCATCCTGACCTGTCTGACCATATTGATCCCTAACTTTCCAGTGTCAGAAATGGTGTTTTGGCCACTCAGCCGAACACTGTCACTCCACAGCCCACTGCCCTCTATGTGCCCAACCTGGTCTTGACCATTCAAATTGTTTTCCACAATCACATGTGTATGCCAATTGTCGTGGCTCGCGTGATGTATTTTATAGGAGCTGCCCTGCCTATAAGCTCAAATGTGAGGTAGCAGCTCTCAGATTCAAACTAGGTCTAACTCTACATGAGGCCAAACAGGAAGTATGGCAGCGAGGTTTTTCTCCCTTAACCTATTCCAAAACTGTACATCCCACCTTCTCAAGATGTCTCTACACCTCCCCCATTATCTCTTCTCTCTACCCCGAACCATCCTACCTCTATTCCCCCTCTCCTTTTCCAGTCTAAATCCAGAGACTCCACTCTATACCACTTCTCCAAAACCTACCCCTCCTCCTCCTCTTTACCTGTCGGAGCAGATAATCTGAACGTTCCACACCATCTTTACCTACCACATCCTCTCCTACACTCTCCTTTTCCCCTGGTCCTTCAACATCTATCCCCTTTTCTCCTCCTCACAAGAGAACCTTTGTTTCTCAGACCTGCTCATCCAACTTCCCTACAGAGTCCCTTGAAGACATCCAAAAATTCATAGACATGACCCAAGAGTATGTTCCACTTTCTCATCGACCCTCCAATTCCTCTATTCCTTTTCTTCCAACATTTAAAGTATTCGCTAATATCCATCCTCATGTCCTTCAAATTCCCCCCTACCCCTGTTCCTCCCACTCTTTCCGAACACACTCCATCTGCACCATCCCTTCTGTTCCCCATTATCCTCTCCCACCTGGAGACTCGTGTGAATCCCTTCTTTCGCAACAGAGTCCTTCTCCGGATCTCTCCCCTGCTGATACTCTTCCTGATTCTTCACCACATTCCCCAGTTCCTCTATCTTAACCTTCAAATTCTTTTCCTGCTACTTCTCCAACAGCCATCTTTACCCTTATTACCCATCGATTGTTTCATGAAAGCTCTTTTGCCAATTTTCCTTAAACAATGTTCCTATTCCTTCCCCAGCAACAGATACACTCCATTTCATCCAATCACCCTATACCCTTAACCCTTTCCTTTTCTAATCTCTGATTTACTGTATTTGTACACCCTCTTTACCCTTTTCCCTATCATACAAGCCTATAACACTTTATAACCTTTGGCATCTAACACATTGTATGCTCATTATTAACCCATTTTTACCCTTTTTACCACAATACTTTACCATTTACGCCAGAATGAATTAACTTCAAATCTGCAATCACATGAAATATGATTTCAGTTATGAGATGCATATTTTACATCAAAATAAAGTAACTTTAGGTCCATAGTCAAAGGGAATATGATTTCAGGCCTAACACATAAAGGGTGGAAGGATGGACAGACAAACAGATGAAACACATGCAGAATTATAATATAAATAAGTATTCATAAATATGGATATTTATAATTACATTTATATATATTCATAGGGATGCTTATATTTAAGTTTATTTTGTGGGTCCTGAAATGCTTTTCTTGTCAGTCAATCAATCCCCCATTTTTTCCTTCTTTTTCTTTTTCTTTTTTATATTTTTATTCTGATTTTTGCAAAGTCCGGATTCTTTTTTGAATTTGAATACATTTCTTCTCAGTAAAGCTGTTACCAATTACATTACATATTACATATTAATGAGAACTGGTACTAGTACTCCTCATACTTTTCCGTGGGGGGGAACTTCATAAGGTCATTTCAGCTTTCTGCCCAGCTCAGGCTAGGAGAGGATTAGTGGACAAGACAACAAGTAGGACCTCATGTTAAAAAACCTTAATATGGAAGAACATACTATTATATTTAATTATGATAAGTGAACAAATGTCTTTTGTTATTTTTATAATAATTTTCATAGATGTAGTAAAGATTCCTTTTGTGGAAATACAGAATGTCCTTTGAATAAACTGTTTCATATTTGTATATGTATGTATTTCATATTCAAAGGAAAAGGTTTAAGAAAAAAAAAACATAAAAATATTTCCATTCCAGTAGCAAGAAAGCAAAGAATGCTATGACCAAGTGCTCAGATATCTTGTGATATTGTATCAAGTCATATGTGATGGAGTCTTTAGTTTCATGTTGTACAATATGCAAAGCCTGTTGTAATGGAGGTAGATGTCAAATATGACAGAATATAGCATTATCTTCTGTAGATTTTTTGTTGGGGATTTCTAGGAGCTTCCTTCAACTATTATTAGCATTGAGTAATGTGTGATATACAGATGATGGGAAAAATAAATCAATTTACATGATAACAGTTGACATAGCCTACATTTCTAACCAGACTCCATACTCCTCAAACCCATCATCCTCTCTCTTACTCTTTCTCCCCCTTTTTTTTTTTTGTAAATCTATCTATCTCCTTCCCCTGCTCTTATGTGTTCTCTCTCTTTTCCCTTTCCTCTCTTTTCATCTTCTTCATTCATATCTTTTCTCTCTGTCATTCCCTTCTATTTTATCTGCTTTGCATTATCAAACAAGTCACCTCCCAATTTTATGCATTAAACTTTGAATATATAGTGTATAAATTAATATGTAATATTTCTATTTTCAGGCTTAGTGATTCTCTGCTTAGAATGAAAAATGGCAAGGAAAAAGGTGGTGGTGGCAGCAAGGAGAATCACAAATATACATGCCGTGGAAATCATGTAAGTTCACTTATGTTAATCATTATTTGTTCAGGATTGATGAGAAAGAGAATACCAGATTAAGTAAAATGACTTTTCAATATTTGTCTTTTTTATCTGGACTTTTTTGTGGGTTAAAGGTGGGGCATGGACATGAAACATGAAGAAAAAGGAAAATTATATGCCTTTGGTAGTGTAGTGTGCTTTTAAGAGAAGATATTAGTTAAGTGAATTATTGAAGTAGATTATTGTAAATGAATATTTCATCTGTATTTTTTTTCTTCTTCTTTAATCTGACTTTATAATATGAAAGTGTGGCAGTGTAAGATTTATTTGTGTTGATGATGCAAGCTAATAGATTTAATACATAATCTTTTGTAAAATCCATATGACTAGAAATATTTGAGTGTTTTTATTTTTTTAATTCTGCAAATTAACACAGTAATGTCTCTGCAGTGAACCTCATGAATGTTAACACTTAGTGAGATAGATAAACACAAAATGATCTAGACTAACAGTATATTTGTATAATGGAAATGAAGTGAGATGAATATCAACAGCTTGCATATGGATCCTGGAGAAGAGAGTACATTAGTGGCTTTGTTGTTCTGATGACCATTTACTTTTGTGTTGGATTTAGACATCTGATAAGTTTTTTTATGCAAAGAGCCATCTTCAAAAATTTTGGGTTGCAGATTTATTTTTTGAGAGATTGTTTATCTTTATTCTGAATTTTATATTTGATTAGTTTTAACCAGAATCCTCCCCAGGATATGAATGTTGAAGAAGAACTAGCCAAGTTACAACCATCACAGCGCCTCCTGGATTACTACAGAGAAAAGGTAGCAAAATTTGAGCAGGAGACCCAGGAACTGGAAAATTTCCTTAGGAAGTGAGTTTTTACTGGTGAAATTATCTCAAAACATTGGTATCGTTACCTGCTC
>NC_091551.1:21904544-21912227 GCF_042767895.1 Penaeus vannamei | reverse complement strand
TTATCAGTGTTGTCAGCTGTTCAGGAAAATGTACCACTAGTCACACACATGCAGGTGAGGATGCAGTAGGAGGATTAAAATTATTTTAAGGTATTAAATAAGTGATTAGGAAATAAAGTACACACGTACATATGCACACGCACACACACCATCTGAAATTTCATATGTTGAAAAACTTGAAAACAGATAATAAGAGAGTAATTGCTTATTGTAAAGAAAAAATAAGCTATTCCTGTAGCCTTTTACTTGACAATTTTATAATTTTGTGTCTGATATTTCAACTTCTTTCTCATAGATAACGTATACAACTTCAAAAGAAAATTAACTTAACATAATTTTTGTTTAATCCTTACTGGTTATCCAAGAATTATCAGTGGCTGTTGGGGTTTCACATGTTAATAAAGATCCTTTTACCTGTTTAAATGTTATTCTTAATCTTAATCACTGGATCACTTACAGTATGATTTTAGCAGCTCATACTATAATGGCACATTTTTTTCAGTCTGTAGAAAAGTCGGGAAGCTACTCTGACCTTGCTAAACCAAACTCCACTTGTGAACTCAAGGATTTACGAAGGGAAAATGAGACTTTGAAGGTAAGGAATGTCGATTTAGTGTTTTAGATAAGAGGGTATTTGGATACTTTGCCTTTCTCTCCTCTCTCACTCTTATACCCCTGCTGACTTATATGACTCATATGCCGGTCCTCAGAAGAGGATAACAGCAGCATGATATTGGAGTGCTTAGGGAACACCCCTCTCCTTAATGCTTCTTTAAATGTTTCATAACGTGCTAAAAGCAGTTGAGGAATTCAGAAAAGTTTATTGTATTGTTTTTATTTTATTTTATTTGGTTCTAAGGATGGTGGTTGTTATTGTTATTGTTTTTTTTTTTTTTTTTGGGGGGGGCAAAGTCATAGTCAAGAGGCCACTAGTATTTGATATTTCTTGTTGTGATATTAGTGAATGAGACTAAAGGGGTAATATTCACTAATTCTAACACTGAATTATTGGACACAAGAAATTTGTATAATGATCAGCATTTCACTTAGCTCTAAACAAAATACATTAACAAAAAAAGGAACGGCAACCAGCACTAACATTTGATGCATAGCATAGTTGCAGCCTTGTGTGTGATAGAGAAGTGTGGGGCTCACTAGACTAATTTATGAATGAGATGAAGATTTCCTAGTTTGATGTCATTGAAAAAGATACTCATAGACGATAAAGAAAAGCCAGCCTCATACAAGAACTTATCAGTAGTTACTTATATTAAAATGTCACTACAGTTCTATGTCCAAGTTACATAAATGAGAGATCTTGAGA
Source organism: Penaeus vannamei (assembly GCF_042767895.1). NCBI lineage: Eukaryota > Metazoa > Arthropoda > Malacostraca > Decapoda > Penaeidae > Penaeus > Penaeus vannamei. The sequence continues at coordinate 21,910,903 of NC_091551.1, read as the reverse complement.
AACATTAGTCTTATGCATGTTTATTATTTGTATTTGCATTATATTATTCAATATGTTATTCATTCTTTTTAAAAATAATCAAAATTATATTGAAATTCATAAGTATAAGAATATTTGCCTTTAAAAATATGAACCATGAGGGTGGTTAACATTGTTCTATCCAAAGTCATGGCAGCATTGTTCACTGAATAAGTGAATGGGTTGGAGCCTTGTTATGACAGAATAACACTCAATTACCTAGTTTACAAGGTCCATTTGAAAACAAGTGTAGTACAGGTTTGCATAGCAGTGGCAGCTTGGTTTATGAAAGCAGCCACTTACTGAGTCAGTACAGTGACTTGGATCATTTTTCCAATACAAAGTGCAAGCAGTCAGTCCTACAAGGGTGTGTATGTATATATGCATACATACACTAAAATTTAGATGAGACAGACTAGATTATTTTATCTGTAAGTCTCTGTGCTAACCCCAAGAGATTTATCTGTCTATTTTCTATTTTCCATAACATTTAAAAGTTGCTTACCATTTAAGCTCATATTCTTTTTTCCATAATTCAGCGTTTCTTTGGTATGTGATGTACTCAAAATAATTAATATCAAATTTGCTCTTTAAAACAAATTATCTGGAGTATACCATATCTTTTAAACAATTTGGTCAGTTACCTAATTAGAATATTATATACTGTCATGTACAGCAGGCCAAATGAATTTACTGCCACTCTAAGGTTATCGAGCTGAGATTTTATCTTGTAACATTAGTGCATTCAAGTATAATACTTGTTGTCAAGTAAAGAGTGTTATAAAAGCCTAAGCAGACTTTCCCACTGATACTTTAATATTAAAAAATAAATGCATAGGACAATCTTAATTTCCTAATTGAATGTTAATGACTAAAAGAATAGATGCTTCTGTGCAACTGATTAGAAAAATAATGATAATAAAAAGTATTAATAATGATAAACAATAAAACCACTTTTTGTATATATAATACTATATATGTATGTTTATTGTTTTCCCATGTTCATTCTTGAAGCATCTGTGTAACATATATAAAGTTTTTTGTAATATAGACATAATTTGGCACCATCAGTATTTTGGAAGAAAACAGTTGATATTCTCCTGCCATGACAAGAAAGAAAGAAAGAAAAAAAGATGTGTGAAAATATGATATAGTTTTCTGCCAAATGGTTCACCATCTCAAAATTGTATATACTTCAAAGAAACTGAAAAACCATACAGTGGTATGAGAAATTATTGTCTACTACAATTTCTTCTCTCCTTTTTTGTAACATTTGCATATCAATTGCAATTTAAGCTTAATTAGGGCTGTAGCTAACTGATGGATGAGAAAATAGTGCACTTATCATCAATAGTGCATAAGTATTGCATGAATTATATAATATATAATTTCAATAAAGTTCCACAGCCGATTCACAATGAAAGAAGGGAAAACAAATTGATATATGAGGAACATTTGTTTTCACTCTTCAGACAAGCAAACATTTATGTTAAATGGTATTCAACTTTTAGATGTTATGGAAAAGGAAAAGGTAAAATATAATCATATACGCATTTATATTGATTTCAGTAATATTTTTTATTATTATTATTATTATTATTATTTAGAAGATTCATCCTTTAGTGAATTTAAGCTATGTGAAGTATATATATAGTTGAAAGCTTAAACATTTGATTGAAAAATAAATGCAGATTTTTTTCTTCTTTTTTTCTTCTTCTTCCCCCCCTAATCCCATGCCCATTGTTGCCAATGGGGTGCTTAGGAGACAGAGACTGGGCCCCATTGTGGGGGATCACTCCTATCTCAGACCTCAGCCAATATCTCATCTAATTTTTGCATGGTCTTTTCTTCTCCGCCTTTCTTTTTCCTTCACTTCATCCCCTTTTTCTGTCCACATCCTAAATTGTGAGAACCTAAAGTGTGCTGAAAGGATGAAGGGCTGGCTTTGTGTCTGTCCTAAACAGCTTTCATATTCCGTTTGCAATTCCCTCTTACCCTTTTCACTACCATACTAACCTACAGTGCTGTACAACCTTTGACATCTAACATATTTTGTCCTAATGGTTAACTCATTCTTAACCCTTTTGCCACAATACTTTATCATAAAGCTGTATAACCTTTCATTACCTGTGGGCTTTGCCTCTAAGCCTCGTCCTATTGCTATATTTTAAATATGCTGCCAATGACCTTCGATGTTAACATGGCAGGGAATTTTCAATAAATAGTTAGATTCTTCTTCTTCTTCTTCTTCATGTGCATTCTTATGCAACTCATTTCACATATTAAAATATGAGGGAAATTTTTTTTTGTTTACATGATATAACGTTATTTATTTAACAACAGGGTTTATATTGCTACATTTCAATACATTTCAGTGTTACCAGATAAAATCCAAGATTGATCATTTTAGCTATGATTTAGTACATTACAGTAAACATTAGTAATATCAGTATTATTTTAAAATCCCAACTAACTAATAAGAATACCAAAAAAAGTTTTATAACTGAAACAAAATAAAGTTGTTGAAAAAAAATAAAACAACTAAAAACAAGATTTTTTAGGGGGTTGATTTAAATCACCAACCCTGGTGAGGTGTATGTAATAGCTACCAATATATCTGTTAATGTTTGGCAATACTATCATCCCATTCCTCTTAAAGGCTTTAATCTCCTTAAGCCAAACACATGGTGGTGATTCACCTTTATCTACTTGTGTATGTAATATAATGAGAATGCTGTATGGCATATTTCCTCCTCCCCTTCATCTTTTCTCCCACATTCTGCCTCCACACATAATGTTATGTACTTCAGAGTTACCTCCAGGTCCTTATGCAACTTACACATTTCATTGTTGAATTTAAAGAGGCTATATATTTTTTCCATTATATGTGTTTTATTTGTATATTTATGGTAATTTATGCTACAACAACTGCAACAACTTTTGCAACATTATGCTATGTTGATGCTATGTTTATAAGATATATGACAATTAAATTTACTGTTTCTGGCATGGGAAATCCAGTTGTTCTTGAAATACAAGTAAACAACTAGGAAAATCGTGTATCTTTTGAAGCCAGGGGAGACGGACAATCTGAAGGATTTGCAATTTGTAAAGATTGAATAGGAAAAATAAATAGATGAGAAAAGGAAATTTGAAAAATAAATAAAAGAATATAAGAACAATGTAGGTCAACTCATCTAACCTGCCGTGAATTCTACTATAGCATTCCTAAGGATGCTGCATGAATCTAGATTATATGAAAGTGGATCAGAACATGGAGACAGTTAGAGAATACTGATTTTAAAGATGTATATAAAAAAGTTTTACATAATATTTGAAAAGGATGCACTTTTGCTTTTACTATATATTATAAGAGAAGCTTCAGAAAAATCTGTTGCTTTCAAATTCATGTTTTTTCTCCATTCTCACTCTGAATTATCTGTAAAAGGAAAAGCTCTCAATTACCTATTTGTTTATATGCTAGAATGCATTTCATAAGTCCATGTCATATGAAGAGAAACGTGATTGTCTTCAATCACCAAGAATTCTGCTTCAGTAGTTTTGATATATACCTCAGAGAGAGAGACAAGAAGGATTGATGAAATTTATATGAAAATTTATATGCTGGAATTTTTCATTTGCTTTTTGTTTTATTTCCTTTAAAAGCCAGACTGAATTTTTTTTAATAACTGTATCAGAAGAACTGAATCATAGGACTCACCCTTTTTCAAAGCTTCTTTTTATCCCATGCATCCATGAATCACCCCTTCACAAGCCAATGGAAGTCCAGCATATTATATAAAAAGTTATCTATAAAAGAAATGCATCATTTCCTTGAGAAATAGAGATAAAAAGGCTAAGAATATTATGCTTTTGTACATTCTGTACTTTTTGCTGCACAAGGTGCATTTTTTTACTCTGAAAAATTATCCATTGATTCACCTGCATCCTATGATGCGCATTAATCATTTTGGCAAGGCCAGTGGCTACAGAAAGTTCAGCTTTACTGATTTCCTTTGCCAGGCAATGGCATGAATAATATACTGTAAGTTTGTAGCCATTCCATGCCATGAGATTCAGTAGTGAAAGGATGCATTGTAAACATATGCTTACAGTCAATAAAATTGACATTTTTATATTTGCATTTTTATGGGGAGTTTGTATATGATTAATAGCAGAACTGAATGAGACTACCAAAACTACCAAAATTGTATAAGTACAGATATCTTACTGAAGTAATATCTTGGTAGAGTCAAATTTTTTGAGACATTTCCATAACATATATTGTATTTATACCCCCCACCCCACCCCTAGAAAAATATGGAAAAAATAGGGGATGGGTTTTATGACCTTTAGCATTTAATTTGGCTTAAAATATGATACATGCAGATATATTTTACAGGCATTTTCATACCTAATTGTATGGTACCTTTGGAGTGAATTTTAAAACATTTATGACGGATTATTATGTATCAATAAATTAAAATAATCTTGGTTTGTATTAGCCTAATACATTTGGCTTCTTTAACATAGCCACTGAGGATTCAGAGGACTGCAATAGTATGCAACCAATTTGTAATTTGTGTGCAAATAGGTAACTCACTCCATTTGTTTTCCTTGATGTGCAAGTACAGTCCCTCACTTAGCCATATTATATATTTTTAATTGTACTCATATAATCATGCTCTTTAAAACAGAAATATCTCTAAAATGGTCAATAATATTGAGAAAAACAAATTATATATTTACCTAAATTGGATATATTTGCTTTGCTATTATTGTAATGGTCCCACAAAGGTAAAAAGGTGAAAATGTATCCTATTTCTTGTTTCTTATATGAAACTTTTCTTCCCTAGGCTTTCTCTTGCAATCTTATCACCAAATTTCAATAAGTTTTGTAAAGTGAATTATTGCCTTTTCTTAGAGGTGGGGGGGGGGGCTCTTTTGACTTATGAATTTGCTTCAATAAATATAAATTGCATAATGAGAGAAATCTGAGTTGTTTACATGATTTATAGAATAAATCCCACGCAAACACGCATGTGCACGCACACACACACGCACACACACACACACACACACACACACACACACACACACACACACACACACACACACACACACACACACACACACACACATGCAGACAGGCGCACACACGCAGACAGGCGCACACACGCAGACAGGCGCACACACGCACGCACACACACACACACACACACACACACACACACACACACACACACACACACACACACACACACACACACACACACACACACACACACACACACACACACACACACACACACTTGTGTGTGTATTTACTTCATTGGGTTGGGAAAATGTGTGCTTTGTCTTTTTCTGTTGTCTGCATTCTTCACTTGATGTTTTTGTGTATATATTTTGTAAATAATATATTATTTTCTTTACCCACTGTCTAGCTGGAACTACAAGAGGCAGAAGAGATGCGCTACATGTATGAATCACAGTGTATGCAGTTAGAGCAAACCATGTGCAAACTTCGTGAAGAGAAAGAGGCAATGGAGAAACTGTACAAGGTATTTTTCAGTTGTAATTGATATTTTATTTGTTATCTCATTCTTCATTTTCATTTAATGGCATTTAATGGCTATAAGAATAGCACTGTGGAAATTATTTTTTTGAGTTCATTTCATATCATTAGAAGACAGTAGCTGTTGACATTGATTTTATGATTATATAAAGGAATCCGTCATTGTGAATGGGGGAATTCATTTAGGATATTTTAACATCCAACAGTGATTGTCATATGTTGGCCCATAACAGGGATCAGCTGATCATACATAGTTTTGTAACTGCACCCTCAGTTGGTACTGCTAGGTGTGATGACTGTAGTGGACTTAAATGGTAGTGATATTCTGTCATTTGGTTTGACCAGTTGTATTAACCCATTGCCAATGGGAAAATGTTGCATTCACTTTAGTATTGTTTTGTTAAATGTTTCTGTACATAGATGGCTCAGCCAGTGATTATCCACAAAAGAGTCAATTAGTAGATCTTGTGACCTCGCCTCTCCTTGAAATAGCAGGAAAATGTTTTTTTTACTAGTGCTATCAATATTAGCATTGTTCTTTTTTATATAACCATTATAATTACTATATTGTTATTGACATTACTAACAACAGTAATTAAAATTGGAAAATTATCAAAAATCCAAGGAAAAGGGTAAACAGGGGTGACAGGTAGTTCTCGTAACTGGTTAATGGGTGACTTAGTATATGTGGAGCCATCTATATGTCAAAACAATTACTTAATTAAACACAGTGGGCATGCCATGAACATACATGCCATTCCCAGCG
>NC_091551.1:21894544-21899544 GCF_042767895.1 Penaeus vannamei | reverse complement strand
CTCATAAAGTCAATGCAGTCGACCAATCCCCTTGTCTGTAAGATCCAGAACTGGTTGTTCTATCTATCCACACGTCACAAATCTGTCAGATTTTGCTGGGTACCCAGCCATGTTGGAATCCCTGGCAATGAACAGGCAGATACTCTTGCACGATATGCCGCAATGTCCACATCACCTCAACAACGCTTCTCACATATTCCAGCTACAGATTACTACCCCCACTTTAAGACTTTCTTGTATACCCGATGGCAATCTTTTTGGTCAAGACTCCACAACAATAAATTACATACCGTAAAACCATCAATCTCCTCTTGGTCAGCTCCATTTCACAAAAACAGACGTTGGGAGACTGCCCTCGCACGATTACGTATTGGCCACACTCGCCTAACACATGCCTATCTGATGTCACGCTCAGACCCGCCCCTATGTCCTCTGTAACATCCCTCTTTCAGTCCCACACATTCTCTTGTCCTGTCCACGTTTTAATACAGCACGTACCTCTGCTTTTCCACACCTATCCTCCCTTCACCGACCTCCCAACATATCAGACATCCTTACAGAATCTCACAGCTTCTGCCTCGACAACCTGTTCTCCTTCCTCAGACACATAAATATCCTTCACTTGATCTAACTCCCCTACCTAAACCACCATAATCTTTTCCCTCATCCTCAACCTCTCAACACTATTCTAGATAGTTGACACATAACAACTGTCACCTGACATCCCTCTTTACTATACTTTCCTATAGTGCTATATGACCTTAGATGTCTAGCACATTTATCTTAACCATTAACCATTAACCATTAGCCCTAGGCGCCTTCCGCTCCTCTCCAGTTGAGAGCCTATATACTGAATCAGGCATGCCGTCCCTCTCTCGACGTCGAGCCCTTCTCTCTCTCCGATGCTATGCTCGATTTCACCAATTTTCCCTTACCAAACTAACTATTCCACAATCCTTACTTCATACCTTTACCTCTTCTCCACGTTTACCAACTCCTCTCCCCGTACGCATGGATACCCTCCTCTCCCATTCCCTCTTCCCTCATCTCTGACCTCTCCCACTGTCTGTCCATTCCATTCCTCCATGGCTTATACCTAACCCCTGTATTTGCTCCTCAGTTTTCCCTAACCCACCAAAATCAGATATTCCCCCCTCAATCCTTCTCACTCATTTCCTTGACCATGTCTCCATTCATTCCTCCAGCATTCATGTTTACACTGACGGTTCCAAATCCATCTCAGGAGCTGGATTCGCAGTAACATTCCCAAATTGCACTTTCAAATACACCCTCCCTCCTGAATCTAGTGTCCTTACTACAGAACTATATGCACGCCCATCTAATGTCACGCTCAGACCCGCCCCTATGTTCTCCATGTAACGTCCCTCTTTCAGTCCCACACATTCTCTTGTCCTGTTCACGCTTTAACACAGCACGTACCTCTGCTTTTCCAAATATATCCTCCCTTCACGGACCTCCCAACATATCAGACATCCTTACAGAAGCACACAGCTTCTGCCTTGACAACCTGTTCTCCTTCCTCAGACGCATAAATATCCTTCACTTGATCTAACTCCCTTACCTAAACCGCCATAACCTTTTCCCTAATCTTCAACCTTTCAACACTACTCTAGATAGTTGACACATAGCAAGTATCACCTGACATCCCTCTTTACTATACCTTCCTATAGCGCTATATGACCTTAGATGTCTAGCACATTTATCTTAACTATTAACCATTAGTATGAAGTCAAACACATAACACAAAATAAACATGGTGAAAAAATTGTAAATTTCACGTGAGACTGGGAATAAAATCCACACAAATCCTCGTAAAATTATAGGTAGACATAGGCCTATGTTACACTGTAGATTATGGAATCAATAGGTAAGTAAAATCTTAAATTATTCTTTTTCTCTGACACAATTATCAAAAATTCTTTATATAAAAACTACCATGGTGATACATAATCTGACAATACCAACGTTAGATCAGTTAGCAGTTTCTGTGGTTGTCTGCACTTTGGCAAAGGACAACAAATTACAAACCGCGTGGGCAAGAATGAGCTTGAAATATTTCCTTTATTTAACTATTGATGACGATAAATAAAAATTGAGTTTGTGTCGGTTCTTTAGCAATGATGAGAAATAAACAAGAAATAAAGACTGTTTGGCCTGTTCATTTGGCGAGTGGTAAATATTGATATTAATATGTATTGGTTACTATCAGTCCGGATAAATTACCAGGGAGGTCAATTAACTTACTACATACTTAATCAAATCTTAATTTCAAATTTCCAACTTATGCTTAAATTGTGTTTTAACTGTAACCATAATTTTGAAAATCTTGATATGTCGAGTTCTATTTACAAGTGATTAGCCGATGGAACCTAAAAGATATATAGTACATGTTGATTGATGGAATTGCACACTAGAGCCCTCTGTTGGCTACCATTAGAATGAGTCTATTTACGTTCGTTAATCTAACAAGGTGAGTTACCATCTATTCGCGAATCCCGCTTTACCATCACTGGTAAACTTTTTCCTATTTTTACGCCTACCTAATCCCTTTCTCTGTCCGGATGGATACACTCTCCCATTCACCCTTTCCACGCCTCCGATTCTTCCCTTTTTCTACCCATAAGGACCCGCCTTCCTCCCGTATCTGATCCTCTGGTTTCCCTGGTACACCAAAATCAGACACCCTCCATTCTATCCTTCTCACTCTTTTTTTCAACCATACCTCAACCCACGCCTCTAGCACTCACAGATGGTTCTAAATCCATCTCTGGCGCTGGTTTTGCTATAGTATCCCCCTCTCGTACTTTCAAGTTTCCACTTCCACCCGAATCTAGCGTCCGTACAAAATTGAAAGCGATCCTCTTCTCTTTAGAACGCATGTCTTGCCATGCTTCCTCATCCTTCACAATTTTCACGGACTTAAAACTCATTAACCCTCATACACTCTCTGCAACCAGTCAACCTTCGTCCTCAAGATTCAAGGCCAACTATTCCATCTATCCATGCATCACAAAACTATTTTTTTGCTGGAAACCCAGCCACATTGGGATCCCTTGCAATGAACAGGCACACACTAGCACACTCCTTGTCCACACCCCATCATCCCAGATTTTCACATATACCAGCTTCTGATTACTACCCTCGCTTCAAAACCTTCCCCTTCACCCACTGGCAGTCATTCTGGTCTGGTTAATAAACTACTTAACATTAAACCTTCCATCTCATAAGAACAGACGCTGAGAAACTGCTCTTACTCGCCAACGCATTGGACACACTTGCCTCACACATTTCTATCTCATGTCACAATTTGATCTACCTCACCTCTATGCTCCTCATGCAATGCCCATCTTCCAGTCACAAATTCTATTATTCTGTCTCCGCTTCACAGCAACCCGCGTCTCTGCTTTTCCTCATTTATTCTCACTTCCCCAACTCCTCCAACCTATCGGACATCCTCTCAGAACCCCCTTCCCTTTCCTTTGACAACTTATTCTCCTTCCTTAGACGCGTAAATATCCTCCATTTGATCTAATCACCCCTCCTTATCCCTCCCCCTCCTATCAATAACTATTCTACTTCATTTACTACCTCTCTTTTTACCCCTGTAATATCTTACCATATGACCGCTGAAACTTAAGTAACTTTTCCGCTTTCATCGCTATACGTTACCATAGTGCTGTATGACCTTTGATGTCTTGAACATATATTTGTTTAAAACATTATATAATAAACATCACTGGCAAACACGATAGTAACTGACCGCTGGTAAATGCGTTTTGATCGTATAATAGGAAATCCGGCCTCTAGTAGATATAATGAGGTTTGTGGTATCGATTTTCCCCTTAAGGATTTTTTCGTAATTCAGTGTCATAACTTCATACAAAACATTAAGCCCACGCAAGATTTTTTACGTATTGTTTTTTTAAATACTATGCACAAAACTACGAAGAAAAAAAATGAGTGATCTGGAAAAAATACCATTTTATTTCGAGGAACCAAAGCAAATCTCAAAGATCGAATTAACAGCAGTAGGAAAAAAAGTTGGAAACCTCAGTCTTTGTCATATTGCACGTGATCATTTAAGGTAGATTGTTATTATTAACATCACCATTATTATTATTATTATCATCATCACTGTTATTATCAAATTATTTTTGTGATGGTCTGACGTTGCAGGAAAAAATATCTAATTCTTTGGAATGGTATAAGTATATTATTCCATGTTAGTTATATGCACAAAAGTGGATATCGAGCGTTTTGCTAATTGGCCAGTGAAATGTCGTTGCGTCCAACTGTTTACGAAACAAAACTGGATATTTGGGAAGATCTCTTTTGAAAGACTGATAAGCGGATGGTGTTTATGCCGAACCCTTTAGAAAGACCAAGTTGGTCCGTAGGAAATTTCCTCGACCTTATTCTTGCTTAATGTGTTTAATTAATTAGTTTAATTGCTGTGGTTCTGACAGCACTAAGGTAATTATTCTAATATTTCTAAGAGATGGTTAGGTTAGCTCCTCGTGGTCAGAAACGTGCAGGTTGCTAAACTTCAGGAATAAGTTGTCATTTATTTAACATAACCGACATGTGTAATAGGAATATTATTAGATTGTAGAGACTATTATTTTAGGAAGGAAAATTGGTAATGGGTAACGAAGAATTCATTTCGAATTGCAAAATGATCACGTCCTCCGTCAGTATCATGGTTAAATGGAGGAGGTGATGCGCGACAATTACCATGAATGGCAATACTGTTTGTGGATGCCCGAAGGGGTTTGTCTTTTTGCGGTACAAGGAACATCGGCGGTTTTATATCGAGATTTACAGGTGGTTTTGATGCTTTGTTTGGAACTAATGAAGTATTCAGTATGTCAGAGTAGCAGGTTGTTTGTTTTGGGGAAGGCATGGCAGAATCCATGTCTCCTTATATATATTATGCAATCTCATGACCTCCAGGAATGTAAGTATGTGTATGGCGTGCC
>NC_091551.1:21889861-21894044 GCF_042767895.1 Penaeus vannamei | reverse complement strand
TTAGCTCCATTTAAAAAAAACAGACGTTGGGAGCCCGCCCTCGCACGATTACGTATTGGCCACACTCGCCAACACATGCCTATCTGATGTCACGCTCAGACCCGCCCCTATGTCCTCTGTAACATCCCTTTTCAGTCCCACTTTCCCCTTGTCCTGTCCACTTTTTAATACAGCACGTACCTCTGCTTTTCCACCCCTATCCTCCCTTCACCGCCCCTCCCAACATATCAGACATCCTTACAGAATCTCACAGCTTCTGCCTCGACAACCCGTTCTCCTTCCTCAGACACATAAATATCCTTCACTTGATCTAACTCCCTACCTAAACCACCATAATCTTTTCCCTCACCCTCAACCTCTCAACACTATTCTAGATAGTTGACACATAACAACTGTCACCTGACACCCCTTTTTTACTATACTTTCCTATAGTGCTATATGACCTTAGATGTCTAGACATTTATCTTAACCATTAACCATTAACCATTAGCCCTAGGCGCCTTCCGCTCCTCCAGTTGAGAGCCTATATACTGAATCAGGCATGCCGCCCCTTCCGACGTCGAGCCCTTCTTTTCCCGATGCTATGTCGATTTCCCCAAAATTTTCCCCCTTACCAAACTAACTATTCCACAATCCTTACCCCTTTTACCTCTTCTCCACGTTTCCCAAACCCTCCCCCCGTACGCATGGATACCCTCCTCTCCCTTTCCCCCTTTTCCCCCTCACCCTTTTGACCTCCCCCACTGTCTGTCCTTTCCATTCCTCCAGGGTTATACCTAACCCCTGTATTTGCTCCTTTTTTTTTCCCAAACCCCCCCAAAAAAATCAGTTTTTCCCCCCCCTCAATCCTTCTCATATTTCCTTGACCATGTCTCCATTCATTCCTCCAGCATTCATGTTTACACTGAGGGTTTCCCAAAACCATCTCAGGAGCGGGGTTGGTAACATTCCCAAATTGCATTTCAAAACCCCCCCCCTCCTGAATCTAGTGTCCTTACTACAGAACTATATGCACGCCCATCTAATGTCACGCTCAGCCCCGCCCCTATGTTCTCCATGTAACGTCCCTCTTTCAGTCCCACACATTTCTTGTCCTGTTCACGCTTTAACACAGCACGTACCTCTGCTTTTCCAAAATATCCTCCCTTCACGGACCTCCCAACATATCAGACATCCTTCAGAAGCACACTTTTTTGCCTTGACAACCTGTTCTCCTTCCTCAGACGCATAAATATCCTTCATTTTGATCTAACCCCCTTACCTAAACCCCCAAAAACCCCTTTTCCCCCTAATCTTCAACCTTTCAACACTACTCTGATAGTTGACACATAGCAAGTATCACCTGACATCCCTTTTTACTATATTTCCTATAGCGCTATACCCCCTTTTGGGATGTTAGACATTTTTTTTAATTTTAACCATTATATGAATAAACACATAACACAAAATAAACAGGGAAAAAAAATTGTAAATTTGGGGGAGATAAATAAAATCCACACAAATCCTCGTAAAAATAGGTAGACATAGGCCTATGTTACACTGTAGATTATGGAATCAATAGGTAAGTAAAATCTTAAATTATTCTTTTTTCTGACAAAATTTAAAAAAAAAATTCTTTATATAAAAACTACCATGGTGATACATAATCTGACAATACCAACGTTAGATCAGTTAGCAGTTTCGTGGTTCCCTGCATTTTGGCAAAGGACAACAAATTAAAAAACCGCGTGGGCAAGAATGAGCTTGAAATATTTCCTTTATTTAACTATTGATGACGATAAATAAAAATTTTGTTTGTGTCGGTTCTTTGAATGATGAGAAATAAACAAGAAATAAAGACTGTTTGGCCTGTTCATTTGGCGAGTGGTAAATATTGATATTAATATGTATTGGTTACTATCAGTCCGGATAAATTACCAGGGAGGTCAATTAACTTACTAAATACTTAATCAAATCTAATTTCAAATTTCCAACTTATGCTTAAATTGTTTTTTAACTGTAACCATAATTTTGAAAATCTTGGGTATGTCGAGTTCTATTTACAAAATGATTAGCCGAGGGAAACCCCAAAAATATATAGTACATGTTGATTGATGGAATTGCCCCTAGAGCCCTCTGTTGGCTACCATTAGAATGAGTCTATTTACGTTCGTTAATCTAACAAGGTGAGTTACCATCTATTCGGAACCCCCCTTTTTCCATCACGGGAAATTTTTCCTATTTTTACGCCTACCTAATCCCTTTCCGCCCGGGGTGGATACACTCTCCCATTCCCCCTTTTTCCCGCCTGATTCTTCCCTTTTTCTACCCATAAGGACCCCCCCCTTTTTCCCCCCCTATCTGATCCTCTGGTTTCCCTGGTACACCAAAATCAGACACCCTCCATTCTATCCTTCCCTTTTTTTTCAACCATACCTCAACCCACGCCTCTAGCACTCACAGATGGTTCTAAATCCATCTCTGGCGCGGGTTTTTTTTAGTATCCCCCTCTCGTACTTTCAAGTTTCCACTTCCCCCCAAAACAGGCCCCAAAATTGAAAGCGATCCCTTCTTTTTTGAACGCATGTCTTGCCATGCTTCCTCATCCTTCACAATTTTCACGGACTTAAAACTCTTTAAACCCCCCATACACTCTCGCAACCAGTCAACCTTCGTCCTCAAGATTCAAGGCCAACTATTCCATCTATCCATGCATCAAAAAAATTTTTTTTTTCTGGAAACCCAGCCACATTGGGACCCCCTTTCAAAACAGGCACACATAGCACACCCCTTTTTCCACACCCCATCATCCCCGATTTTCACATATACCAGCTTCTGATTACTACCCCCCTTCAAAAAACCCTTTCCCTTCCCCCCTGGCAGTCATTCTGGTCTGGTTAATAAACTACTTAACATTAAACCTTCCATCTCATAAGAACAGACGCTGAGAAACTGCTCTTACTCGCCAACGCATTGGGACACACTTGCCTAAAATTTTTTTCCCTTCATGTCACAATTTGATCTACCTCCCCTCTTGCCCCCTTTGCAAGCCCATCTTCCAGTCACAAATTCTATTATTCTTTTCCCCCTTTCAAAAAAAACCCCCCGGGGTTCTGTTTTTCCCCCATTTATTCTCACTTCCCAACCCCCCCAAAACCCTGGGGGAAATCCTCTAAAAACCCCCCTTCCCCCTTTTCCCTTTTTGACAACTTATTCCCCTTCCTTAGACGCAAAATCCTCCTTTTGGGATCTAATCCCCCTCCTTATCCCCCCCCCTCCTATCAATAACTATTTTTACTTCATTTACTCCCTTTTTTTACCCTGTAATATCTTACCATATGACCGCTGAAACTTAAGTAATTTTTCCCCTTTCACCTTTATACGTTACCATAGTGCTTTTCCCCCTTTTTGATGTCTTGAACATATTTTTTTTTAAAAAACATTATATAATAAACATCCCTGGCAAACACGATAGTAACTACCGGGAAAGGGGGTTTTTTAAACGTATAATGGGAAATCCGGCCTCTAGTGGGATATAATGAGGTTTGTGGTATTTTTTTTCCCCCTTAAGGTTTTTTTCGTAATTCAGGGGTCAAATTTCATAAAAAAACATTAAGCCCACGAAATTTTTTTTACGTTTTTTTTTTAAAATACTATGCAAAAAACTACAAAAAAAAAATTGAGTGAGGGGGAAAATACCATTTTATTTCGAGGAACCAAAGCAAATCTCAAAGAAAAAATTTAAAACCAGCAGTAGGAAAAAGGGAAACCTCAGTCTTTGTCATATTGGGGGGATCATTTAAGGAGTTTTGAAAATTTTAAAAATCACCATTTTTTTATTTTTTTATCATCATCACTGTTTTATAAAATTTTTTTTGTGATGGTCTGACGTTGCGGGAAAAAAAAATCTAATTCTTGGAATGGTATAAGTATATTATTCCATGTTAGTTATATGCAAAAAAATGGATATCGAGCTTTTTTCTAATTGGCCAGTGAAATGTCGTTGCGTCCAACTGTTTCCCGAAAAAAAAATGGATTTTTGGGGAAAAAATCTTTTTTAAAGACTGATAAGCGGATGGTGTTTATGCCGAACCCTTTAGAAAGACCAAGTTGGTCCTAGGAAATTTCCTCGACCTTATTCTTGCTTAATGTGTTTAATTAATTAGTTTAATTGCTGTGGTTCTGACAGCACTGGTAATTATTC
>NC_091551.1:21869861-21874861 GCF_042767895.1 Penaeus vannamei | reverse complement strand
GTAATTTATGAACAAGCAAGGAAGGTTCTTTGTCTTCTAATTTCAGTGCCGTAACCATTGAGGGCATCGGCAACCACGAAGACTGTCGACTGCAGATTTGTTTAGGCTCTACTGTTTTCCCCGATTAACAGGCAATCTTCCCTTCCAATATACTAATAATAGCAACAGCTTCGGCGTGCCCTTGGGTTTCGATCCGTTCGCTGGAGTCATGTTCAGAAATTCTTGCTTTGCGAAAGACTGCCGGACCTTACTCGTCCCCTTCCTCTCAGTCGTCGATGCCCTTCTTAGTCTTCGACGTGTCCATTGTTTCTGCTCGTTTCTCCATTTCTTTAGAGAAATTAAATTATTTTATTTCTTGTATTATGTTATCATCCAAAGCTTTGTGCTACGAACATCCATGAAAATCCAGCTGTTAGGAATAACGACTGGAAAGACTTGGGACAAACTATGGGCGTCTTCTGTAGGTGCCATAAAAGTTAATCCAGTATTAAAGTTTAATCCAGATCTCTAGTGTGCATTCACATTGGCAGCGTCCAGGATCAACTGTTAATGCACTAATTTTAAGCTCATTTCTTAATCCTGCACATGCGCAGAAGGGACAAGTTAATCCCACCAATCATGTACTGTTACGTCACGTGTCCGTCATGAACTTCACAGGTGCCATCGGTTGAATTGGCATTCAGAGTTATTTTCGGCAATAACATCGATCGTCTTAGAATTTTCATACTTGGTATTTATTATGAAAATGAGATTGTATATATTTACACAATTGATCAAATATTATGATAAAGGAAATAACTTATGGTAATGAAAATAAAAACCAAAATAATCCCACGAGGAATCTTTGAAGTTCAGAAGCTACGGGCATGGAACTCGTTTTTCCAGGTTAATGAAACAAAAGATATATGGTCAAGGTCACAAAGTTTTAAATCAAATATGAACCAGTGTTTTAAAGAAGAATTATATGCTGAGTTTTTCTCAACTATTTTACTACAAAATTAACAAGTATACTTTTCTATGGACCTGAACAGCATCCTGAAGAAAACATATTCCCTTCGTCCAACACGATTCAACGCTCAGAGAGCTGTCCGAGGAAACTGCGAGATGGATATTAATTAGTGAAAGTCATTTTTGTACTTGAGTGCCATTGAAATAAAGATTGGTTTTATAGTTAGTAGAGCAGTTCCGTTACCTATTTTACTACTATAAATATAAGATCGTTATCATGAAAAATAGAATATTTCATAAATAATCATGTTTCCCTTATAAGTAAGCCTACTTGTGCCTCGTAATTATCATATGAAGATCAAACTGCATTTTGAGTGACTCTCTACAACTTCCTTTAACAATCACCTTTTCTCCAATCCATAATAAATAAATATCAGTTGTCAGAATTTTTTAACAATGCAGTGGCTAAATGCAAATTGCAAAGTTTATTTATCCAAGTAAATTTTATATCGGACTGTAAAGGTAATATCTTTAGGTAATATCTTTAATACTTCTATATCATATGCGTAGGAACATCAAGGGTGAATGTTGAATGGATATCTTTTGGATGATTGTGTTGCATATTTATAGGTATGAGTGCATGACTTTCTCCAAACGCTACTCTATACAACATGCAACAGTCATGTGTGAAGAACAACATTGCACAGAAATGTTTCAAAATACCACAGATTTTTCAGCAATAAAAAGACAACATACCTCAGATCCCACCCTTTTGATTTGTAAAACCTTTTCCCACACGCCCAGAAATCCGAGACCAGGACCTTCACATCAACAGCAGAGGGCAGAACCATCACAGACCAGGAACATCACAAGAATTGATAGAAATTTAAAGAGACAATCCATTAACATAAGATTCCGAGCAAATCATATTTAAAACATAATCTTGAAGAAATGTGTACATAAAATAGAGGTACGAACTTTCTTACTTCGATATGATGATAGTCTTAGTTTTCAATTTTGGGAACATTGGAAGGCATAAGGAATTGATTAATAATATGAATGTTTTTAATGCCTTGTCTTCAATCATGTAGGTACGTCTGGGATGAAGGGAAGGAAAAGGTGGTCTTCAGAAACATCTGAGAAGTTTATATCCTTATTTACAGAACACTTTCAAGAATTAGGAGGAAAAGCAGTGCAGAGATAAAAAATGCAGGAGATAATTAGCATTATGAAAACATTAGTAAGGATCTCATTTTCATGAAATACACATTAAATATATTAGATATTTTGAAACCTAAGGGATGTCTAAAATAGTTTCTTAAATATGATTACCAAAAACATGCCATTACAAAAAGAAAGAAAGAAAGAAAGAAGAAATCTCCCCAAAAGAGCGAATTTCACGCGCGACATTTATCCTCTCTTCGATATGTTTACATGATAACGATGGTGATAGAATAATGAGTACGACAGTTTTTACTGAACATTATTGTCGCGCCGTCTGGCAGCGGAGAGTGTCGTCTTCGGTACGGACACAGTTGATTAGGATAAAACTAAATACGGTATTTAGAGTTAAGGACGCTACAGAAGACGCCATATGTATACAGCAGAACTTATAAAAGGCGCAGGAGAAGCCGTTCAGCTGAAGCAGACAAACTTACATCGCACTCTTTGACTAAGAAAGAAATACTTATTGGCAGGTGTATAGCTATAAGTATTTCAGATCATAAGCAAGACTAGAAGCACTCAGAGAGCGTATAACTAAACCCGCCAAGGCAATAGGGTCACTGATACAATAAAGAAATTCACACAGCGAATTTCATTAAAAACACCTCTTTCTCAAGTACATTGGTGACGTCCGTGTCTCCCTGTCTCTTAAAAGAATATCCTGGATCCGGATCGTGAATCGGATCACCACCAAAATTTAATGGCTAAGACATCTCATAAAAACCTGTTCATACCTCGTCGAGTTATCCTGCTCATTAACTAACCAACCAACAAACAAACCCTATCAAAAACATAACCTTGGCGGAGGTAAAAACGAGAAATAAGTAAATAAATTAGAGAATTAGTTGATAAAACAAAAGAAAACAAAGGAAATTCGATATCCAAGTTCCATGGAAAGAGAAAATTCGTCTTAGTCGTTAAGAAAACAGAAAACAGCAACACGGATAAGAGAGTAGGCCAAGGTTGTTATAAAGGTATATGCAAACAAAAGTATATGGAGACAAGCAGGATCCTCAAAGGTGTACGTTTGCAGAAGCCGAACATGATATTAGTCATCACATATCCTCGTACACAACATGAAATTTCAACATTGCAACATTTCCCACAACGTGTACTGGGAAAACGTACCATTGATCACGACCTCTGGACCATCAAGAGTCGAACTCCTCCCGAACCTTTTTCAAGACACTACAGAACCTCTCTCTCTCTCTCTCTCTCTCTCTCTCCCCCTCTCTCCCTCTCTCCCTCTCCCTCTCCCTCTCCCCCCCCCCTCTCTCTCTCTCTCTCTCTCTCTCTCTCTCTCTCTCTCTCTCTCTCTCTCTCTCTCTCTCTCTCGATCTCTCGATCTCTCTCTCTCTCGATCTCTCTCCCTCTCTCTCTCTCTCTCTCTCTCTCCGTGTCTTGAATCACGATAGTTATGAAAATACAAGACATGGTCGTAAAAAAAGTCAGTCTTGGTGCAAGCAGTCGCCGTGTTAAAAAAAATCCTTATACGGTATGTAGTGTTTTTTGTAATTATAGTAAATGTTTTTTTTTTCCCGGACGTGTATAAAAACAGTGTAACACTTCTACAGCATTTAGCATTCTTTGTAACCAAAAAATATATATCTTATTTTAGATTTATACTCACCATGATAATAAGATCCTTTTCCTTGCCTTTCCCTTGAACCAAAGTTGAAAATTCGGGTTGGAAGTTTCCCGCGATGGGAAAATGCTCACTTAACATGGGGGCTGCATGATCGTGCTAGTTGCCAGTATTTCTCGAAGAATAGCTGGCCACAATGATGAGTCTCTCTCTCTCTCTCTCTCTCTCTCTCTCTCTCTCTCTCTCTCTCTCCTCTCTCTCTCTCATCTCTCTCTCTTTCTCTCTTTCTCTCTCTCTCTCTCTCTCTCTCACTCTCTCTCATCTCTCTCTCTCTCTCTCTCTCTCTCTCTCTCTCTCTCTCTCTCTCTCTCTCTCTCTCTCTCTCTCTCTCTCTCTCGTGCCATAGGCAAGCAGTCTGCGTACCAAGGGTGCTGACCCGTGGCCTAGTGAATGGATATTTATGATAAAGTGTGAACATTTATTCGTGAACTTTCTTTCTCTTTGTTATTGTTACTATTATTGTTGTTATCACTATTATTATTATTATTATCATCATTATTATTGTCATTATTGTTATTATTAGTAGTATTATTATGATTGTGATGATTAATTTTCATTATAGTATTATTAGCATTGTTGTTGTTATTGGTGTCTCTGTTGTGCGTTGTTATCATTACTATTACTCCCTATTATTATTATCATTATTATTGTTGTTGTTGCTATAAATATTGCTATTTTATTTATAGTTATTATAATTATTGTTATAATGATAATAATTATATTAATTATAATAATATTACTAATAGAAATGATGATAATGATAATGATAATAGTAATAATGATAATAAAGATGATAATGATACTAGCAATGGTATTAATACTAATAACGGCAATACTACTACTAATAATAACTATAATGATAATAGTAATGATATTGATACATGATAATGGCAATGATATTGATAAAAACGATAATGATATAATAATAATAATAATAATAATAATAATAATAATAATAATGATAATGATAATAACATTGATAATAGAATAATGATAATAAGGATGATAATGATAATGATTACGATAGAAGTACTACTAGTACTACTACTACTCTACTACTACTAATAATAATAACTAGAAGTACTCAGAGAGCGCAAACCTCCGCCAAGGGTCACTGATGCAATAAGAATATTCACACTTGAAGAAGGGGAAACAAATTTTTCTTTCTCCAGTGCCTGGGACG
>NC_091551.1:21866883-21869361 GCF_042767895.1 Penaeus vannamei | reverse complement strand
AATATTAATAACGTTGATAATAATGATAACGCACAACAGAGACACTAATAACAACAGCAATGCTAATAATGCTAATAATGAAAATTAATCATCACAATCATAATAATATTAATAATAGCAATAATGACAATAATACTGATAATAATAATAATAATAATAATGATAATAATAATAATAACAATAATAATAATAGTGATAACAATTATGATAACAATAACAAAGAAAGAAAGTTCACGAATAAATTTTCACAATTTATATTAAATATCCATTCACTAGGCCACGGGTCAGTACCCTTGACACGCAGACTGCTTGCCTATGGCACGAGAGAGAGAGAGAGTGAGTGAGAGAAACTGATATATATATATAAATATATATATATATATATATATATATATATATATATATATATATATATATATATATATATATATATATATATAGAGAGAGAGAGAGAGAGAGAGAGAGAGAGAGAGAGAGAGAGAGAGACAGAGAGAGAGAGAGACTCATCATTGTGGCCAGCTATTCGTCGAGAAATACTGGCAACTAACACGATCATGCAGCCTCCATGTTAAGTCCCTGGAATTCACTGCTTGACAAAATCAATTGCATGGAGAAAGTAGCTTTTGAATTCCAATCACCATTTGGATCTACATATCAAAGTGAGCATTTTTACACTCAACCCCCATCGCAGCAAACTTACAACCCGAAATTTCGACTTTGACTCAAGGGAAAAGCATGGAAAAGGATCTTATTATGGTGGTGATTATAAATCTAAAATAAGATATATAGTTTTGTTACAAAGAATGCTAAATGCTGTAGAAGTGTTACACTGTTTTTATACACGTCCAGGAAAATACATTTACTATAATTACAAAAGCCACTACATACCGTATAATTATGATTGCCATTTTAATAAGATGTAATGTACTGAAATGAATAAAATCTGGCACGTAAGGTAGTAAAAATGACTAATCATATAATCGTTCAAGGCAACACTAGAAAACAAAGAAGAAAAGCAAGGGAGGAACGCCACTCGCCAAAATCCGTGCAAGGTGCCGGCCGTCCTCGGGTTGTGTACTTGTATTTCACGAGTTGCCATTCAGACACAAAAGGGGAATATATAAGTTCGACAATATTTCCAATGTGAAAGCTAAAATGACTCAATTATTACTCAAGCTTCACAGTCGCTCTAAGAGGCAAGGATATTAATCCAGATGCTTTCTTAGAGTTTGACGTCTTTCCTAACATTGTAAAGGTGTTACTTAATAGAAATAAGTACAAGGGCAAGCAGAATGTTTGACGCTGCAAATCCGGCGTTCAAACCACTAAACACTAACAGAATTGAGCATATCAATGTACAGTCTCTCCTCGGACACTTTGCAGAAATTGAATTAATAATTAAAGAATTAATTAATAATCAATTGATGTTCTCTGCACTAGTGAAACTTTGCTTCTCCAAGAAATAGCAAGGAGTTTCATCAGCATTCCAAACTTTTTTGTTTATAGATACGATGCAGGTCGTGGAGGTGGAGTCTGCATATATGTAAGAGATACTCTTAAGTTAAATCAAATAAGATCTTTTCTACAACTGTAAATAATACAGCAGTAAAGGACATCTGGGTAACCGTATAAAGCAGTATGCATCCTTCCTTCCTCGTCGGCACAATTTACAGGCGCCCACATGCCACTGCAGAATCAGGTGTCAATAAAGAAAAAATCCCTTTATCCTAGGTAATTTAAATAATCTAAACAAATGAAATGCAAAGTTAACTACGATAATTAATAAAAATAAATTAAAACAACTCATAAACAAGCCTACAATTATTACATTAGTTATCATAATAACAAACAGATCCGATATTCTTCTTCACACTGATGTTATCCCATGGTATTTTAACCTTGATCTTAAATGAAGAAAAAACACAGCGACAACCAGTCACCAAAACTTCTAGTAATCATTAAGATCCAAAATTACTCTACCAACTTTTGCTTCAGAAATTACTTGACTTTAATCTGTTAAAAGCCATTGAAGAGTATCATCAAAACAACAAGTTTCGTTCGGTGTTCCACAAGGCTCCTTCCTGGGCCCAATCTTATTATATTCATTAATCTGTCGTCAGTTGCGAAAAACTGTCTTGATATTCAGTCCGCAGACTCAGTTTCTTCACACTGCCTTTGTTAACAATGTAAATAAATTGAAAGGAAAAGCTAAACATACCCTAACAGAAGCAAAACAATACATCGACATGAACGGTCAGAAAATACAGACAGATACATGACATTAGAGACACACTGACCACATCTATAGAGAAGAAATGGGCACTCTGTTATATATATATATATATATATATATATATATATATATATATATATGTATATATGTACCTCTCTCTGCATATATATGTATATATATATATATGTATATATATATATATATATATGTATGTACTCATATATATATACTCCACAATGAATAGA
>NC_091551.1:21846883-21856883 GCF_042767895.1 Penaeus vannamei | reverse complement strand
CAAGTGTGAATATTCTTATTGCATCAGTGACCCTTGGCGGAGGTTTGCGCTCTCTGAGTACTTCTAGTTATTATTATTATTGTTAGTAGAGTAGTAGTAGTACTAGTAGTAGTTCTATCGTAATCATTATCATTATCATTCTTATTATTATTATTCTATTATCAATGTTATTTTCATTATCATTATTATTATCATTATCATCCTTATTATCATTATTCTATTATCAATGTTATTTTCATTATTATTATTATTATTATTATCATTTTATCAATATCATTGCCATTATCATGTGTCAATATCATTACTGTTATTATTATTATAGTTATTATTAGTAGTAGTATTGCCGTTATCAGTATTAATACCAATGCTATTATCATTTCTATCATTATTATTATTATTATTATTATTATTATCATTATAACAATAATACTATTAACTATAATTAAAATAACAATATTTATACCAACAACAATAATAATAATAGGGAGTGATAGTAATAATAATGTAGCGGCTCCTGATTGGCCGTCAACGCAGGACCGCACCTGACACGCGATTGGCCGACTCCCGCCGTGGAACCGCCCACATCGGCCGAGCTGACATAGGCGGTCAGGTTCTTAAGCCGCCGGACCTGAGGCGGAATCTTCTTTTCTCCACTCGGCAGTTGACCTGACTATCACTTTTTAACACACACAGGTCCTCTCCCCTTATCCTTATCTCCCCTGTTGTGTACACACAACACAGGTCCTCTCCCCTGTGGTTTACAGAGAGAGATCACCCAATTGGCGAGACATTATTGTCACCCACTTGGCGTGATCCTCCTGAGCAAAAGCCATCAGACTTGAGCGTGACTGATTCTTTTTGACAAAAGACTACACAGAGAGTTCCGCTAATTTATCGTGGTTCGCCGCGATAATTGGCCAGGTCTTCTCTTGTAAGTGCCCCACTACCGCTCCCTTGGAGAGCGAGGTTACAAACCTGGTCTGGACCCTCTGGTCCTGGACATAGTTTGTGGCCACGCACCAAGGGCGACTTTTCGGTGCCTAACCCTTGCCCTTTCCTTCTGACTTCCTGGTACAGCCTGGGCCTGTGGGAAACGCCGATTTCCAACATTCGCCTGGGCTGCGGTGACGTGATCACACCCCCCCTTATAGCAGGATTGAGGTGCAGAGCGTTTACCACACCACACCAGCCCACCCAGGGGGATCTCCTGTCCTGAGGTGCTGAAGGGTCGAGAGCTTTTTTTTGAGGCCCTTCATAAGACCTCACCCTGAGAGCAGGTATAAGGATAGTCCTCGAAAGGAGACCAATCTGTCTTATACTCTCTCCATGACCACAAAATGAATCAGACCATGGCAGTCACCCTGGAGCCTTTCAAGATTGCAGGGGGGCGAAAGAAAAAACAAAAGCAAGCCGAACGTGTCCGGCCTGCTGAACCGAGCAAGGACAAGACAGAAACATCAACCACAAAGTCTGTCCATGCACACCAGACTGAGGGAAACCTGAACTCTCCTCAGAACTCCCTCAGTCAAGAAGGGGCTCCAGCTGAACCAGCCAAACCAGCTGCCCCCACTTCTAAAGGCCTTAAACCCCTGCGAAGGGGAGGCGTGAAGTGACGAAGGGTGGAAAATGACTCTGAAGAAGAGGCAGAGCACACCCCAAGTCGACTAACGCGGTTTAAGGTACCAAAAAAACCTGAAGACATCGACAATGCATACCAACTGGTTAGGGCATTGGAGAAGGAAAGAAACGTCAGACTCTCAATCCGAATCTGTACAGATGAGGGCATGATCATTGCCCCCAAAGAAAAAGCCACCATGAACTTCCTGCAGGAAATCAAGGTGCTAAAAGACAGGAGAAAAGTGTGTATCTCACCACTGACCTCCCAAGAGAAAAAGTCCAAGATGGTGCTACTTGGTTTCCCACTAGGGTTCGACGTGGAGGTGATCACGTCTCTCCCACAAGTGTTGGAGGCTTCCCGCATGACCAAAGGGAAGTCTCCAACCAGGCAAGTTCTGGTTAACCTCAAGGGAGCCCCAATCACCACTCTTGATCTGGGTAACTGGGGCTCATACAAGCACAGGACATATGTGCCAGAGCCCTTGAGGTGCTTCACGTGCCAGAAATTTGGGCATCACCAGGCCAACTGCAAGGCCAAAGCCAAATGTGGTGTATGCAGCGAGGCACACGAAACAGAAGTGTGTATCAAGGCACACAAAGATGGCCAGAAGGACACAACAGCCAAGTGTCAAAACTGTGCCAAGAAACATCATGCTTGGAGCCTGGCTTGCTCTGTCAGGAAACAGGCAGTGATTAAAAAGCAGGCGCTAGCCAAAAAGCGTCCTGATTTTGTCCCTGCGCCCCCAGGCACCTACGTCTGGGGTCAAAGCAAGAGAGAAAAGACTCCCCGACCTCCTAAGAGGAAGGAGTCGCCCCCACAGCCAAAACTGGATACCTCTAACAGTGGCAAAACCACAAAAAAGAACCAAAGGGAAAAAGGTTCAAAGACCACAGCAAAGGTCCCCCCAGTAGAGGATAATCTTTTCTTTGACGAGAAAGATATGACTCTCCTGTTGAGTGCTGTAGTTTCTGCAGTAGCAACAGCCTTGGGGAGGACCAGTGAGGAGGCGGAGAAAGCAGTGCAGGTCGCCATGACAGCTATGACCCAAACTGTGGCAGCTCTGAAGGGAAGGAAGCTAGAAGCCTCCAAACCGAAAACGAGCAGCGCTCCCCTCCCTAAATCCTCGGATGGCAGGCTAGCTTCGGGAGAAGCATTACGTGAAATTCCAGCTAGTCTGTCAGGACAGGCTGAAACTGTGCAGCAGAAGCCCCCACTGCAGGCCGAGTCTGTGCAGCCAAAGTCTCGTCCCTTGACCCGAGGTGGCACTTCCAACCAGGGGTGTACACCCCTCAGTAGACCCTTAACCGGAGTGTCTCACTTAGAGGAAGTTGTACAATCCTCAGTCAACGAGGATCTATATTTATCTGATGCCACCAGCACTGGGGCATCTGAAGCTGAAGCAAGTGACTCTGAGTAACCATCATGGCACACAATCTAAGCATTCTGCAGTGGAATATCTGTAGCTATAAAAGCAAGAACTCCTTCCTCCAGTCAATAGTGCGAGCAAGGAGCATTGACGTCGTCATGCTCCAGGAGACACTAACTTTGCCTTCACCACTCCAAACCTGGATGGTGCTAGAGGCCTGATGACCCTGGTAAAAGAAGCTATCCTGTGCTCCTTAATAGCCAACCTGCCGCACTGTGGAGATGGTGTTGAATCTCTTGCTGTTGAGATTCAGCTACCTGGAGGCCCTATTAAAATATATAATATTTATAGCAAACCACTGTGTGAGAGCTTAGATCTAAACCAGGTCTGTGCTACTGCAGCACAAGACCGAGTGATCATGGGGGGAGACTTCAATGCACACATGGCCATGCTGAATCCCCGCAAAAGGCCGAACGCGGCAGGCATTCACATAGCAGAAGTGCTTGAGACGTTCCCTGAGATCGCTCTTCTCAACACCAAAGAACCAACGCATGTGAAGGGAGGGGTCCTAGACCTCACCTTTGCTACTGCAACAATGGTGGAGAGAATTCGGTGGTGTATCGATGATACGGTTACTAGTGATCACTACGGCATAGTCACCACACTAATGGATGCAGGTCCAGCCTAAAGACCACATCACATTCCCAAATGGAAAACAGACAAGGCCAACTGGTTTGCCTTCCAGGAAGGCTTGGCTCGATGTCTGAAAGACAATGAACCCAACAATAATGAAAATGTGGATGTGCTAGAGGCAAGGCTAATCCAGGCCATAAACCAGGCAGCCTCACAAACCATCCCCAAAACTCGCCCATGGTCCAGAACTCACAAAGACGCCTGGTACTATAATGACGAGATCAAAGAGGTCAACCACAGGGTTAATATGTGCAGAAAAAAACTTCCGACGGCAAAGATCTCCCGACAATCTGGCCCTGTTGAGGGAAGCTGTTGTGGATGCCAAGAAAACTGCCAACAGAGTAAGGCAGGAAAAATGGCTGGAATGGTGCCAAACTTTTGGGCACCAGACCCGCCTTACAGAGTTGTGGAAACGGGTCAGGCAAGCGACAAGCCGCCAACCCCCGAAATGCACTCATCATGACCCACAATCAGAGGCTAACAGATTGGTGCTTGAGTTCTCAGCCAGAACCAACACCAACAATCTGCCTCCAATGATGAGAGAAAAACAACAAAACTTAAATCCAAAAAGACTTGCTCTCATAAGAGACAAGGCACTCGAAGCTGATGAAACGGATGCCTTGTTCTCTCTTAGGGAACTAAGAAAATCATACAAATCCAGTTCTGGGTCAGCACCGGGATCTGATGGGATCTCCCACCCCATCATTTCGCATTTAGGCCTTGCAGGAGAACTTGCATTCTTGCAGGTCATCAACAAATCCTGGCAAACCACCACGGTGCCCCAGAGCTGGAAACAAGCCACAATAGTTCCCATCCCAAAACCAAAGGAGCCTGGCAAGTACCGTCCCATCTCTCTTCTCAGCTGCCTGGGTAAAACAGCTGAGAAGATGGTACTCAACAGGCTCCGATGGAAAACGGGCCCCCCTCATGAACACCTGCATGGGTTCACAATGGGTAAGAGCACTGCTCATAGCATTTCCACACTCTTAAGCACAATCTGCACCTCGCCTGCCGTGGTTGTCTTCCTTGACCTGGAGAAGGCTTTTGAACTGGCAAGTCCGCTTGCCATTCAAGAGACCCTAATCCACAAAGGAGTCAAAGGTAGACTCTTGGCCTGGATAGCTGACTATTTTAAAAATAGATCAGCAAATGTCAGATTTCAAGGCCACCTCTCACAGCACATGCCACTTGAAAATGGAACTCCTCAGGGAGGGGTTCTTAGTCCAGCCCTGTTTAATACCCTCATGTCCAACATACTCGACATTCACCTGCCAGAGGGATGCAAGATCATCTCTTTATGCAAATGACTTGGCAATCATAGCCTCTGGCAATCACTGCCTAACTAGAGCTCAGCGTTGTCTGAACCTGGTGTCTGAAGAGTGTTGTAGGCTCTGAGAACTAATGTCAGAAACAAAAAACTCACTATACAAGGTATGGATCTGGAATGGGTGAAATACTATCTATACCTTGGTGTATGGACAGGACACACTTACTTTCAAAAAGGAGATCCAATACCTGCTTGACAGAACCAAGGAAAGGCTGTCTGTCATGAAGGTCATGACAGGGAGACACATAGGAGCAGGACACAAAGTACTAAGATCATTCTATGTACATGCTGTCTGTCCTATTATTGACTATGTATCTATCGCCCTCATTGCTTCCAGTACATCATTAAAAGAAAAACTGGAAACAATACAAAACGAAGCACCCAGGATAATTCTAGGTGCACCTAAGTGGACAAAGGTAATCAACCTCCTCATGGAAGCTGATTTACCGTCCATGGACACCAGAATTGATCTAATGGCAGCACAGTTCCTCTCCAAGGTCCTGCAGGCACCCAAAAACTCCTATCTAAGACAAAGAATTCTCAGACGCCTACAACAAGATTACCAGTTGTTTGCGGACAATCCCTGGCTCACACATAGAGCCAGAGTTTTGATACACTTTCAGCTAAAAGAATCATTGCTTGCCAAGGGTATGGACTCCCCTCATCCTGATTACAAAGAACCCCCGCCGTGGGCAAACGAAATGATCGAATTCTCAATTCTAAATCTCATAATGAGAAAATATCAATATTCCATGCCTAGCCTAAAGGCACAAGCACAAAGGGTCATTGATCAAATAACTCCGCCGGGTAGTATAACATACTACACGGACGGATCCATGTGAGGTCACTGACAATGCCTCAACGCTTTAGGCTGAAAAGGTTGCGATCATGGAAGCACTGACACACGCGTCCCTGAGGGGAGGACACGTTGTCATTCACACAGATTCAAGAGCAACTGTTGACAGCTTACAGCATAGCATGCCCCCAGATAACATCTACCTCTTGACGACAGTGCTAAACATAGCCCAAAGAATCCTTAGTCAAGGTAGAAGAATCATCATAAACCGGGTCCCAAGCCACATAGGCATACAAAGGAACAAGCTTGCTGATAAACTAGCCGAATAGGGCAGGGGTATGCCCCATCCTCCATGATCGTTAAACCCAGCCAAAGGGGACTGAGCCAAGGTACCAAAGCTGCAGCGTGTGCGGTCCTCCAGGGAGCACATAGAGAAAATATCACAAAATCACTCGCTGCCAAGTGGTACTCAGATGCTTCAGGCTATGAGCCACTGGCCCTTCCTCCAAATACAAAAAGAGGTACCGGTCATACTATTCAGACTAAGACTAGGTTACCAATGCGCTTAGCAAATTATTGAGAATGAGACTGCCAGGTTATGCAAACACTGCGGCGAGTCTAATGCCACCCTGTTACATTACTCGCAGAATTGTGTACACAATTTCTGAGGCAGGGACCAGCCACCACAGCCGCCGGGCTGGTAAAAAGGGTCTGCAACATGCTTACCCCGTGGCAGCTGGATCGCTTGCTTGCAATTCAGCCACCGCGATAAGCATGCAGTTCAAAGAAAACATCTGAGTTAACTAGAAATAGTTAACAGAGGCCGGGCCACTCCAGAGGAAAGGCCCGGGCGAAGCATGACCGCAAATCTAACTGAACTGAACAAACCTGACTATACTTGTACTCGGTTCCTCAATATAAAGAGATAAAAATCCAGTCTGGTTTCTTAACCTCTACACTGGTGACCCTCGGAGTGAACCAAGTTTTTACACAAGATGTCAGCAACACACAGGACGCTACCAGTCTGCTCTCTGGCCAGCCTGCTGGAATGTTTTTTTCAAGTGGAACAGGAATTCCTCCTCAGGAATATAACCACCCAGACCACTAAATTCCGCCTGCAGGTCACTAACCTCCCACCAGAACTTCTCCTGACCGTCAGCGACCTCCTGAATGATCATCGATGCGCCACTTACGATGAGCTTAAGGAGGCCATTCTTAGGCGAGCAGCACCTAACCCTCTGACCGCGTTAAGCTCCTTTCTGTCGTCTAACGCCGCGGACAACCGTACCCCCACAGAAATCCTTCACCACTTCCAGCGCCTCCTCACCCGCACCGGCACTACGCTCCCACCTGACGTCATGCGCTCCCTCTTCCTCAAGCGGCTGCCCGCTGATACCCAGCAAATCCTGCTGGTGTCAGACGCCCCCTTGGAGCAACTTGCCCTGCAAGCCGACGCGATGCTCGTAGCTAGGGCACCCACATCCGCCATGACGTTGGGATCCCTCGCAGCCCATGTCACCACACTATCCGAGGCTGTGCAGAAGATACCCACACAGGAACGTTCTCACTCCCGGCCTCGCTTTCGCACCCCTTCACCGCCACGCTTTGAACGGGACTTCAGGCGCTCTGCAACGCCCAATTTCAGCCTCGCTCCCGCATTCCTTCACCGCCGCGCAAAGATTAGAGGAAACCGCGGAAACTGTCCGCGCCTGTCTTTCGCGGACCTCGAAAGACAGTACGTCCAAGATTCCTCGTCCTCCCTACGTTTCCTCTTCGACACAGGGGCCGAGGTCAGCCTCCTCCGGGCCTCCCGCAGGGATAAACGCTTCCCCAACACATCGTCCATCACCACCTACGGCGAGCGTTCGAGGACCCTCTTGCTGGAAGGCGAGCCCGCCCAATGATTTCAGTGGATCTTCCTCGTCGCCGACGTCCCTCAACCCATCATCGGCGCCGACTTCTTGGCGCACTACGGTCTGACGGTTGATCTTCAAGGTATGGCCCTGATCCACCAATTCGGGGCCCGCACGCACGCTGCTCCGGCTCTGGTAAGTACCCCCCTAATATATACAGTGCTTCAAGAACATCCTGCGGGAATTCCCGGCCTTAACCAAGCCGATGAACCGGGCCACCCAACCACGGCATGAAGTCCGGCACCACATCGTGACCCACGGTCCTCCTGCCCATTCTCGCTGCCGTCCGCTCGCCCCCGACAGATGTCGCAGTGCCAGGGCGGAGTTCGACCATATGATGCAGTTGGGGATTATACGCCCTTCCAGCAGTCAATGGGCGGCCCCTCTGCATCTGGTGAAGAAGAAGGACGGTGACTGGCGCCCGTGCGGTGATTACCGTCACCTGAATACGATCACCGCCCCCGACAGATACCCTCTGCCGCACCTGCACTCCTCCCACGAGGAGTAGCTGTACGGTCTTTTCCAGGATCGACCTCGTGCGGGCCTTCCACCAAATCCCGATCGCTGAGGAGGACATCCCCAAGACGGCCGTGATTACACCTTTCGGCCTCTTCGAATTCCTCAGGATGCCCTTCGGTCTCCGGAACGCCGCTTAGACCTTCTAACGATTAATAAACGACGTGACTCGCGGCCTTGAGGGCGTCTTCGCTTACATCGACGACATCCTCGTCGCCAGCACCTCAGAAGCAGACCACGCCCGCTATCTCCGCGCCCTCTTCGACAGACTGCAAGAAGCGGGCGTCGTCATCAACCCGGGAAAATGCCAGTTCGGTGTCGCTTCCCTCTCCTTCCTCGGCCACACCGTCACCCCCCAAGGCATCACCCCTGCGCAAGAGGTCACCGCTATAAGGAAGTTCCCCAGACCAGCGACCGAGAAACAGCTGCGGAAATTCCTGGGCATGTTTAACTTCTACAGAAGGTTCGTCCCCGGATGTGCCCAGCTCCTCAAGCCTTTTCACGCCCTGATCACACCTAACAGGGCCAGCAGAAACACCAAAATCGAGTGGACGTCCCCGACAAACGAAGCCTTCGAAGCCTGCAAAGAAGCCCTGGCCTCTGCCACCCTGCTTAACCACCCTCTGCCGGAAGCTCCTCTCGGCATAGCGGTCGACGCCTCCGACACTGCCATCGGTGCTGTCCTACAGCAACGTTAGAGTAAGCAATGGCAACCCCTTGCCTTTTTTTTGCAGACCCTGTCGCCACGCCAGTCACGGCACAGTGCCTTTGGAAGAGAACTCCTGGCAGCATACTCCGCGGTGAAGCATTTCCAGCCGTTTGTGGAGGCAAAGGAATTCCACATCTTGACGGACCATAAACCCCTCACCTTCGCCTTACACTCGAGGACCCGCCGCCAATCCCCTCGCGAGGAGCGCCACCTGGACTACATCTCGCAGTTCACGACGGACATCCGGCACATTCGGGGCGTGGACAACGAGGCCGCCGATGCTCTATCGAGGGTTACCATATCCGCAGCGACCCTCACCGACGACGCAGTGGATTATCATCTGGTCAGCAGAGAGGAACGGCAGGACGCGTCCATGACTCCTCTCATCGAGGGCCAGTCTTCCCTTAACCTTGAGAGAGTCAGGATCCCGAGCTCCCGCGATGACCTCTGCGATGTCTCCCCCGACCATACATCCTGCCTTCCCTCCATCGACGATTCTTCGATGCCTACCACCAGCATCGCGGCATCCGGGCCACCCAACACCTCATCCGCAGCAAGGTCATCTGGCCCTCCATCAACAAAGATGTTCGGCAGTGGTGTCGCTCGTGCCTCGAATGCCAGAGGACCAAGATCCACAGGCACACAAAATCTCCTCTCCAGACCTTCCCCATTCCAGATGAGAGGTTCCAAAACGTCCACATTGACATAGTGGGACCCCTACCCATGGACGACGGCTTCACCTATATCGTGACGATGATTGACCGGTTCACCAGATGGCCAGAGGCAACACCCATCCGCTACATCACCGCAGCGATAGTCGCCAAGACCTTCATTAACACCTGGGTCTCCCGCTTCGGCACTCCGGACACCTCATGATACATCGACATGAACGGTCAGAAAATACAGACAGATACATGACATTAGAAATACACACTGACTACATCTACAGAGAAGAAATGGGCACTCCGTTATATATATATATATATATATATATATATATATATATATATATATATATATATATATATATATATATGTATATATAAATATATGTATATATAT
>NC_091551.1:21822379-21832379 GCF_042767895.1 Penaeus vannamei | reverse complement strand
GCATATATATGCAGAGAGAGGTCCATATATACATATATATATGTCCATATATATAGACAGATAGATAAATAGACACACACACACACACACACACACACACACACACACACACACACACACACACACACACACACACACACACACATATATATATACATATATATATATATATATATATACATATATTTATATATACATATATATATATATATATATATATATATATATATATATATATATATATATATATATATATAACGGAGTGCCCATTTCTTCTCTGTAGATGTAGTCAGTGTGTATTTCTAATGTCATGTATCTGTCTGTATTTTCTGACCGTTCATGTCGATGTATCATGAGGTGTCCGGAGTGCCGAAGCGGGAGACCCAGGTGTTAATGAAGGTCTTGGCGACTATCGCTGCGGTGATGTAGCGGATGGGTGTTGCCTCTGGCCATCTGGTGAACCGGTCAATCATCGTCACGATATAGGTGAAGCCGTCGTCCATGGGTAGGGGTCCCACTATGTCAATGTGGACGTTTTGGAACCTCTCATCTGGAATGGGGAAGGTCTGGAGAGGAGATTTTGTGTGCCTGTGGATCTTGGTCCTCTGGCATTCGAGGCACGAGCGACACCACTGCCGAACATC
Organism: Penaeus vannamei; assembly: GCF_042767895.1. Lineage (NCBI taxonomy): Eukaryota > Metazoa > Arthropoda > Malacostraca > Decapoda > Penaeidae > Penaeus > Penaeus vannamei. The sequence continues at coordinate 21,831,735 of NC_091551.1, read as the reverse complement.
TTTGTTGATGGAGGGCCAGATGACCTTGCTGCGGATGAGGTGTTGGGTGGCCCGGATGCCGCGATGCTGGTGGTAGGCATCGAAGAATCGTCGATGGAGGGAAGGCAGGATGTATGGTCGGGGGAGACATCGCAGAGGTCATCGCGGGAGTTCGGGATCCTGACTCTCTCAAGGTTAAGGGAAGACTGGCCCTCGATGAGAGGAGTCATGGACGCGTCCTGCCGTTGCGCTCTGCTGACCAGATGATAATCCACTGCGTCGTCGGTGAGGGTCGCTGCGGATATGGTAACCCTCGATAGAGCATCGGCGGCCTCGTTGTCCACACCCCGAATGTGCCGGATGTCCGTCGTGAACTGCGAGATGTAGTCCAGGTGGCACTCCTCGCGATGGGATTGCCGGTGGGTTCTCGAGTATAAGGCGAAGGTGAGGAGTTTATGGTCTGTCAGGATGTGGAATTCTTTTCCTCTACAAACGGCTGGAAATGCTTCACCGCAGAGTATGCTGCCAGGAGTTCTCTTCCAAAGGCACTGTACCGTGACTGGCGTGGCGACAGTGTCTGCGAAAAGAAGGCAAGGGGTTGCCATTGCTTAACCTGACGTTGCTGGAGGACCGCACCGATGGCAGTGTCGGAGGCGTCGACCGCTATGCTGAGAGAAGTTTCCGGCAGAGGGTGGTTAAGTAGGGTGGCAGAGGCAAGGGCTTCTTTGCAAGCTTCGAAGGATTCATTTGTCGGGGACGTCCACTCGATTTTGGTGTTTCTGCTGGCCCTGTTAGGTGTGATCAGGGCGTGAAAAGGCTTGAAGGGCTGGGCACACCCGGGGACGAACCTTCTGAAGAAGTTAAACATGCCCAGGAATTTCCGCAGCTGTTTCTTGGTCGCTGGTCTGGGGAACTTCCTTATAGCGGTGACCTCTTGCGCAGGGGTGATGCCTTGGGGGGTGACGGTGTGGCCGAGGAAGGAGAGGGAAGCGACACCGAACTGGCATTTTCCCGGGTTGATGACGACGCCCGCTTCTTGCAGTTTGCCGAAGAGGGCGCGGAGATAGCGGGCGTGGTCTGCTTCTGAGGTGCTGGCGACGAGAATGTCGTCGATGTAAGCGAAGACGCCCTCAAGGCCGCGAGTCACGTCGTTTATGAATCGCTAGAAGGTCTGAGCGGCGTTCCGGAGACCGAAGGGCATCCTGAGGAATTCGAAGAGGCCGAAAGGTGTAATCACGGCCGTCTTGGGGATGTCCTCCTCAGCGATCGGGATTTGGTGGAAGGCCCGCACGAGGTCGATCCTGGAAAAGACAGTACATCCACTCCTTCTCGTGGGAGAAGGAGTGCAGGTGCGGCAGAGGGTATCTGTCGGGGGCGGTGATCATATTCAGGTGACGGTAAGCACCGCACGGGCGCCAGTCACCGTCCTTCTTCTTCACCAGATGCAGAGGGGCCGCCCATTGACTGCTGGAAGGGCGTATAATCCCCAACTGCATCATATGGTCGAACTCCGCCCTGGCACTGCAACATCTGTCGAGGGCGAGCGGACGGCAGCGAGAATGGGCAGGAGGACCGTGGGTCACGATGTGGTGCCGGACTTCGTGCCGTGGTTGGGTGGCCCGGTTGATCGGCTTGGTTAAGGCCAGGAATTCCCGCAGGATGTTCTTGAAGGCGCAGGTCCTGGGAAGCACTGTATATATTAGGGGGGCACTTACCAGAGCCGGAGTCGCGTGCGTGCGGGCCCCGGATTGGTGGATCAGGGCCATACTTTGAAGATCAACCGTCAGACCGTAGTGCGCCAAGAAGTCGGCACCGATGATGGGTTGTGGGACGTCGGCGACGAGGAAGATCCACTGGAATCATTGGGCGGGCTCGCCTTCCAGCGAGAGGGTCCTCGAACGCTCGCCGTAGGTGTTGATGGGCGATGTGTTGGCAGCTTCCAGAGTGCGGGAGGAGGGGAAGCGTTTATCCCTGTGGGAGGCCGGGAGGAGGCTGACCTCGGCCCCTGTGTCGACGAGGAAACGTAGGGAGGAGGCGGCATATTGGGCGTACAATAAACGCCTTCGAGGTCCGCGAAAGACAGGCGCGCCCAGTTTCCGCGGTTTCCTCCACTCTTTGTGCGGCGGTGAAGGAACGTGGAAGCGAGGCTGGCAGTTGGGCGATGCAGAGCGCCTGATGTCCCGTTCAAAGCGTGGTGGCGAAGGGGTGCGAAAGCAAGGCCGGGAGTGAGAACGTTCCTGTGTGGGTATCTTCTGCACAGCCTCGGATAGTGTGGTGACATGGGCTGCGAGGGCTCCCAACGTCACGGCGGATGTGGGTGCCCTAGCTACGAGCATCGCATCGGCTTGCAGGGCAAGTTGCTCCAAGGGGGCGTCTGACACCAGCAGGATTTGCTGGATATCAGCGGGCAGCCGCTTGAGGAAGAGGGAGCGCATGACGTCAGGTGGGAGCGTAGTGCCGGTGCGGGTGAGGAGGCGCTGGAAGTGGTGAAGGATTTCTGTGGGGGTACGGTTGTCCGCGGCGTTAGACGACAGAAAGGAGCTTAACGCGGTCAGTGGGTTAGGTGCTGCTCGCCTAAGAATGGCCTCCTTAAGCTCATCGTAAGTGGCGCATCGATGATCATTCAGGAGGTCGCTGACGGTCAGGAGAAGTTCTGGCGGGAGGCTAGTGACCAGCAGGCGGAATTTAGTGGTCTGTGTGGTTATATTCCTGAGGAGGAATTCCTGCTCCACTTGAAAAAAACATTCCGGCAGGCTGGCCAGAGAGCAGATTGGTAGCGTCCTGTGTGTTGCTGACATCTTGTGTAAAAACTTGGTTCACTCCGAGGGTCACCAGTGTAGAGGTTAAGAAACCAGACTGGATTTTTATCTCTTTATTTTGAGGAACCGAGTACAAGTATAGTCAGGTTTGTTCAGTTCAGTTAGATTTGCGGTCATGCTTCGCCCGGGCCTTTTCTCTGGAGTGGCCCGGCCTGTATTAACTATTTCTAGTTAACTCAGATGTTTTCTTTGAACTGCATGCTTATCGCGGTGGCTGAATTGCAAGCAAGCGATCCAGCTGCCACGGGGTAAGCATGTTGCAGACCCTTTTTACCAGCCCGGCGGCTGTGGTGGCTGGTCCCTGCCTCAGAAATTGTGTGTGTACACAATTCTGCAAGTAATGTAACAAGGTGGCATTAGACTCGCCGCAGTGTTTGCATAACCTGGCAGTCTCATTCTCAATAATTTGCCAAGCTCATTGGTAACCTAGTCTTGGTCTGAATAGTATGACCGGTACCTCTTTTTGTATTTGGAGGAAGGGCCAGTGGCTCATAGCCTGAAGCATCTGAGTACCACTTGGCAGCGAGTGATTTTGTGATATTTTCTCTATGTGCTCCCTGGAGGACCGCACACGCTGCAGCTTTGGTACCTTGGCTCAGTCCCCTTTGGCTGGGTTTAACGATCATGGAGGATGGGGCATACCCCTGCCCTATTCGGCTAGTTTATCAGCAAGCTTGTTCCTTTGTATGCCTATGTGGCTTGGGACCCGGTTTATGATGATTCTTCTACCTTGACTAAGGATTCTTTGGGCTATGTTTAGCACTGTCGTCAAGAGGTAGATGTTATCTGGGGGCATGCTATGCTGTAAGCTGTCAATAGTTGCTCTTGAATCTGTGTGAATGACAACGTGTCCTCCCCTCAGGGACGCGTGTGTCAGTGCTTCCATGATCGCAACCGTTTCAGCCTGAAGCGTTGAGGCATTGTCAGTGACCTCACACGGATCCGTCCGTGTAGTATGTTATACTACCCGGCGGAGTTATTTGATCAATGACCCTTTGTGCTTGTGCCTTTAGGTTAGGCATGGAATATTGATCTTTTCTCATTGTGAGATTTAGAATTGAGAATTCGATCATTTCGTTTGCCCACGGCGGGGGTTCTTTGTAATCAGGATGAGGGGAGTCCATACCCTTGGCAAGCAATGATTCTTTTAGCTGAAAGTGTATCAAAACTCTGGCTCTATGTGTGAGCCAGGAATTGTCCGCAAACAACTGGTAATCTTGTTTTAGGCGTCTGAGAACTCTTTGTCTTAGATAGGAGTTTTTGGGTGCCTGCAGGACCTTGGAAAGGAACTGTGCTGCCATTAGATCAATTCTGGTGTCCATGGACGGTAAATCAGCTTCCATGAAGAGGTTGATTACATTTGTCCACTTAGGTGCACCTAGAATTATCCTGGCTTCTTCGTTTTGTATTGTTTCCAGTTTTTCTTTTAATGATGTACTGGAAGCAATGAGGGCGATAGATACATAGTCAATAATAGGACAGACAGCATGTACATAGAATGATCTTAGTACTTTGTGTCCTGCTCCTATGTGTCTCCCTGTCATGACCTTCATGACAGACAGCCTTTCCTTGGTTCTGTCAAGCAGGTATTGGATCTCCTTTTTGAAAGTAAGTGTGTCCTGTCCATACACCAAGGTATAGATAGTATTTCACCCATTCCAGATCCATACCTTGTATAGTGAGTTTTTTGTTTCTGACATTAGTTCTCAGAGCCTACAACACTCTTCAGACACCAGGTTCAGACAACGCTGAGCTCTAGTTAGGCAGTGATTGCCAGAGGCTATGATTGCCAAGTCATTTGCATAAAGAGATGATCTTGCATCCCTCTGGCAGGTGAATGTCGAGTATGTTGGACATGAGGGTATTAAACAGGGCTGGACTAAGAACCCCTCCCTGAGGAGTTCCATTTTCAAGTGGCATGTGCTGTGAGAGGTGGCCTTGAAATCTGACATTTGCTGATCTATTTTTAAAATAGTCAGCTATCCAGGCCAAGAGTCTACCTTTGACTCCTTTGTGGATTAGGGTCTCTTGAATGGCAAGCGGACTTGCCAGTTCAAAAGCCTTCTCCAGGTCAAGGAAGACAACCACGGCAGGCGAGGTGCAGATTGTGCTTAAGAGTGTGGAAATGCTATGAGCAGTGCTCTTACCCATTGTGAACCCGTGCAGGTGTTCATGAGGGGGGGCCCGTTTTCCATCGGAGCCTGTTGAGTACCATCTTCTCTGCTGTTTTACCCAGGCAGCTGAGAAGAGAGATGGGACGGTACTTGCCAGGCTCCTTTGGTTTTGGGATGGGAACTATTGTGGCTTGTTTCCAGTTCTGGGGCACCGTGGCAGTTTGCCAGGATTTGTTGATAACCTGCAAGACTTAAATGCGAAATGATGGGGTAGGAGATCCCATCAGATCCCGGTGCTGACCCAGAACTGGATTTGTATGATTTTCTTAGTTCCCTAAGAGAGAACAAGGCATCCGTTTAATCAGCTTCGAGTGCCTTGTCTCTTATGAGAGCAAGTCTTTCTGGATTTAAGTTTGGTTGTTTTTTTCTCATCATTGGAGGCAGATTGTTGGTGCTGGTTCTGGCTGAGAACTCAAGCACCAATCTGTTAGCCTCTGATTGTGGGTCATGATGAGTGCATTTCGGGGCTTGGCGGCTTGTCGCTTGCCTGACCCGTTTCCACAACTCTGTAAGGCTGGTCTGGTGCCCAAAAGTTTGGCACCATTCCAGCCATTTTTCCTGCCTTACCCATTTGGCAGTTTCCTTGGCATCCACGACAGCTTCCCTCAACAGGGCCAGATTGTCGGGAGATCTTTGCCGATGGAAGTTTTTTCTGCACATATTAACCCTGTGGTTGACCTCTTTGATCTCGTCATTATAGTACCAGGCGTCTTTGTGAGTTCTGGACCATGGGCGAGTTTTGGGGATGGTTTGTGAGGCTGCCTGGTTTATGGTCTGGATTAGCCTTGCCTCTAGCACATCCACATTTTCATTATTGTTGGGTTCATTGTCTTTCAGACATCGAACAAAGCCTTCCTGGAAGGCAAACCAGTTGGCCTTGTCTGTTTTCCATTTGGGAATGTGATGTGGTCTTTGGGCTGGACCTGCATCCATCAGTGTGGTGACTATGCCGTAGTGATCACTAGTAACCGTATCATCGACACACCACCGAATTCTCTCCATTGTTGCAGTGGCAAAGGTGAGGTCTAGGACCCCTCCCTTCACATGTGTTGGTTCTTTGGTGTTGAGAAGAGCGATCTCAGGGAACGTCTCAAGCACTTCTGCTATGTGAATGCCTGCTGCGTTCGGCCTTCTGCGGGGATTCAGCATGGCTATGTGTGCCTTGAAGTCTCCCCCTATGATCACTCGGTCTTGTGTTGCAGTAGCACAGACCTGATTTAGATCTAAGCTCTCACACAGTGGTTTGCTATAGATATTATATATTTTAATAGGGCCCCCAGGTAGCTGAATCTCAACAGCAAGAGATTCAACACCATCTCCACAGTGCGGCGGGTTGGCTATTAAGGAGCACGGTATAGCTTCTTTTACCAGGGTCATCAGGCCTCTAGCACCATCCAGGTTTGGAGTGGTGAAGGCATGATATCCTGAGAAGCACACGGATCCCATAGTTAGTGTTTCCTGGAGCATGACGACGTCAATGCTCCTTGCTCGCACTATTGACTGGAGGAAGGAGTTCTTGCTTTTATAGCTACAGATATTCCACTGCAGAATGCTTAGATTGTGTGCCATGATTGTTACTCAGAGTCACTTGCTTCAGCTTCAGATGCCCCAGTGCTGGTGGCATCAGATAATTATAGGTCCTCGTTGATTGAGGATTGTACAACTTCCTCTAAGTGAGACACTCCGGTTAAGGGTCTACCGAGGGGTGTAGACCCCTGGTTGGAAGTGCCACCTCGGGTCAAGGGACGAGACTTTGGCTGCACAGACTCGGCCTGCAGTGGGGGCTTCTGCTGCACAGTTTCAGCCTGTCCTGACAGACTAGCTGGGGTTTCACGTAATTCTTCTCCCGAAGCTAGCCTGCCATCCGAGGATTTAGGGAGGGGAGCGCTGCTCGTTTTCGGTTTGAGGCTTCTAGCTTCCTTCCCTTCAGAGCTGCCACAGCTTGGGTCATAGCTGTCATGGCGACCTGCACTGCTTTGTCCGCTTCCTCACTGGTCCTCCCCAAGGCTGTTGCTACTGCAGAAACTACAGCACTCAACAGGAGAGTCATATCTTTCTCGTCAAAGAAAAGATTATCCTCTACTGGGGGGACCTTTGCTGTGGTCTTTGAACCTTTTTCCCTTTGGTTCTTTTTTGTGGTTTTGCCACTAACAAGTTTGGGGAATTCCTCTCTGTTAGAGGTATCCAGTTTTGGCTGTGGGGGCGACTCCTTCCTCTTAGGAGGTCGGGGATTCTTTTCTCTCTTGTTTTGGCCCCAGACGTAGGTGCCTGGGGGCGCAGGGACAAAGTCAGGACGTTTTTTGGCTAGCTCCTGCTTTTTAATCACTGCCTGTTTCCTGACAGAGCAAGCCAGGCTCCAAGCATGATGTTTCTTGGCACAGTTTGGACACTTGGCTGTTGTGTCTTTCTGGCCATCTTTGTGTGCCTTGATACACAGTTCTGTTTCGTGTGCCTCGCTGCATACACCACATTTGGCTTTGGCCTTGCAGTTGGACTGGTGATGCCCAAATTTCTGGCACGTGAAGCACCTCAAGGGCTCTGGCACATATGTCCTGAGCTTGTATGAGCCCCAGTTACCCAGATCAAGGGTGGTGATTGGGGATAACCAGAACTTGCCTGGTTGGAGACTTCCCTTTGGTCATGCGGGAAGCCTCCACCACTTGTGGGAGAGACGTGACCACCGCCACGTCGAACCCTAGTGGGAAACCAAGTAGCACCATCTTGGATTTTTTCTCTTGGGAGGTCAGTGGTGAGATACACACTTTTCTCCCGTCTTTTAGCACCTTGATTTCCTGCAGGAAGTTCACGGTGGCTTTGTCTTTGGGGGCAATGATCATGCCCTCATCTCTACAGATTCGGATTGAGAGTCTGACGTTTCTTTCCTTCTCCAATGCCCTAACCAGTTGGTATGCATTGTCGAAGTCTTCAGTTTTTTTTGGTACCTTAAACCGCGTTAGTCGACTTGGGGTGTGCTCTGCCTCTTCTTCAGAGTCAGTTTCCACCCTTCGTCGCTTCACGCCTCCCCTTCGCAGGGGTTTAAGGCCTTTAGAAGTGGGGGCAGTTGGTTTGGCTGGTTCAGCTGGAGCCCCTTCTTGACTGAGGGAGTTCTGAGGAGAGTTCAGGTTTCCCTCAGTCTGGTGTGCATGTACAGACTTTGTGGTTGATGTTTCTGTCTTGTCCTTGCTTGGTTCAGCAGGTCGGACACGTTCGGCCTGTTTTTGTTTTTTCTTTCGCACCCCTGCAATCTTGAAAGGCTCCAGGGTGACTGCCATGGTCTGATTCATTTTGTGGTCATGGAGAGAGTATAAGACAGATTGGTCCCCTTTCGGGGACTATCCTTATACCTGCTCTCAGGGTGAGGTCTTATGAAGGGCCTCAAAAAAAAAGCTCTCGACCCTTCAGCACCACAGGACAGGAGATCCCCCTGGGTGGGCTGGTGTGGTGTGGTAAACGCTCTGCACCCCAATCCTGCTATAAGGGGGGGTGGGGGGGTTGATCACGTCACCGCAGCCCAGGCGAATGTTGGAAATCGGCGTTTCCCGCAGGCCCAGGCTGCACCAGAAATCAGAAGGAGAGGGCAAGGGTTAAGCACCGAAAAGTCGCCCTTGGTGCGTGGCCACAAACTATGTCCAGGACCAGAGGGTCCAGACCAGGTTTGTAACCTCGCTCTCCAAGGGAACGGTAGTGGGGCACTTACAAGAGAAGACCTGGCCAATTATCGCGGCGAACCACGATAAATTGGCGGAGCTCTCTGTGTAGTCTGTTGTCAAAAAGTATCAGTCAAGCTCAAGTCTGATGGCTTTTGCTCAGGAGGATCACGCCAAGTGGGTGACAATAATGTCTCTCCAATTGGGTGATCTCTCTCTGTAAACCACAGGGGAGAGGACCTGTGTTGTGTGTACACAACAGGGGAGAGGACCTGTGTGTGTTAAAAAGTGATAGTCAGGTCAACTTCTGAGTGGAGAAAAGAAGATTCCGCCTCAGGTCCGGCTGCTTAAGAACCTGACCGCCGATGTGGGCGGTTCCACGGCGGGAGTCGGCCAATCGCGTGTCAGGTGCGGTCCTGCGTTGACGGCCAATCAGGAGCCGCTACATTATCATTACTATCACTCCCTATTATTATTATTATTATTGTTGTTGTTGTTGTTGTTGGTATAAATATTGTTATTTTAATTATAGTTAATAGCATTATTGTTATAATGATAATAATAATAATAATAATACTGATAGAAATGATAATAGCATTGGTATTAATACTGATAACGGCAATACTACTACTAATAATAACTATAATGATAATAACAGTAATGATATTGATACATGATAATGGCAATGATATTGATAAAAATGATAATGATAATAATAATAATAATAATAATAATGA
>NC_091551.1:21809879-21812379 GCF_042767895.1 Penaeus vannamei | reverse complement strand
TATATGAGTACATACATACATATATATATATATATATATATATATATATATATATATATGCATATATATGCAGAGAGAGGTACATATATACATATATATGTCCATATATATATATATATATATATATATATATATATATATATATATATATATAACAGAGTGCCCATTTCTTCTCTATAGATGTGGTCAGTGTGTGTCTCTAATGTCATGTATCTGATTGTATTTTCTGACAGTTCATTCGATGTATTGTTTTGCTTCTGTTAGGGTATGTTTAGCTTTTCCTTTCAATTTATTTACATTGTTAACAAAGGCAGTGTGAAGAAACTGAGTCATCTGCGGACTGAATATCAAGACAGTTTTTCGCAACTGACGACAGATCATTAATGAATATAATAAGATTGGGCCCAGGAAGGAGCCTTGTGGAACACCGAACGAAACTTGTTGTTTTGATGATACTCTTTCATGGCTTTTAACAGATTAAAATCAAGTAATTTCTGAAGCAAAAGTTGGTGGAGTAATTTTGGATCGTAATGATTACTAGAAGTTTTGGTGACTGGTTGTCGCTGTGTTTTTTCTTCATTTAAGATCAAGGTTAAAATGTCATGGGATAACATCAGTGTGAAGAAGAATATCGGATCTGTTTGTTATTATGATAACTGTAATAATTGTAGGCTTGTTTATGAGTTGTTTTAATTTATTTTTATTAATTATCGTAGTTAACTTTGCATTTCATTTGTTTAGATCATCATTTAAATCACCTAGGATAAAGGGATTTTTTCTTTATTGACAACTGATTCTGCAATGGCATGTGGGCGCCTGTAAATTGTGCCGACGAGGAAGGAAGGATGCATACTGCTTTATACGGTTACCCAAATGTCCTTTACTGCTGTATTATTTACAGTTGTAGAAAAGATCTTATTTGATTTAAGAGTATCTCTTACGTATATGCAGAATCCACCTCCACGACCTGCATCGTATCTGTAAACATAAAAGTTTGGAATGCTGATGAAACTCCTTGCTATTTCTTGGGGAAGCAAAGTTTCACTAATGCAGAGAACATCAATTGATTATTAATTAATTCTTTAATTATTAATTCAATTTCTGCAGTGTCCGAGGAGAGACTGCACATTAATATGCTCAATTCTGATAGTGTTTAGTGGTTTGACCGCCGGATTTGCAGCGTCAAACATTCTGCTTGCCCTTGTACTTGTTTCTATTAAGTAACACCTTTACATTATTAGGAAAGATGTCAGACTCTAAGAAAGGATCTGGATTCATATCCTTGCCTCTTAGAGCGACTGTGAAGCTTGAGTAATAATTGTGTCATTTTAGTTTTGAGTGCTTTCACATTGGAAATATTGTCGAACTTATATATTCCCCTTTTGTGTCTGAATGGCAACTCGTGAAATACAAGCACACAACCCGAGGACGGCCGGCACCTTGCACGGATTTTGGCGAGTGGCGTTCCTCCCTTGCTTTTCTTCTTTGTTTTCTAGTGTTGCCTTGAACGATTATATGATTAAAGTCATTTTTACTACCTTGCGTGCCAGGTTTTATTCATTTCAGTACATTACATCTTATTAAAATAGCAATCATAATTATACGGTATGTAGTGGCTTTTGTAATTATAGTAAATGTATTTTCCTGGACTTGTATAAAAACAGTGTAACACTTCTACAGCATTTAGCATTCTTTGTAACAAAAATATATATCTTATGTCAGATTTATAATCACCACCATAATAAAATCCTTTTCCATGCTTTTCCCTTGAGTCAAAGTCGAAATTTCGGATTGTAAGTTTGCCGTGATGGGGGTTGAGTGTAAAAATGCTCACTTTGATATGTAGATCCAAATGGTGATTGGAATTCAAAAGCTACTTTCTCCATGCAATTGATTTTGTCAAGCAGTGAATTCCAGGGACTTAACATGGAGGCTGCATGATCGTGTTAGTTGCCAGTATTTCTCGAAGAATAGCTGGCCACAATGGTGAGTCTCTCTCTCTCTCTGTCTCTCTATCTATCTATCTCAATTTCTCTCTCCATCTCTCTCTCTCTGTCTATCTATCTTTATACCTCAATTTCTCTCTCTCTCTCTCTCTCTCTCTCTCTCTCTCTCTCTCTCTCTCTCTCTCTCTCTCTCTCTCTCTCTCTCTCTCTCTCTCTCTCTCTCTCTCTCTCTCTCCCTCTCTCTCTCTCTCGTGCCATAGGCAAGCAGTCTGCGTGTCAAGGGTACTGACCCGTGGCCTAGTGAGTGGATATTTATGATAAAATGTGAAAATTTATTCGTGAACTTTTTTCTCTTTGTTATTATTATTATTATTGTAATCACTATTATTATTATTGTTATTATCATTATTGTTATTATTATTATTATTATTATCAGTATTATTGTCATTATTGCTATTATTAATATTATTATGATTGTGATGATTAATTTTCATTATTAGCATTATTAGCATTGCTGTTGTTATTAGTGTCTCTGTTGTGCGTTATCATTATTA
>NC_091551.1:21798168-21803168 GCF_042767895.1 Penaeus vannamei | reverse complement strand
TGGGGTGGGAGATCCCATCAGATCCCGGTGCTGACCCAGAACTGGATTTGTATGATTTTCTTAGTTCCCTAAGAGAGAACAAGGCATCCGTTTCATCAGCTTCGAGTGCCTTGTCTCTTATGAGAGCAAGTCTTTCTGGATTTAAGTTTGGTTGTTTTTTTCTCATCATTGGAGGCAGATTGTTGGTGCTGGTTCTGGCCGAGAACTCAAGCACCAATCTGTTAGCCTCTGATTGTGGGTCATGATGAATGCATTTCGGGGCTTGGCGGCTTGTCGCTTGCCTGACCCGTTTCCACAACTCTGTAAGGCTGGTCTGGTGCCCAAAAGTTTGGCACCATTCCAGCCATTTTTCCTGCCTTACTCATTTGGCAGTTTCCTTGGCATCCACGACAGCTTCCCTCAACAGGGCCAGATTGTCGGGAGATCTTTGCCGTCGGAAGTTTTTTCTGCACATATTAACCCTGTGGTTGACCTCTTTGATCTCGTCATTATAGTACCAGGCGTCTTTGTGAGTTCTGAACCATGGGCGAGTTTTGGGGATGGTTTGTGAGGCTGCTTGGTTTATGGCCTGGATTAGCCTTGCCTCTAGCACATCCACATTTTCATTATTGTTGGGTTCATTGTTTTTCAGACATCGAGCCAAGCCTTCCTGGAGGGCAAACCAGTTGGCCTTGTCTGTTTTCCATTTGGGAATGTGATGTGGTCTTTGGGCTAGACCTGCATCCATTAGTGTGGTGACTATGCCGTAGTGATCACTAGTAACCGTATCATCGACACACCACCGAATTCTCTCCACCATTGTTGCAGTGGCAAAGGTGAGGTCTAGGACCCCTCCCTTCACATGCGTTGGTTCTTTGGTGTTGAGAAGAGCGATCTCAGGGAACGTCTCAAGCACTTCTGCTATGTGAGTGCCTGCCGCGTTCGGCCTTTTGCGGGGATTCAGCATGGCTATGTGTGCATTGAAGTCTCCCCCTATGATCACTCGGTCTTGTGCTGCAGTAGCACAGACCTGGTTTAGATCTAAGCTCTCACACAGTGGTTTGCTATTAATATATATTTTAATAGGGCCCCCAGGTAGCTGAATCTCAACAGCAAGAGATTCAACACCATCTCCACAGTGCGGCGGGTTGGCTATTAAGGAGCACGGGATAGCTTCTTTTACCAGGGTCATCAGGACTCTAGCACCATCCAGGTTTGGAGTGGTGAAGGCATGATATCTTGAGAAGCACACGGATCCCATAGTTAGTGTCTCCTGGAGCATGACGTCAATGCTCCTTGCTCGCACTATTGACTGGAGGAAAGAATTCTTGCTTTTATAGCTACAGATATTCCACTGCAGAATGCTTAGATTGTGTGCCATGATGGTTACTCAGAGTCACTTGCTTCAGCTTCAGATGCCCCAGTGCTGGTGGCATCAGATAAATATAGATCCTCGTTGATTGAGGATTGTACAACTTCCTCTAAGTGAGACACTCCGGTTAAGAGTCTACCGAGGGGTGTAGACCCCTGGTTGGAAGTGCCACCTCGGGTCAAGGGACGAGACTTTGGCTGCACAGACTCGGCCTGCAGTGGGGGCTTCTGCTGCACAGTTTCAGCCTGTCCTGACAGACTAGCTGGGGTTTCACGTAATGCTTCTCCCGAAGCTGGCCTGCCATCCGAGGATTTAGGGAGGGGAGTGCTGCTCGTTTTCGGTTTGGAGGCTTCTAGCTTCCTTCCCTTCAAAGCTGCCACAGTTTGGGTCATAGCTGTCATGGCGACCTGCACTGCTTTCTCCGCCTCCTCACTGGTCCTCCCCAAGGCTGTTGCTACTGCAGAAACTACAGCATTCAACAGGAGAGTCATATCTTTCTCGTCAAAGAAAAGATTATCCTCTACTGGGGGGACCTTTGCTGTGGTCTTTGAACCTTTTTCCCTTTGGTTCTTTTTTGTGGTTTTGCCACTAACAAGTTTGGGGAATTTCTCTCTGTTAGAGGTATCCAGTTTTGGCTGTGGGGGCGACTCCTTCCTCTTAGGAGGGCGGGGAGTCTTTTCTCTTTTGTTTTGACCCCAGACATAGGTGCCTGGGGGCGCAGGGACAAAGTCAGGACGCTTTTTGGCTAGCTCCTGCTTTTTAATCACTGCCTGTTTCCTGACAGAGCAAGCCAGGCTCCAAGCATGATGTTTCTTGGCACAGTTTGGACACTTGGCTGTTGTGTCCTTCTGGCCATCTTTGTGTGCCTTTATACACACTTCTGTTTCGTGTGCCTCGCTGCATACACCACACTTGGCCTTGCAGTTGGCCTGGTAATGCCCAAATTTCTGGCACGTGAAGCACCTCAAGGGCTCTAGCACATATGTCCTGAGCTTGTATGAGCCCCATTTACCCAGATCAAGGGTGGTGATTGGGGCTCCCTTGAGGATAACCAGAACTTGCCTGGTTGGAGACTTCCCTTTGGTCATGCAGGAAGCCTCCACCACTTGTGGGAGAGACGTGATCACCTCCACGTCGAACCCTAGTGGGAAACCAAGTAGCACCATCTTGGACTTTTTCTCTTGGGAGGTCAGTGGTGAGATGCACACTTTTCTCCCGTCTTTTAGTACCTTGATATCATGCAGGAAGTTCATGGTGGCTTTGTCTTTGGGGGTAATGATCATGCCCTCATCTCTACAGATTCGGATTGAGAGTCTGACGTTTCTTTCCTTCTCCAATGCCCTAACCAGTTGGTATGCATTGTCGAAGTCTTCAGGTTTTTTGGGTATCTTAAACCGCGTTAGTCGACTTGGGGTGTGCTCTGCCTCTTCTTCAGAGTCAGTTTCCACCCTTCGTCGCTTCACGCCTCCCCTTTGCAGGGGTTTAAGGCCTTTAGAAGTGGGGGCAGCTGGTTCAGCTGGAGCCCCTTCTTGACTGAGGGAGATCTGAGGAGAGTTTAGGTTTCCCTCAGTCTGGTGTGCATGGACAGACTTTGTGGTTGATGTTTCTGTCTTGTCCTTGCTCGGTTCAGCAGGCCGGACACGTTCGGCCTGCTTTTGGTTTTTCTTTCGCCCCCCTGCAATCTTGAAAGGCTCCAGGGTGACTGCCATGGTCTGGTTCATTTTGTGGTAATGGAGAGAGTATAAGACAGATTGGTCCCCTTTCGGGGACTATCCTTATACCTGCTCTCAGGGTGAGGTCTTATGAAGGGCCTCAAAAAAAAGCTCTCGACCCCTCAGCACCACAGGACAGGAGATCCCCCTGGGTGGGCTGGTGTGGTGTGGTAAACGCTCTGCACCCCAATCCTGCTATAAGGGAGGGTGTGATCACGTCACCGCAGCCCAGGCGAATGTTGGAAATCGGCGTTTCCCGCAGGCCCAGGCTGCACCAGGAAGTCAGAAGGAGAGGGCAAGGGTTAGGCACCGAAAAGTCGCCCTTGGTGCGTGGCCATAAACTATGTCCAGGACCAGAGGGTCCAGACCAGGTTTGTAACCTCGCTCTCCAAGGGAGCGGTAGTGGGGCACTTACAAGAGAAGACCTGGCCAATTATCGCGGCGAACCACGATAAATTGGCGGAGCTCTCTGTGTAGTCTGTTGTCAAAAAGTATCATTCAAGCTCAAGTCTGATGGCTTTTGCTCAGGAGGATCACGCCAAGTGGGTGACAATAATGTCTCGCCAATTGGGTGATCTCTCTATGTACACCACAGGGGAGAGGACCTGTGTTGTGTGTACACAACAGGGGAGAGGACCTGTGTGTTAAAAAGTGATTGTCAGGTCAACTGCTGAGTGGAGAAAAGAAGATTCCGCTTCAGGTCCGGCGGCTTAAGAACCTGACCGCCGATGTCAGCTCGGCCGATGTGGGTGGTTCCACGGCGGGAGTCGGCCAATCGCGTATCAGGTGCGGTCCTGCGTTGACGGCCAATCAGGAGCCGCTACATTATCATTACTATCACTCCCTATTATTATTATTATTATTGTTGTTGTTGTTGATATAAATATTATTTTAATTATAGTTAATAGCATTATTGTTATAATGATAATAATAATAATAATACTGATAGAAATGATAATAGCATTGGTATTAATACTGATAACGGCAATACTACTACTAATAATAACTATAATGATAATAACAGTAATGATATTGATACATGATAATATTATGGCAATGATATTGATAAAAATGATAATGATAATAATAATAATAATAATAATAATGATAATAATAATAATAATAATAATGAAAATAACATTGATAATAGAATAATGATAATAAGGATGATAATGGTAATAATAATAATAATAATAACAATGAAAATAACATTGATAATAGAATATTGATAATAAGAATGATAATGATAATGATTACGATAGAAGTACTACTAGTACTACTACTACTACTAATAATAACTAGAAGTACTCAGAGAGCGCAAACCTCCGCCAAGGGTCACTGATGCAATAAAAATATTCACACTTGAAGAAGGAAATCAAATTCATTTCTTTCTCCAGTGCACTGGTGACGTAGGTAACCTTAACTTCCTTGGCGGAGGTAATAAAGGTAATGATAACGATGATAGTTAATGATGCATTCATTAAAAAAAAAAAATAATAATAATAATAAAAAATCCTGGATCCGGATCACCACCTAAATTTAATAGCATCTACGTTAGGCAAAGGCGCACATCACATAATTATTATAATAATTATCATTATCATCATCCTTATCGCATCATTACATTATCATTATCATTATTAGCATCATTATTGTCATTATTGTTATCATATTCATCATTTTTATTATTGTTATCCCTATTGTTGTTTTTGTTATTCCTGTTATTTTTATATCATTATTGTTATTATTACCATCATCATTATCATCATCATTATTATTATTATCATTATCATCATTATCGTTGGTATTTCTATCGTCATTACTTTTAACATATCAATATTATCATTACTATTGTTATTATCATTATAATCATTATCACTATATTTATCATTATTATTATCCTTTCAATATCATTATCTATATCATTAACATCATTG
>NC_091551.1:21780668-21788168 GCF_042767895.1 Penaeus vannamei | reverse complement strand
TTTTAACAGATTAAAGTCAAGTAATTTCTGAAGCAAAAGTTGGTAGAGTAATTTTGGATCTTAATGATTACTAGAAGTTTTGGTGACTGGTTGTCGCTGTGTTTTTTCTTCATTTAAGATCAAGGTTAAAATACCATGGGATAACATCAGTGTGAAGAAGAATATCGGATCTGTTTGTTATTATGATAACTAATGTAATAATTGTAGGCTTGTTTATGAGTTGTTTTAATTTATTTTTATTAATTATCGTAGTTAACTTTGCATTTCATTTGTTTAGATTATTTAAATTACCTAGGATAAAGGGATTTTTTCTTTATTGACACCTGATTCTGCAGTGGCATGTGGGCGCCTGTAAATTGTGCCGACGAGGAAGGAAGGATGCATACTGCTTTATACGGTTACCCAGATGTCCTTTACTGCTGTATTATTTACAGTTGTAGAAAAGATCTTATTTGATTTAACTTAAGAGTATCTCTTACATATATGCAGACTCCACCTCCACGACCTGCATCGTATCTGTAAACAAAAAAGTTTGGAATGCTGATGAAACTCCTTGCTATTTCTTGGAGAAGCAAAGTTTCACTAGTGCAGAGAACATCAATTGATTATTAATTAATTCTTTAATTATTAATTCAATTTCTGCAAAGTGTCCGAGGAGAGACTGTACATTGATATGCTCAATTCTGTTAGTGTTTAGTGGTTTGAACGCCGGATTTGCAGCGTCAAACATTCTGCTTGCCCTTGTACTTATTTCTATTAAGTAACACCTTTACAATGTTAGGAAAGACGTCAAACTCTAAGAAAGCATCTGGATTAATATCCTTGCCTCTTAGAGCGACTGTGAAGCTTGAGTAATAATTGAGTCATTTTAGCTTTCACATTGGAAATATTGTCGAACTTATATATTCCCCTTTTGTGTCTGAATGGCAACTCGTGAAATACAAGTACACAACCCGAGGACGGCCGGCACCTTGCACGGATTTTGGCGAGTGGCGTTCCTCCCTTGCTTTTCTTCTTTGTTTTCTAGTGTTGCCTTGAACGATTATATGATTAGTCATTTTTACTACCTTACGTGCCAGATTTTATTCATTTCAGTACATTACATCTTATTAAAATGGCAATCATAATTATACGGTATGTAGTGGCTTTTGTAATTATAGTAAATGTATTTTCCTGGACGTGTATAAAAACAGTGTAACACTTCTACAGCATTTAGCATTCTTTGTAACAAAACTATATATCTTATTTTAGATTTATAATCACCACCATAATAAGATCCTTTTCCATGCTTTTCCCTTGAGTCAAAGTCGAAATTTCGGGTTGTAAGTTTGCTGCGATGGGGGTTGAGTGTAAAAATGCTCACTTTGATATGTAGATCCAAATGGTGATTGGAATTCAAAAGCTACTTTCTCCATGCAATTGATTTTGTCAAGCAGTGAATTCCAGGGACTTAACATGGAGGCTGCATGATCGTGTTAGTTGCCAGTATTTCTCGACGAATAGCTGGCCACAATGATGAGTCTCTCTCTCTCTCTGTCTCTCTCTCTCTCTCACTCTCTCTCTCTCTCTCTCTCTCTCTCTCTCTCTCTATATATATATATATATATATATATATATATATATATATATATATATATATATATATATATATATATATATATATATATATCAGTTTCTCTCACTCACTCTCTCTCTCTCTCGTGCCATAGGCAAGCAGTCTGCGTGTCAAGGGTACTGACCCGTGGCCTAGTGAATGGATATTTAATATAAATTGTGAAAATTTATTCGTGAACTTTCTTTCTTTGTTATTGTTATCATAATTGTTATCACTATTATTATTATTGTTATTATTATTATCATTATTATTATTATTATTATTATCAGTATTATTGTCATTATTGCTATTATTAATATTATTATGATTGTGATGATTAATTTTCATTATTAGCATTATTAGCATTGCTGTTGTTATTAGTGTCTCTGTTGTGCGTTATCATTATTATCAACGTTATTAATATTGATATTATTTTTAATATTGTTGTTATCCCTATTATTATCATCATTATTGTAGTGGATATTTATAAACTCCGTATAGTTAAAGATGTTGATTTGGTGGCGTGTATTCCAACTACAGGTAATCCCCATGTGGGTCTGGCGTTAATTAACAATGACTCTCAGGTGAGCTAAAGAGTGATTCCGTAGTCACGATAAAAACAATAAGACCACTGGCTGACAAAAAGGCAACATAAAAAGGAGCATCCATATTATACATTTATTTCGCACAAAACTTTAAAAAAAACACGTAACCAATATACAGGACAACACACCATACACTTACTTGAAAAACACAGAGGCCACAGCCCGAGAAGCACCAGTCAGCCAGCTAAAAACCCAACGGTCTCTCACCACACAAGAACAAAAGCCTCTCCCTCTAGACCGATCTGGCTTGACCTTATATACAGACATTTTACCCATAACGCAATTAACTTTATTTGTTAAATAGTGTATGGGGAGCTTAAAATCAGTTTTGAAATACATAAAATAAAAATAAAGATAAAACTATACAACAATGGGCACATAAAAAGGACAAAAGATAGGAAAGTACGAAAAAGTGAAAGAAGGGATCTGTGAGAGAAAGCGATGAAAATCGAAGGGAAAAACGAGAGAAAAACAAAGCTAAGGTGAATTAGTCGTAGACGAAAAGGCAAGAATAAAACAAGGTAAGTATAGAATATAAGGTAAGTAGTGTTGTGTATAGTAGGAGTTGTGTAGATGTAGAGGAAGATCACGGACCAGTGGGAAAGGTAAGGCAAAGGAATATAACAACACAGGTTTATTCTTATTAAAAAAAAGAATGCGCAGGCACACAGGAAACAGCAAAGCCACGTGATCTTGCAGGGCGGAGGAGTCCGTAGATTACCTAGAGCGATCCGTAACGTCAGGGGAACAGGCGGCCCGAAAGCCTACGGGATGACCCGCCTACAGCCAGGGGAAATTCACTACAATTATTTTTGTTTTTTGTTGTTATGAATATTATTTTAATTAAAATTATTATCATAATTATGATGATAATAATGATAGAAATAAGCTAATGATAATGATAAGTTATAATGATAATAAAGATGATAATAATAATAGTAATGGTATTAATACTAATAACGGCAATACTACTACTACTAATAATAATAATGATAATATTAATGATAATGACACATGGTAATGACAATGACCATGATTTCTTTCTCCAGTGTACTGGCGACGTACGTAACCACAACCTCCTTGGCGGAGGTAATGAAGGTAATGATAATGATAATAGTTAATGATGCTTTCATTAAAAAAAAGAAAATCACCACCAAAATTTAATAGCATTTAAGTAAGGTTAAGGCGTACCTCTGTTAAAAATTCTGTTCATAACTTTGAGTTATCCTGCTAACAAACAAACTAACCTATCAAAAACATAATCTCCTTGGCGAAGGTAATAAAAATGATAATGATCATGATTATTATTATAAATATTATTACTATTGTTGTTATTATTATTTGTAGCGGGGCGTAAACCCAAGTAGACTTAGGTAGGTCTGGTTGAGTCCGGGCTCAACCGAGAAGATGGAGTTCTTAGCTCAAGGAAAGATTCGTCTGCAGTGAACAGATGTAAGGTTCCAGGCCTACGGCACGCTGCCACCACCCGATTAGTAGGTTCGAGAACCGTGTGTGTTGTATAACTGGGTGTGGGCGTTCTATCAGAGAAGGGTGGAATGAAAGTACAGGATGTGTGGACTGAATGTTGGATGTGTAAGTGTGTAGATGTGGAAAGGGAGATAGCGTAGGCTGAGCGTCTGCGTGGACGTGTTTGGAAGAAAAAAAGCAAGATCATAGAATTCTTCTTCCCTTCGGTTTGAGCATCCGCCTGCTGGGAGCGGGAACACAGGTATAGCAAAATGAATCTGTTCTTTTGATATCAGCTTAATATTCTCTGATTTATCTAGCCTTTTTACAGCCTTTCAAGGGTTGCGAGATATCAGAGCAACCAGCAATGTGCTGTTTAGGAGACCCGAGTCCGAGAAAGATTTAGGCATCTAACCTTGGTCAGAACCAGAATTTCAGTGGTTGTAAGATTATAAATTATTCTGACTGGAGTTGAGTAAAAGCTCTGCGTTGGTACGATGTTTATTTAGAGAGCAAGTTACACACTAGGGAATTACAGGCATTTTTCAGTCATGGAAAAGTAGGAACAGGGTGGTGATGCACGACAACCAACACCAGATAAACTTACCACGAGAATAAAAAAATGTCCTCCCTAATTTGGCGTCCCAACTCGAGAAGTACTGTTACTAGGGGGTCAGCATAATAACATCCGTCCCTAAATTACGCTAAACTGTTAACATCCAACCCAAATGGACGTTAGCTGTTAAACCAAAGCTAATGCTGACGGATACCTAGGAAGAGTACTTGTGTGCAAAAGAATTAAGAAATTAATATGAAGGCTGAAAAAGTCAAGGAAGGGACTATTCACGAAAACTGCCTAAACACCGGCAAGGTCAGACAGGAATCAGCCGAAACAACAAACGACAACAACAAAAATCAAGTATCAAGTGATACTAAGGGCTCGTTATCAGGAGATACGGAGCAACAAAGTCTGCCTGATCACCCACAAGGACAGGCAGAAATCAAGAGTGACCAATCGTAAAAAGATCTTGATGAAGGTCTTTATCCCCGGAGGTACGGATCCTCAAGCAGGGACGAAATAAAACATTAATTAACTTAGTTGTAAAATAAATGTACAGGAGGTTTGAATCCTCAAGTACGAACGAAATAAAACAAAGTAATAACTTAGTCGTAAAAAAGGAGAGTCACACTGGAGGTGTAATCACAAAGACTGCTTGATCACCCACAAGATCAAGCAGAAATCAACAAACACGCATTAAGCGAAACAAAACAATCAACGATAAAGTACGTAAAGGTACTGAAAAAAGATCTTTATCCCAGGAGGTACGGATCCTCAGGCAAGAACGAAAAGAAACAAAGTGATAGTTGTAAAAATGAATACACTGGAGGTACGGATCATCAAGCAGTGTTCCTCTAAATTACTTGGTCCTAATGCTCTCAAACAGTTGGAAGTAAAAAGTACTGCTATGGGACTTCACGAAAGAGTGCACCCTGCAGACAATAATGCAGCATGTCACGCTGAAGTCCAAAAGAGACCAGTCGTCTCCTACACACGACCATCAATCACTTAGCTTGAGGAGATACTCAGCAATCCTGGCGTAATGCGAGGTAGATCCGAGCGCGAAGTAAATCCTAGCGAGATCACAACGCAGGTAAAATTTCCACCGCGAAGGACCAAGGTTCGGGACAGGTCAGGACCGAAGTGATTTTCCTTTCCTCAACCACTAATATATATACCCCGAAAGAAACCCCCAGGCCATGCCCCAGGAATGGCGCGAAAGGAAATAGGCAAATGAAGTGCCTAAAGACCAAGACGATAGTTCGACAATCCAAACAACCGAGACGAGAGAGGGAAGGGGAAAAACAAAAAAGAAGCTGGGTAACGACCGTCACCTCCTTCGGTGGTTATCGCGACAATTTGGAGACGTCGACAAGAGGAAAGAACATTAGAAAAAAAATAAATAAAAGAAAGGATACGGAGAAATACGATAATAAACAGTTGTGGTAAGAACTGTGCATTTCGGCCATATCATATCTACAATAATTAGGTTTAAAAATAAATAAATAGCTATTTTAGCTTGGTGACTTCAACGCCATACAAGTACTGAGTCGTGGTAAGAATTACGTTCATGGTTATAAAAATAACCAAGTTCATTTCATCACTACAAACATACGATTCTTTGTCTTTCTTGACTGGTGGTTGGACTTAAAAAAAAAAAAAAAAAAAAAAAAAAAAAAAACATACATAAGAAGCCTGCGGGACTTGGTCGCAGATGAAAAAAATACGTGTCCGCGGGATGTAACCGCACGTAGCACACGGCGGGGCTTCGTCTCTGGCGGCTCGTGATGCGTTGGCCGAGGTTCATGGAGATGACATCATCCTTAGAGTCGAGACGGACGCAGCCGTACGCTACAGTATTATTATTATTATCATTATTATAATTATCAAAATTTATTATCAATAAATCGTTATCATTATTATTACTATTATTATTATAAATATTGTTGTTCTTCTTACTGTTGTCGTTGTTATTATAATCATCATTGTTATTATTATTATTACTACTGTTTTGTTTTTGTTGTTATAATAATAATTATTGTTATTATTATTATTATTATTATTCCTATTATTATTATCATGATCATTATTATTATCATTATTATCATTATTATTAAAATTTTTGTCATTGTTATTATCAATATTACTATTATCATAATTATCATTATCATCATCATCATCACATCGTTACATTATCATTATCATTATTAACATTATTATTGTCATTATTTTTATCATATTCATTATTATTGTTATTATTATCACTGTTGTTTTTGTTGTTCCTGTCGTTATTTTTATATCATTATTGTTATTAGTGTTATCATCAACATTATCATCATTATTGTTATCATTATTATAATTATCGGTTGTATTTTTATCGTCACTACTATTAACATTACTTGTCAATATTATCATTACTATTATTATTGTTATTATCATTATCATTATTACTATATTTATCATTATTTTTATTATCCTTTCATTATCATTATCTTTATCATTTACATCATTGTTATTATTATTACCACCATTATTATTTTTCATCTTTATTATTTATCGTTATTATCATTAGTATTATCATTATTACTACTATTTTTAGCTGTTGCTGTTCTTGATGTTATTATTATAATTAATAGTAGTAGTAGTAGTAGTCGTAGTGATAGTAGTAGTCTTGTCATTATCATCAGCATCATTATTTTTACTATCAGTATTATTATGGCTAATATTATATTCTTGTTTATAAATGAAATTATCATTAATGTCATTATTGTTGTTGTTGTTATTTTTGATGATTATTATTTCTACTATTATTATTAGTGTTCTATATCTTATTCCAGTTTAAGTGTTTGCTGCTGATTCTCTGAATATTTGGGCAAGCATATTGATGTTATCAGATTTATATATACAAATCAGTTTCCGGTTATGAAACTGATGCAGCCTTAATAATTCGTAATCACAACTTTTGGAATTACTAAGCGTGTATAATGCGCAGTACACAAACGCGCGCGCGCGTGGTGTGTGTGTATGCGTGTGCATGTGTGGCTTGTGTGTGCGCGCGCGCGTGTGTGTGTGTCTGTGATTTGTGTGTGTATGTGGCTTGTGTGTGCGCGCGCGCGTGTGTGTGTTTGTTTGTACATGCGTGCTTGTGTGTCTGATGAGGCAATTGACATGTAAAAAGGACCCGGAAATATCAACTTTAAAAGGACCTCAAAAACAAACCTTTGACCGCACATAGACGGTTAATTTTAGATCCCTCAAAATACCGAATATATCGA
>NC_091551.1:21764030-21766530 GCF_042767895.1 Penaeus vannamei | reverse complement strand
TAGTTTCTGCAGTAGCAACAGCCTTGGGGAGGACCAGTGAGGAGGCGGAGAAAGCAGTGCAGGTCGCCATGACGGCTATGACCCAAACTGTGGCAGCTCTGAAGGGAAGGAAGCTAGAAGCCTCCAAACCGATAACGAGCAGTGCTCCCCTCCCTAAATCCTTGGATGGCAGGCTAGCTTCAAGAGAAACATTACGTGAAACCCCAGCTAGTCTGTCAGGACAGGCTGAAACTGTGCAGCAGGCCGAGTCTGTACAGCCAAAGTCTCATCCTCTGACCCAAAGTGGCACTTCCAACCTAGGCCCTACACCCCTCGGTAGAGCCTTAACCGGAGTGTCTGACTTAGAGGAAGTTGTACAATCCTCAATCAAGGAGGATCTATATTTATCTGATGCCACCAGCACTGGGGCATCTGAAGCTGAAGCAAGTGACACTGAGTAACCATCATGGCACACAATCTAAGCATACTGCAGTGGAATATCTGTAGCTATAAAAGCAAGAACTCCTTTCTCCAGTCAATTGTGCAAGCAAGGAGCATTGACGTCGTCATGCTCCAGGAGACACTAACTATGGGATCCGTGTGCTTCTCAGGATATCATGCCTTCACCACTCCAAACCTGGATGGTGCTAGAGGCCTGATGACCCTGGTAAAAGAAGCTATCCCATGCTCCCTAATAGCCAACCCGCCGCACTGTGGAGATGGTGTTGAATCTCTTGTTGTTGAGATTCAGCTACCTGGGGGCTCTATAAAAAATATATAATATTTATAGCAAACCCCTGTGTGAGAGCTTAGATCTAAACCAGGTCTGTGCTACTGCAGCACAAGACCGAGTGGTCATAGGGGGAGACTTCAATGCACACATAGCCATGCTGAATCCCCGCAAAACGCCGAACGCGGCAGGCATTCACATGGCAGAAGTGCTTGAGACATTCTCTGAGATCGCTCTTCTCAACACCAAAGAACCAACGCATGTGAAGGGAGGGGTCCTAGACCTCACCTTTGCCACTGCAACAATGGTGGAGAGAATTCGGTGGTGTGTGGATGATACGGTTACTAGTGATCACTAGTCATAGTCACCACACTGATGGATGCAGGTCCAGCCCAAAGACATCACATTCCTAAATGGAAAACTGACAAGGCCAACTGGTTTGCCTTCCAGGAAGGCTTGGCTCGATGTCTGAAAGACAATGAACCCAATATCAATAATGAAAACGTGGATGTGCTAGAGGCAAGGCTAATCCAGTCCATAAACCAGGCAGCCTCAAACCATTCCCAAAACTCGCCCATGGTCCAGAACTCACAAAGACGCCTGGTACTATAATGACGAGATCAAAGAGGTCAACCACAGGGTTAATATGTGTAGAAAAAACTTCCGACGGCAAAGATCTCCCGACAATCTGGCCCTGTTGAGGGAAGCTGTCGTGGATGCCAAGGAAACTGCCAACAGAGTAAGGCAGATAAAATGGCTGGAATGGTGCCAAACTTTTGGTCACCAGACCAGCCTTACAGAGTTGTGGAAACGGGTCAGGCAAGCGACAAGCCGCCAACCCCCGAAATGCATTCATCATGACCCACAATCAGAGGCTAACAGATTGGTGCTTGAGTTCTCTGCCAGAACCAGCACCAACAATCTGCCTCCAATGATGAGAGAAAAACAACAAAACTTAAATCCAGAAAGACTCTCATAAGAGACAAGGCACTCGAAGCTGATGAAACGGATGCCTTGTTCTCTCTTAGGGAACTAAGAAAATCATACAAATCCAGTTCTGGGTCAGCACCGGGATCTGATGGGATCTCTCACCTCATCATTTCGCATCTAGGCCTTGCAGAACTTGCATTCTTGCAGGTTATCAACAAATCCTGGCAAACAGCCACGGTGCGCCAGAGCTGGAAACAAGCCACAATAGTTCCCATCCCAAAACCAAAGGAGCCTGGCAAGTACCGTCCCATCTCTCTTCTCGGCTGCCTGGGTAAAACAGCTGAGAAGATGGTACTCAACAGGCTCCTATGGAAAACGGGTCCCCCCCATGAACACCTGCACGGGTTCACAAGGGGTAAGAGCACTGCTCATAGCATTTCCACACTCTTAAGCACAATCTGCACCTCGCCCGCCGTGGTTGTCTTCCTTGACCTGGAGAAGGCTTTGAGTTGGCAAGTCCGCTTGCCATTCAAGAGACCCTAATCCACTAAGGAGTCAAAGGCAGACTCTTGGCCTGGATAGCTGACTATTTTAAAAATAGATCAGCAAATGTCAGATTTCAAGGCCACCTCTCACAGCACATGCCACTTGAAAATGGAATTCCTCAGGGAGGGGTTCTTAGTCCAGCCCTGTTTAATACCCTCATGGCTAACATACTCGACATTCACCTGCCAGAGGGATGCAAGATCATCTCTTATGCAGATGACTTATGACTTGAGCTCAGCGTTGTCTGAACCTGGTGTCTGAAGAGTGTTGTAGGTCGGGTCTAAAAATAGCAGCAAAATAAAAAGCAATGGCACT
>NC_091551.1:21727784-21730284 GCF_042767895.1 Penaeus vannamei | reverse complement strand
CAGCTTCCCTCAACAGGGCCAGATTGTCGGGAGATCTTTGCCGTCGGAAGTTTTTTCTACACATATTAACCCTGTGGTTGACCTCTTTGATCTCGTCATTATAGTACCAGGCGTCTTTGTGAGTTCTGGACCATGGGCGAGTTTTGGGAATGGTTTGAGGCTGCCTGGTTTATGGACTGGATTAGCCTTGCCTCTAGCACATCCACGTTTTCATTATTGATATTGGGTTCATTGTCTTTCAGACATCGAGCCAAGCCTTCCTGGAAGGCAAACCAGTTGGCCTTGTCAGTTTTCCATTTAGGAATGTGATGTCTTTGGGCTGGACCTGCATCCATCAGTGTGGTGACTATGCCGTAGTGATCACTAGTAACCGTATCATCGACACACCACCGAATTCTCTCCACCATTGTTGCAGTGGCAAAGGTGAGGTCTAGGACCCCTCCCTTCACATGCGTTGGTTCTTTGGTGTTGAGAAGAGCGATCTCAGAGAATGTCTCAAGCACTTCTGCCATGTGAATGCCTGCCGCGTTCGGCGTTTTGCGGGGATTCAGCATGGCTATGTGTGCATTGAAGTCTCCCCCTATGACCACTCGGTCTTGTGCTGCAGTAGCACAGACCTGGTTTAGATCTAAGCTCTCACACAGGGGTTTGCTATAAATATTATATATTTTTATAGAGCCCCCAGGTAGCTGAATCTCAACAACAAGAGATTCAACACCATCTCCACAGTGCGGCGGGTTGGCTATTAGGGAGCATGGGATAGCTTCTTTTACCAGGGTCATCAGGCCTCTAGCACCATCCAGGTTTGGAGTGGTGAAGGCATGATATCCTGAGAAGCACACGGATCCCATAGTTAGTGTCTCCTGGAGCATGACGACGTCAATGCTCCTTGCTTGCACAATTGACTGGAGAAAGGAGTTCTTGCTTTTATAGCTACAGATATTCCACTGCAGTATGCTTAGATTGTGTGCCATGATGGTTACTCAGTGTCACTTGCTTCAGCTTCAGATGCCCCAGTGCTGGTGGCATCAGATAAATACAGATCCTCGTTGATTGAGGATTGTACAACTTCCTCTAAGTCAGACACTCCGGTTAAGGCTCTACCGAGGGGTGTAGGGCCTAGGTTGGAAGTGCCACTTTGGGTCAGAGGATGAGACTTTGGCTGTACAGACTCGGCCTGCTGCACAGTTTCAGCCTGTCCTGACAGACTAGCTGGGGTGTCATGTAATGTTTCTCTTGAAGCTAGCCTGCCATCCAAGGATTTAGGGAGGGGAACACTGCTCGTTATCGGTTTGGAGGCTTCTAGCTTCCTTCCCTTCAGAGCTGCCACAGTTTGGGTCATAGCCGTCATGGCGACCTGCACTGCTTTCTCCGCCTCCTCACTGGTCCTCCCCAAGGCTGTTGCTACTGCAGAAACTACAGCACTCAACAGGAGAGTCATATCTTTCTCGTCAAAGAAAAGATTATCATCTACTGGGGGGACCATTGCTGTGGACTTTGAACCTTTTTCCCTTTGGTTCTTTTTTGTGGTTTTGCCACTAGCAAACTTGGGGAATTCCTCTCTGTTAGAGGTATCCAATTTTCGCCGTGGGGGCGACTCCTTCGTCTTAGGAGGTCGGGGAATCTTTTCTTTTTTATTTTGTTTTTTGTTTTGGCCCCAGACGTAGGTGCCTGGGGGCGCAGGGACGAAGTCAGGACGCTTTTTGGCTAGCTCCTGCTTTTTAATCACTGCCTGTTTCCTGACAGAGCAAGCCAGGCTCCAGGCATGATGCTTTTTGGCACAGTTTAGACACTTGGCTGTTGTGTCCTGCTGGCCATCTTTGTGTGCCTTTATACACACTTCGGTTTCGTGTGCCTTGCTGCATACACCACATTTGGCTTTGGTCTTGCAGTTGGCCTGGTGATGCCCAAATTTCTGGCACGTGAAACACCTCAAGGGCTCTGGCACATATGTCCTGAGCTTGTATGAGCCCCAGTTACCCAGATCAAGGGTGGTGATTGGGGCTCCCTTGAGGATAACAAGGACTTGCCTGGTTGGAGACTTCCCTTTGGTCATGCGGGAAGCCTCCATCACTTGTGGAAGAGACGTGATCACCTCCACGTCGAACCCTAGTGGAAAGCCAAGTATCACCATCTTGGACTTTTTCTCTTGGGAGGTCAGTGGTGAGGTACACACCTTTCTCCCATCTTTTAGCACTTTGATTTCCTGCAGGAAGTTCATGGTGGCTTTGTCTTTGGGGGCAATGATCATGCCCTCATCTCTGGAGATTCGGATTGATAGTCTTACATTTCTTTCCTTCTTCAATGCCCTTACCAACTGTTATGCATTGTCGAAGTCTTCAGTTTTTTTTTGGTACCTTAAACCGCGTTAGTCGACTTGGGGTGTGCTCTGCCTCTTCTTCAGAGTCAGTTTCCACCCTTCGTCGCTTCACGCCTCCCCTTTGCAGGGGTTTAAGGCCTTTGGAAGTGGGGGCAGCTGTTTTGGCTGGTACAGCTGGAG
>NC_091551.1:21692333-21702333 GCF_042767895.1 Penaeus vannamei | reverse complement strand
ATTTTATGTCGGGAATATCTTGGGTGTTATCTATGGGGCATTCCGTTTCGTTTTCGACTGTTTTCAAATGAGGCAGTTCCTTATTAATTATGGTATGGTAACAAAGACTTTCCATTATCAGAGACTAGACGCTAGAAAACTTGTCATTTTAATTCAAGGCCGTATCACACTAGCACTTGTACCCTATTTTGGTTTCCTTTTCTTGCGTTTCCGCTTGGAATTGAAGCATCGCACGTATCGCATGCATGTCAAATACATTGATCTTGTGCTACAGAGGGGATCTTTACTATCAGAATGTTTTTATTGATTAAACAAATAGCCGTTCATGTGAATATATTGTTACAGTATAGGTCTTTACATAATTTTATATGTGAAATCATGTAATATATGAGACGAGCCGATTCCCAGGACCTCACTCAGATGACGCCATGATTGTTCACATGGTCACTACGTTAAATTCGTAGCAGTGGTAATTTGCTTGTGTGATACTTTCAAAACATTTATATGCGGCAAGTTCATACGGCGGCGGAAAAAAACTAAAGCGCTAGTGTGATAATACTTCTATTTTACCAGAAGCGCGTGCACACACCCATACTTACACAAGAATACATACACTCACTCACTCACAGAACTGTGATATTGTGCAAAATGCACTTACAAAAACATCGTACATATACACGCATACCCTACTTGTGTGTTTATACATACACGAGGTATATGTTCCCAATAAAACTAGTTTTATATAAGCAATAACTCCTTTTATGTCTGCGGTTGCGGAAAAGATACATTTTTACTTCCATTTTCCAGTATCCAGTTCAGATACAGCAAAACCTACGTTAAAAAGCCTTTACATAAACAAAAGAGCTAGAGAATCTTAATCCTACGAACGGTAGACAGAGTGGAACCAAGCATCATACGCAAAAGAAAAGAAAAAAAGAAAAGAAAAAGAGGCGAACCTTTCAAGAATTTTTGTCGGTGAAGGTGGGGTTGCCATAAAAGGGCTTTACCTAGTTTCCATCTCCCCCTCCCCTCCTTTTTCTTTTGCTCCCCCACTTTTTCCTTGTGTTTTTTTCTTCTCCTTTTCGCCTCTTCTCGTTTTCCTCTTCCTTTTCTTTCTTCCCCGCCCCCATCCCTTTTGCTTGTCCTCATCTTCCTCCAATTCCTTTCTTTGTTTTCCTCCTCATTCCCATCTTTCATTTCCCTCCCTCTTTTCCTTCATGCCTACTAACCTGCTTGCTTTAAAGCGCCTTACCATTATGGAGGATCGGGAGTTTGAAACCTAACCTTGCAAAGTTCCCGTGGTTAAGCTATAGTTTTTTTTTTTTTTTATGAGGGAGGATATTGTACAAAGACGAACAAGTAAAATTGTGTAAGGAATGGGATAAGGAAGGGATACATTATACGTAAGAAAGACAGTGTAAGCAAGAAAATACATAAAACAATGAATATTTGTATAATAAAAGAAACAATAACATTAGTAGGAATGGTAATGATGATAATGGCAATAATAATAAAGGTAATAAAAATCATGATAAGAATTATGGAAATAATAATAAAGATGATATCAAAATGATAATACTAATTATGGTAATGATTATAATAATGGTGGCTGATAAAGATAATGTTGATAGTAATAATGTTGATAATATTAACAATAATAATAATTATAATCATGATAGTAATAATAATGATAACAATAGTAATGATGATAACATTAACAGTAATAATGATAATAATAGTAATGATAATGATTGCAATATTGTTAATGATGATAATGATAATGACAAGGATGATGATAATAGTAATTATAAATGAATAAATGTATTATCGAATAAATGAATAGAAATGAAATAAACTCCTGAGAACTTGAACCATAAAAACAAATGTAAAGGACTGGTCATGTAAATAATAAGGGCTCATCCTAAGAGCGCGGCAACATGAAGAGCACCATGCATAAAGTACGGGCGGTGAGCGGCAAGATTAATAGGCGGCCACCCTCGCTCGCCATGTACAATTTCACGCTCCAACACCTTTTCTTTGTTTTGGGGCAATTAAAGGCGTGTCGAATCAGCGGGTAGTCCGTTGGGGAGCCGATTATCGCCCTTATGAACCGTCCGTAGAGGCCAAGTTCGCGTCCCTTCTTCATGCCCTGAAGGGACCGACCGCAGATACCATCTCCAGGTACCTTCAGAACGTAGCGTCGCTCCAAACATGGCGGGGTAGGGGGGTGGGGGTAAAACGGATGGAGAGGGAAGGGAGTATATATATGTTACATGTGAGCTAAACATTGTAGAGCTGAACCATTGTAGAGTTGTACACTTCCATACACACGCAAGCATGTGTGTATCTCTAAATATATTCTTATTTAAATAACGAAGGATGTGTGTATTTATATGTAATGTAGTGTAATATATGACAATAGAAACGGATATTGTACAATAAAGTACTGCATGATATACATTTATCTGGTGTCAAGATCCACTGCTAACGGGCGGCATTTCCGGTGGTGGTCTAGCCAATACGATTAGACAGGAAATTATCCTACAGATATGCCGATTGCCGTAGTTTTGCGGTTCTTAATAGATACGTAAGTCTCCCTTCACTGTAGAATAAGAAAAAAATCCAAATGTTTAGAATGAATTCCGTAACAAATGAGGGCGCTCCCCTAAGGGCCCAGATACAGGGTGCTACCTTAAACACAGGGACTAGCTGGGCATAATAAAATCCAGAATAAACAGCATAAAGAACTTTTGGGTTTCCCCTTTAATATCGGAACGCTTGCGAGGAACATATGCTAACATGTTTTTAGAGGAATCATTAAGGAACAGCAAATGGGATGTAACAAGATTGAAAACAGCATCGAAAACTGCTTGATTCTAAAAGATTGGATCCATGGGAAAAGAGCAGAACAGAATCCGTCATTATCCAAGAAATCAATGAAAATGCTATGCAACTTAAAGCATAACAAAGGTGCCCTTTTTTTTTTTCTTTTTTTTTTTTTTTAGGAAATATACGCTGAAGATAATGCGTGTATATTTGACCTCGAGAATGAACAAGTGCTTAAATAACTGTCTTATATTTCAGTGATTTAGCATTTAAAAAAAATATTTACCGTAGTGCTTCTGGATTCTCGAGCCACCATTACATGAAGAGAGATGAGTACCCTGAGTCTGTCATTCCACGTCAACATTTATTAATCGACATGCAATTGTTATCCGTGTTACGAATATAGGTGTCACCTACTTCCATTTACAACACGTTATCTTGACAACGCTTTTCAAGATATACGTAATGGGTCAACAATAACGAGACATTAGACAGTTCAATAAAAGGTAAAGACTTTGAATTGGATGGATATTTGGCTTCGTAAGTTCATTACAGTTTTTTCATCATATGCCCCCCCCCCCTCTCTCTCTCTCTCTCTCTCTCTCTCTCTCTCTCTCTCTCTCTCTCTGTCTCTCTCTCTCTCTCTCTCTCTCTCTCACTCTCTCTCACTCTCTCACTCTCTCTCTCTCTCGCAATTATGACTGGTCTCCTTTCTTGGGAATTCTCATGAAATCGGGTAATAATCAAAGAGCCGTCTGATTTCTGCGTCATATATCCGCATGGGATTTAAGGATTCTTTCGCCATCAACCCGAGATATCAGATATCAGGACGCTGCCAAAAGCCCTTGTGAAAATTTTATCGTTCAACATGTTATGAAAGGGAAATTTCTACGATTCGTATAGACAAATGCACAAGCACAAACACAAACAATAGGCATCCACGAATACGAATATTAGTTAAAAAACATTGAAGAATCCTGGGTCCATATTCATAAAACCCTACTAAACTTAGTTGACAACTAAAGTAGGAGTTCGTTGCTTACTAACCCTTGTTAGGAAATAAACGTTTTTCATAAAACCATAATTGTGTTGCTGAGTTTATTACGAAAGTTAGAGTTGATAGAAGACTAACCTAACCTCTTAGTTGGTACTTATATTAGTTTACCGACGTGAAAAGCATGGCTAGAAGAATCACAGAATTAATGAGATTCCGCCGTGGTCAGCGGGGAGAACGTGTGAAGCGATAAAGATTCTCACAGAAAGGGATAATCAAGATCACCAATCTAATTGTATCCGTTATAGAACATCCAATAAGAAACTTCTCTACTACCATGTCAGCAAGTTCAAATTGCACTTCAGTATTATGCAATGGGAACATCGCATATGGTTTTATAAGATCCACTTCAGATCCACATTATTTTCTACTACAAGTATTACGAACACAAATATACTCACCACCATAATCTATTAAAAAAATGTCCCATCCTTGAGTAAGGATTCCCCAGCAGCTGATTCTATTCCCCCTGGTAGACCTGTGAAACAAGGGGTGTCCTCATTCATGTCCAGTATTTTTTGTTGAACAGAGTTTGGTTCATCAGGAGGCTTTCCACCTGTATTTTCTTTCCCTTTAGCTTTACGCAGGAAGTATCTCTAGATTCACTTGTTTTTTGTTTAGAAAATTTTGTTTTCTAGTCTTCTAAATTCATTTTAACAAGAGAAAATCTAGCTCGATGTTTAACAAACACGGATTCACATGCTTCCCTTTCTTTCTTTGTATTTACGTCCTTGTACTTAGCGTCAATAACATCCTTAAATCATATTTATAAGCCAAACACTGATTCGCTTCCTGGAAATAAGATTTCCTCTTTCGCTTGGTACTCATTGTTATCGCCGGCTTCCGTGGCACAAAACTCCCACAAATCCATACGTTACAACATTCAGGTAAGGTGAGAAGTTTGATAGATATCAAACTGCCTTGCAAGATTCTTAGCATGATTTTACGAACACCAAGTTAATTGTTTGCTGCGTCGTTCCTTAATAATTATTTAGGAGCTTTCTGATCCTCATGAATATGAATATGAGCCCAATTTCCGTTTTCTATGTCTTGCCTGTACTGAGGGTACTGCCCCGACCTGCTCAAGCCATCACTCATCAGGTATTTGAGGCTGTCATGTTCAATTTCACGCTCTGACGCCTTTTGTTTGTATAAGGGTAATTAAAGGCGTTTCGAGCCAATGCTGTGAGCCATATTCGCCCTTAAAGCCAGCCAGTAAGGTCGAAAACCGCGTGGTCGATTTTACCCGGCGGCGAGAGCGTACTGATACGATCTCCAGGTAGCTGGTGCCCCGGGTCAGGTGCGTCCCCTAGTTGGTTCCTCAGGCATCAGACGACCAGAAGACTAATACGCACAAACAGTCATGTGTATATGTAGATATATTTGTAAGTGTATGTACACATGTTTGTATATGTATATACATATATGAATATATATGTATATGTATGTATATATGTAATATATATATATATTATATATTATATATATATATTATATATATATATTATATATATATTATATATATATCATATATATATGATATATATATATATATTATATATATATTATATATGTATGTATATGTATGTATATGTTTGTATATGTATATGTATGTTATATTTATATATATAAATATATATGAATATATGTGTGGACATGTAAATATGTATATTATATATTTGTATATATATATATATATATATATATATATATATATATATATATATATATATATATATATGTATGTATGTATGTATGTATATATAAACATACACACACACACACACTGCAACAGGAACAAGGAAGGGAATAATAGGAAGATGTAAAAGGCACATTCATGTGTTTCTGTGTGGACTTTTCTTTTCTCCCCTTCGTTGTTCCTGTTGCAATTTGTTCGACATGAATCTCTCTCTCTCTCTCTCTCTCTCTCTCTCTCTCTCTCTCTCTCTCTCTCTCTCTCTCTCTCTCTCTCTCTCTCTCTCGCTCTCGCTCTCGCTCTCGATCTCGCTCGCACACGCACACGCACACGCACACGCACACGCACACGCACACGCACACGTACACGTACACGCACACGCACACGCACACGCACGCGCACACGTACATGTACACGCACACGCACACACGCGCGCGTGCGCACACACACATAAATATAGAGTGAGACTGTGTCAATGAATATTAGAGAGGCGGAGGGGGAGGTGCAATGTGTGTGATGCACACACACATACACCTGCATACATCCATGCATATGCATATCATTATTTGAGAATCGTGTTTGTAGAAATCATATCCAATGCATTCAAATAAACCTCTAATTCAACTCTGCATTATTATTTTAACATTTGCATTTGTTTTACAATTTTGCAGATGATATGAATATTAATATGTATGTCGGCTACTAATAGTTCAAAGCTTTTGTTATGTATCATGCATTGTACATCCTCTCTCTCTCTCTCTCTCTCTTTCCCCCCCCCCCTCTCTCTCTCCCCCCCTCTCTCTCTCCCCCCCCCCTCTCTCTCTCTCTCTCTCTCTCTCTCTCTCTCTCTCTCTCTCTCTCTCTCTCTCTCTCTCTCTCTCTCTCTCTCTCTCTCTCTCTCTTATGATGGAAAAATGGAAAGGAGGGGAAGTCAGAAATACCGCCGGTGAAAATATTGATAATTATACTGAGAAAGAAGGGACGAGAGTGTTTAAGAAGGAAGATAATCGGAAATCTGAAAGAGCGAAATGATGGAAACGAAAGCAGGAAGATAGGAAGAATAAAATAAATGAAAAAAAGGAAAAGACATATTGACCTACATTATGTGGAAGAGAAGGAAGATATGAAGCAGGATAAGAAGATAAAGGGAAATCCAAAGGAGCGTATTCATAGAAGATAAGAGAAGAAGAAGAAGAAAAAAAGAAAAAGAAACATATCAGAAGAAGCGGTATGGCAATGAAAAATATGAATAATGATAAATAATTTTGATAAATGATACTACGCAAGGAAAACTCAAGAACCAGTAAGCGGACACGTTAATGTTTTAACCTAATTGATATGTCCACTGACCTTAATAAGTGGGGTCAGCGAGAGGTCAAGGCGAAGCAGCTTCTCCATCCCTCTCCCTCCCCCCCTACCGCGTTATCGATCCAATCCTGTTCCTGAATACTGTCTGTCCTTGTTTATCCTTGGTTGTCTGATTATCTTTTTTTCACTTCTATGTCTGCTTTATCTGATTCTGCTATTTCAAAGGCTTTTTTATTTTCATTTCCTTTATTGTTCCCTCGCTGTTTCCCCCCTTTTTTGTTTATTTTTTGCTTTACTCCCTTATCCCTTTGGATTCATGGAGCGGAGGAATTCAACTAGGCTCTTGTTTGTATAGTAATTTTTGCAACTTGGCTCAAAAGCTTCGACTTTGTATCCAGTGGGAGGATTAGGTTGCAAAGAGGCAGGCACATAACGCAGCTGAATGCCCGCATTTGGTTGGATTGTGCAAGAACGTTGTGCTATTGCATTTCTGGATCTGATTAACAGTTCAGAGTGCCTGATATGGTATTTGATATTGCTGACAACAATGCTAGCGTGTTGCATTTCCCGTGTGTTTTATTGATAATAGTAACAATAATGATAATGTTCATAGTAGTAATTATAATGATAATAATGTTCATGATAATGATAGCAATTATGATGATGGTAATGATTTAGATGATAATGATAATTATTGATATGATAGTCATTATTATTACTATTAATATTTTTTATTAGCATTATTGTTATTCTTATTGTTATTATCATTATTGTTATTGATACTGATACCAAAACTATTTAAATAATAATAACAGCAATAATAATAATAATGATAATAATTATTATCAAAGCTATAATTATCACTATAAATATCATTATGATTTTGATAATATTGATTACAGTTTTTGTTACATTATTATCATTATTATCATCATTTTGATAGTACTGAAAGCCAACCCTCCGAACGTTTCAAAATAATTTTCTGTTTGGGAAATAGAAAAAGTATATCCTGGAACTAAATATTAATCATATTATCACATGATTTAAAATTCTTTGTCTCAAAATAGTCAAATTAAATCCTTTGCATGGGATTACATTTGCTCGTTAGTATTTCATAACAGTATTCATGATTCTGCATAGACAAGTAGGCAGGGAAGCGGGCAAGCGTTACGGTGGTGGATAGACAGGCAAGTATGCAAGCAGTAAAGACAGACAGGCAAACAAGCAAGCATTGAAAGAGACAGGCAGGCAAGCAGTAAGGAAAGCAAATATACACACGCACACGCACACGCACCCACACCCACCCACCCACAACAGCTCCATTTCCCCAATATTCATAGCCATCATCCCGTACACACTCCCTCGCCACACTTTGGGAGGTTAACCGGGCGTGGCTGCTTGCGCTCCATCTTCATTACCCTCTAAATGCGCTGTCGGATGGACGGCCGGAAGGCGATTATAGGGTCTTGTGCGCCCGTGCTTTGGCCTCGTTTTTTTTTTCTTCTCTCCTAATCTTGTGCTGATAAGAGATCTGAAGGGACACGTGGAGGTGATGGGAGCATCTTGGGATGGAGAGGTGTTGCATCCCAGGGCTTTTTATTTATTTATTTATTTATTATTTATTTTTATTTTTTGTGATGGTGCGTTTTGGAAGGAAGATGGTGGAGGGAGAAGGTAGGTACGACAATGGGAGAATGAGAAGGAAGGGAGGAAGGATGGGAGAATAAGGGAATAAGGGTGAAAGAAGGAAATAGATGATGTAAGACAAGGAGGGAGGACGAGTGTGTCTGTGTGTGTGTGTGTTCGCGCGCGCTAGTGAGAAGGAGAGAGGGACGGAAATAAGAGATAGAAAGAAATGTAGATAGAAGAATGAGATGGAAAGATAGAAGATAGACAAACATTTTTCTTTTTGTGATAGAGACAAAACTAGTCCCAGACTTGTTGGGACCGACATATTTTCAGGTTGTAATGAAATTACCAGCCAAATGAGTATAGCTTCTGTATCTCTTTAAAAGTTTCTCCGACAACATGCGAAAGTAGTAAGACGGGGTGGGGGTGGGGGAGAAAATGTATAGATATTTAATCTTTGAAATGTGAGCTCTGTGTAACTAC
Source organism: Penaeus vannamei (assembly GCF_042767895.1). Classification (NCBI taxonomy): domain Eukaryota; kingdom Metazoa; phylum Arthropoda; class Malacostraca; order Decapoda; family Penaeidae; genus Penaeus; species Penaeus vannamei. Next base: position 21,693,337 of record NC_091551.1, on the reverse strand, counting down.
AAAAAAGTAAACTCATAAGTAAAGATAAATGTCAGTCCATGTTTAACTGCGTGTAATCGTCAGCAAAGTTGTTAACTGGTATAAACTAGTCCTCAACGACTAGCGTAATGATATCCATAAGCGTAAAATGAGCAATGAAATATAATTGGGGAAATGTGGAATGAGAGTATATAAAGACGGTTGTACGTTATTGCATGACCTTTACCCTTTACCATTCATTCATTACTCGCACATTATGAATACTCATATTTCATATACAATTGCAAGACAGCACGTGTGCAAATGCACAGGCACACATTCACTATATTTTCTCTTTCTCACAATTATTCACTCAATCTCTCTCTCTCTCTCTCTCAACACACACACACACACACACAGACACACACACACACACACACACACACACACACACACACACACACACACACATACACACACACGTGGAGAGATAGAGGCCCTGTTGGATCCGCCTCGCCTTGCTCCTTTATGTTCGCCCCATTATACATGAAAGGCTTTCGTGGCAAATCCCTTGTGCTTTTTGATGCTGGTATAAGTGCGTGACACAAGGGCGACATTTGACAATCATGATGGAAAAGTTGACAAAAATGTTTTAATATTCTGTGTATCAAACATACTATATATATATATATATATATATATATATATATATATATATATATATATATATATATATATATATGCATACACACCTATGCATATATAGATATACTCGTACACACACACATATATACACATATATGTAATTTTGTGTGTGTGTGTGTGTGTGTGTGTGTGTGTGTGTGTGTGTGTGTGTGTGTGTACATACGTATAAATGGAAGAGTACACTATGTGTAAACATATACATTTACATATATACATATATGTATTATGTATGTATTATATATATACATATATATACATATACATATATTATATATATATTATATATATGTATTATATATATATATATTATATATATATATTATATATATTATATAAAATAT
>NC_091551.1:21672333-21674833 GCF_042767895.1 Penaeus vannamei | reverse complement strand
AGAATGGGTGAGGGAAAGAGTTGAGGTAGAAGGTTTAGGAGGAGGGAGAACGGAGAGGAAAAGGGGAAGAGAAATGGGAGGGGAAGGGGAAATGGAAAAGGAGAGAGAGTGGGAGCTGGAATGGGAGCGGGAGAGGAGTGGGAGTGAGAGAGGGAGAGGGAGTGGGAGAGAGAGTGAAGGGGATTGGGAAAGGGAGAGGGAAAGGGAAATGGTGAGGAAGTGCGAGATGGTGAGTGAAAGGAGAAGTCAGAGTGATAGTGAAAAGAGTGAGTAAGAGTGAGAATGAAGAAGAGTGAGTGAGAGAGTAAGTGAGTGATTGAGAGATTGAGAGAGTGAGAGTAAGTCAGTGACCGAGTCGTCGAGAGTCATTGAGTGAGTGAATGAATGCGTGAGTGCGTTAGTGAGTGAGTGAATACGTGAGTGAGTGAATGAGTGAGTACGTGCGTGAGTGAAAGAGAGTGAGAGTGAGTGAAAGAGAGAGAGAATGAGAAAAAGAGAGAGAAAGATTGAGTGAGAGAGTGAGAGGAAGAAAGACAGTGAGTGAGAGAAAGGAAGAGTGAGTGAGAAAGAGTGAGAGAAAGAAATAGAGTGAGAGAGAGAGAGAGTAAGAGAGCGAAAAAAGAAGATTTTTCATCAGAAATGAATAGCAAGAATTCATGTCCATGTGCAGACTACTGAGAATATAGACAAAGAGGGGAAAAAATAAAGAAGACAAATGCCAACAGATGAATGTGGCAAATTAAAACCAATGCGACAGAAACAATTTGAGGAAAATTCACGTCTAAAGATGATAATAGAGTCCATAAGACGAGATGAAGTCTGTGAGATGAAACACGGGAGGTGAAAATGGCTTCTCGGGATTTGACCTAGCATTGACTCGCATTTTCTTGCCCCATCTCATTTTGGTTGCATATTCGGCCCTGCCATGATTGCATTCATATTAGATGCGCTTTTATCATCGTCTCATGCGCGACAGCCTTCGTCTCTGAATTTTCATTTGCTCATTTTTTTTTTATCCATTTCTCGCTTCTGTAGTTTTTTGTGCCATTTTTCCATGTTTTTCTATTCAGATATAGTCATTCTGGTTTCCTCGTGTTTTAATTTGTCTCTGTCTGTTTTTACGTGGAATTATGTGTCTCCCTTTTCTTCTTCCTCTCAATATTTTTTTTTACTTCTACTTCACCTAAATCCATTTCTCTCTATCTCTCTTTCAGATTTTATTTCATCGTAATTTACTTTTCTATGCTTCTTTCAGTATTTGTCGACTTTTATCGGTGGCCTTTCTATAGTCACTGCTCCAAAATTCTTTTCATTTTCGCTCTTCTTTGTGTTATTATTTTCCTTCTTGTAATATGATCACCCTTTTCTTTTTCACGTATTTGTTATCCACGGTTGTCTCGCTTGCCCTGTCTATCTTTAAGCCGCTTTTACTTCTTCTCTTTCAGTTTTCTTCCACTATCTTTTCGGTATTTCTGACATTCTTTTTCCTATCCTCATTTTGAATTTAAAAATCTTCTGCGCTCAGTCTGTTTTATTTTTTTTTTTATTTTTTTTTTTATTTTTTTTATTTTATTTAGTTTTAAGCCGTTGTCCCGGATTATGTTTTTTCTTGTTTTTCTCTTCTTTTCCTTCGATTTCCTTCGCTCTCCTTTAAGCTCCCGCTACACCTCGAACACTATCGCTTAGATCCATCTGCTTCCCTTGTTTCTTCCACCTTCCCCTTTTGTCACTCTTTCGTCCTTTTGTCTTCTCTTCATTTCTATTTTCCTCTTATTTTCCATTTCTTCCATTCATCCTTCCCCTTTCTTGCCATCTTCCATTTCCACTCTTCTTCTTGTTCTTCCTCTTCCTTCTCCCCCATTTTAATCTTCCATCAGCCGTGTTTCATACCCTTCTATTTTCTTTCCAATTTTTCATCTCGCCTCTCCTCTTTCCTTCTTCCTCCTCGCCCCCCGTCACCCCGTTGCAGCCCCGCCCCCTTCCCCGGCCCCAGCCATCGCGTATCCCCGAATGAGGCACGAGGACGAGTTATGAGGTAGGCGTGGCCCAAGGGCAGGGGAAGTTGCAGCACGCCTTTGTTATGGCCCTAACTCTCATCTTCAGGTCGCCGAGCCTGTATAAAAGGCGCTCGACCTTTTATATCCATTCCATGGTGTGGGATTTAACTCCCTCAGCCGGATCAGCCTTAGGATGGCCCTCCTCATCCTCCCGTTAAGGTGGCCTCCCTCCTGGTTGGTTCAGTGGGGATTCATGACCAAATGGTTCTACGCACGTGTCTGCCGCATTTAGCATTCCTGTACGCTTCAGGGACAGGAGTCCTGGTGATTGAGCGTTGTCCGGCGATAGGCTAGGAACACGCCTTTGTGGTCTTCTATTCTAGTAAGATGGATGACCTGATTCTGGTTTAGTCAGGCCAATCGGCAAGACTCCACGAGGCTAGGCTCAAGCTGTCTGTGCCTCGTTGGCCACGCACAGGATCCGCAAATGCCTTTCATACGAT
>NC_091551.1:21637333-21647333 GCF_042767895.1 Penaeus vannamei | reverse complement strand
TTGATGACTTTTTTTTTGAAAAACACTGAACTTAACTGCTACTACCGGAGATATAACCGCTCTTAATTATAGACAGAACGAAAAGACCATATACGTTTCCTTATGAATTTTGTACATAAAGGTCTGAGTGAGTCGCCCCTCGTATGCTCAGGCGAAAGATTATGCGTCGCTCATGTTTTCATAATCAGGATTTGTTCTTCCGTCACAAGAATTCAAAACGAAGCTTGTAGATTTGCAATTCGTCGGGGATTTTAAGAAATCCGACTAAGAAGGAAAATGATTCTGTTTTTGTTTTTACTTTTTTTCTTATTTTTTTGTCTTAAGAAATTTGTTACTATTAATAGTATTATTAGTAGTGGTAAAAGTAATAACAATAGTACATAATAACAGTTGGTAATTAAAATAATCATAATACAAATAAAAAAAGACGAAAATATAATAAGAAAAGATATAAATCCAGGTACGGGACTAAGACGTCAGAATTCCTTGTCCTGCATCGATCCGACCTTGAGACCAGATGACATCCTGGGGTTAGAACCTCCGCGGCCGACGTTTGCGATGATGCTGCCTCCATGTTGAAGATTCGCTTCATTATCCTCCTCGGCACCTCCTTTGACAGTTTCTTTTCATTTTATTCGAGGTGTTCGTGGAAAATACTCGCTTTTGACATTTTTGATGAAAAGTATGCTTAGCTACATTGTTGGGAATTCGTCTCTTGTTCTAGGTTGGTATCACCAGTGTGTGTTAAGATTTGATTTGTGAGGTAGGTTTTATTGATGTTTCTTGCGGTGTTTTTATCTGTCTCATCTTTCAGTCGTTTTTAGTGCTTCTCTTTTAGTAGCGTATCACATAGCCAAATTTTTCTTGGGTGTATATTCGCGGTAGAATATTCTAAGGCTTAAAGGTGATAAGAATCTCAAGTTAAAATTGCATTCGACGTTGTGTATGCATCTCGTTTTCTGTTGTCGAATATGTACATCGTTTTCTCTCAAGATTTTCGCTTTGGGGGACTCGGGTTTCCGTCTAGCTCTATGTACCTTTGAAACCGTGAAAGTCTAGGAATCCAGTATTTTCGTTTTCCGACTAAAGTAGCTCAAACATTGGAATTTTATTTTTCCATTTTTTATTTGCTTATTTATTTATCATCATTATTATTTTTACTGATGGCTTTCTCCTATCTCTTGTGAGTGTTGGAAACATTTCTCTTATTGAGAAAGATCGCGGAAATAAATACATCGGTATGATGTACATATATCAATGTGAAAATATGTTGGCACGATGGGTTATGGATTATTTTTGGAGCAGAAAAGGGATAAGAAAGGATCAACAAATGTTTGGTTTAAGGTTTCTGAATCTTTTTCACTCGCAGATGTTAAAATGTTAGTTTCTGATAAATAATGTTTGCCTAGCATATTTTACAAGTACAGACAACACATCAAAATTTGTATGTATATACCAGTATGTAATATAGTCGTATATTTGTATTTTCAGTACCAGTAGTTATACACTATAACACAAAATCCCCTTTCAATAGGTATGCGTTCCCCGCGCTAAAAATCACATCGACATACTGACGGCTCACTTCGAAGTAGGTGAACTTTGCCGTTAGCGATGCAGTAGTATCAATATTCTTGTCAGTAACATAGATATATATAGAAATTAGTAATTCTCTTGTTAGCTCTATAGAATCATGAATATATTTACAATAATAAAGTTAGTGATTTGTTGTTATGGTAAGCTAATTCTGTGTTGGTCACGCGCGCAAAAGAAGAAAAACAAACAGTACAGTTGCACACACATTTGGCAGCAATGCCATCAACTTTAAGCCGTGGATGTTGCAATTAAAGGGACTGAAGTAGAGAGATCCACGTGTGATTCATTTCCATTGTATTCAAATAGTTAATCCTGTCTTGATAAAGTCAGTCGGACTGGAGTCCATTGTTAGTTAGGACATGTGTTGAATTGCTGAATTCAACAGCGCTGGGTTGAATTTCCTGGGAGAGGTGTATATACATTGTTAAAAGAAATTGCGCTTGCATGATATAGACAGAAAAATGTAGCCGAATTTTAACATGTGTGCCACCTTTTGTGTCAGGTAAAAGAATTTTGGAATATTGATACAAAAGGACAAACCCACACACGCAGGTACATACGTAGACAAACATGCTCATATACAATTATTATTTGCATTTGCAAACACATATGTACTACAAACTAATACCCCTTTAAAGAATGCTCTATGCAGTTCTATACCTCCGGGCATATGCCGTGACAAAATGTCCAAAGATCTGATTGCTCCAAACCCTAAGCCTCACAGCAACACCACTTGCAGGATATAACGGAGGCCGGTGTTGCCCATAACCATCCTTTGTCCCAGGAACCGTTGCCTCCTTAGAGGGCGTAAAATCTCCTTTATATCAGGGCTTTCATAAATGTGGTTCTAGATTTTAATAATGTACCATGTGTACAAGGAACAAAAACTGGTGATTACTATACAGAATACCATACTCCTATACGATACTAAACCACAAGTAATGAATAATACTGGACTCTGATCAAAGCCAGACTATAAGCCTCCAACTACAAGCCACGAAAGTCGAGCAAATCCTTTGCTAATCGGGATCCTCAGAGGCAAAACTGTCAAAAACACTCGCTTCCTACTATTGCTTTCCTCCCCCGTCTCTCTTTCTTTCCTTAATCGCTCTTCTTTTTCTCCCCCATATCACACTTTGTCTCTGTCTTTCTCATCTCTCTGTTTCACACACACACGCACGCACGCACACACACACACGCACACGCACACGCACACGCACACGCACATGCACACACACATACACGCACACACACACACACATTCCGATTCTTCTTCCTCCTTCCTTCCCCATCTTTGTCAGTCTGCCTCCATGTATAGATCTCATTACACGGAGTCCTTTGTGTATAATCCCCGGCACGAGAACGTCTGAAACCTTACACGAAGGCATAGTAAATGACACGGGAGCTAGCGTCATCTATGGTAAAAACAGAGACTCACGTGCACATTTTTAAAAAGAAAGGTTGACGTAATGTGAGTAATATATAAGGACTACAAGTACTATAGTCATTGCTTTACTTTAACTCTGCTCTAGTATTATTTTTTTTCAGTATATAGTCGGTCAAGTAACGTGAAATAGGTGAGCAAAATGAATAAAACGTGAATTGGCAAATTAACAGACGATTACTGATGTAGACTTTCAAAACTCAATTATTGGTAGAAATAATTCAAAGATATTAAGTGAAATATATGATTGTAGGCTTATGGGGGTCAGACGCTGCTTGGCAAAATGCCGCCCACACGCCTGGCCTCTTCGGTCTCTGCCGAATGCTGGTCACGACCCGGCTGCGGTTATCTTGTGATTCTTATTGTCCCTTCGTGAACCCTCTTTATCCGCCCCTACTTTTCTCCTCTCTCTCTCTCTCTCTCTCTCTCTCTCTCTCTCTCTCTCTCTCTCTCTCTCTCTATATATATATATATATATATATATATATATATATATATATACACACGTACATACATGTATATATACATACTCGTACATAAATGGCACGCATACTCCATGTACACACACAAAGAAAGAGGCAGTAACAGACAAAAAAAAATACGATAGTACTACTCAGTGCCTGTGTATTTCTCAGATGTTCCCTGCCATCCCTATGTATGTTTGTATCTAAGCTCGTATATAGTCTTATGAGCGTATAACATTAGCATTCGACGCAGGGAGGCACGATAGCTAGAGCCCTATGGTTTTCACTGGTCCGGGAAATAGGAACGATATATTTATCAAGTATCAGTAGTAACGTCAAAATAAGGGACAATGAAATGCCATTTTCGACGACCTTTTGCAATGGAAAGAATTTGATTTATCCTTTCATGTAAATTTTCTTTTATTTTTCTTCTCTTCTCTCTATCTATTTATCTCTTCTCTTTTCTTCCCCCCTTTCTTTCTTCTTTTTATGCCTCGAACTCGGCGGTGCCAGCAGCTGTCAGAAAATACCACAATCTAGTGTCTGGACTTTTTCTCTCATAGACCTAGTAATATTACTTCTTCCCTTTCTTTTCTGACTTTTATCCCAAACAGTATGAAAATATTTATAGTTTTAATTCATACATTATTAATTATTCCTCCATGCTTTTTTTATGCTAACCTCTCTCCCATTATAGTTTCACAAGATATTCTAGTTGGACTTATAGTATAACATATTCAGAGGTACGTTTTTGTTCTGAACTGCAGTATTCATAACGTACCTATTTAGTCATTTGTACAAAAATGCCACTGCGTCTCACCCCTGACTATACACTCATCCCAAAGAAACATGGATAAGAGAACAGTATTTTTTAATTTTTTAAATTCATTTTTTATTTTTTTATTTATTATTATTATTTTTTTTCTTACAATAACTATGGTTGATATACTGAAAGAGAAGCGAAACAATAAGAAAATATCCTTTTATCTTCCAACAATACCAGATGCCCCGAGCACGGAGGATTGCCTTGTTACAGACCATTGAACATTGTTAACATCTTTCTTGTTTTTCTTATACCTCGAGGGCGGACATTTACACGAGATACAGTATAACCCTCTTCTCCATATGCGCAGAACAGTGACATGCGCATGCGACTGTTGAATCTCATTCCCTTTCTCACTCTCTCTCTCTCTCTGCCTATTTACCTGCAGTAATCTATGAAAATGTTTATATGTATATATGAATATTTACATATTCACGCACACACCAATATAGATATATTGATCCTGTTATGCATAGGGCACATCCCCCTTAAGTCTGAACATTGACGCAACGAACGGAAGTTTGATGCTGATTGCCCTCCTCAGCTTTATCTATTGTAATTAGGTCTTATATATATAGGATTATCACATACAGAACGGAGATATCCATCGACAGGCATGGATTACAATCAGAGATGAAGGGGAAAATCGGAATATCCCACCAACCCCCGGCAATCTCATCCGCTCAACTCCTTTTCCTGGAAGTCTAGCCAGATTCCCACTCCCTTCAGGCTCCGTCAAAATGGAAGTAATGAGGCAGATATGATGGACTCGGAATAACATCCTCTGCCTTCAAGGGAAGACCTATTACCTTCGCCAGCTCTTTTCAAATATCTCAAGACAGAAGTGATTAAGGGGGAAAATAACACTACTACCAAGGATACATTCTATTCGAAATGGTCTCGTTATCTTGTTGGGGCAATGATTACTCGTGAGTAGTTTATTAACATTCACAATGAGCATTTCGTATTGGATATAAAAGACTTGGATATGCATAGTTAAACAATTGAGCAAGTAGAAGTGGTATGCTGTCCTTACCTTAAGTGACCCTAGAACTTGGTTCTGATAGCCTCTCGGGATGGTCAAAGCAAACCCCTCGCCCAGTTTCGTTTGGTTAATCATCATGGTATCCAAGCGAGATGGCCATTGAATCTGATTGACAAGCTTTGGCCAATTCTGTACCACTATTCTCCACAGGCCCAGCAAACATCTTGTTCTACACAGCCAGCTCTGGCGCTTCGCTTCCTAGTTTCTGTCTTTGGAATATAGTCAACCATAGAAGTTAGGAACAGTTTGCTGATGTCCACATCTATGGACAGTGCACGTGATGATAATTATTGACAGCCTACATCAGACACCTACATCAAGTTCGTGGAGTTTGTGGATATATTGATCTCTTTATCGTTTCCGTTTTCTTCTGTTATCGAAGCCTCTTTATGAAAAATTATCGAATGAGTTGGGGCTAAGGAAGATTCCCTGATAGCCTTTAGAATTATATATCGAATATCAGGGATGTTAAGACTTGGTGAATAAAAGGAAACATAATTATACTGTAATAAAGATAATAAAATGGCTACATGCATTATAACGGCAATGAGGATATTGTTGATTGTATAGATGATCAGTTTAATGAAAACCGTGATTATTAAATAGTAATGATAAAGGTAATAAAACGGAAGGAATACTGAATCTGAAATCAGCTGACTTATCAAAATGCAAATAATCAGACAAGACCCAGAAAAGATCCTAATGGCACATTTTGCGAATGTGGAAACTGCAGAGAAAGTTATTTCGCCTGGGTTACGAATCCAGAACTATTTCTATTTTGTTGATATGTTATATGTCAGAAATGGCGATTCAGTGTAATTAGAATGATGATAATATCAAAATCAATATTGAAAGTGATAATAATGATAATAGTAATAGTAAATGGTATTTATTGCAATAGTGATAATTGCAGTAGTTGCGACAATAGTAGATATATTAATGACAATAATAGCAGTAATGAAAATTATGCAGATGATTATGATTATTATAAGAATGGTAGCTATAACAATAAATAATTACAATGATAGACATATGATGATAGTCATGATAATTATGTGATGATTTAGATATAAAGTGTTGATAATGATAGAAATATAATATTAATAGTAATAAGGATTGCATCATCATCAAGTTATTAGTAATAACATTACTCTGATGGTAATGCTAACAAAAATATAGTTTTAATTATGTTTTTAATAGTAATGGTAAAATAACATTTCACCGAGATGCCATTCTCACTCAACAAGCAGACACCATTGACTGTGTGCTTCTGACAAGAGCTATTCATATGCTAATGTCTAAAAGATTTCAGACTGAGAGGAACATAAGAGCTCTTAAATGCGCCGGGTTGAGAGAGCCTACAAGACTGAGGTCCGGGATAAGGGTGGGAAGGAAGGGTGTGGAAGTGAAGGGTGGAAGGTGTTCAGGGAAGGAAGGAAGGAGGGGAGGCAGAGGTAAAATTGGGTGTCAGGGAATTAGAATTTAGAAGGAGAAAGAAAAGGCATTAAAGTAAAATCTATGAGGGAGGCAGCCAGGGAAGGAAAAGGGAAATATATGCTTTTAGGTACTGGCTAAGTGTGAAGTGTTTTAACATTCATATTTTTGAATTAGGGTTGCTTGAAAGGAAGGCATGTATTCTTTTATTCTATACGTCGTCTAATTCGTTCAAAAGTAAGCTCTAGAATAAATCAGTCAATAATGGACTGGTGGGAATGTATGTTCATATATATGTATTTTATCTGATATTTTATTCACTATTTTTTCTGTAAAGATAGGCGGTGTTTGAAGTTTAACATATGTTTAACGCTGTAATTTTGCAACCCACGATGATTTGTGAATGTTCTGTTCATTCCTGTCTGTAGCCGTTCCCCAAAGGTAGTAAGTCATTAATGTATCCATGTCCATTCTACCGCTACACAGAAAAGAAATAAATCCCAAGTGAAATTCTGTTATCAGTACAAAGCAAACATATTGCAAATTGAAAAAGTTTTGTTAGTGTGTTGTCGATTAAAAACCATTGCTCTCTTTGTATCCTGGGAATAAGTGACACATGGAAAGTCAATTTCCTGAATCATATCAGAGTGATTGCTTGTCATTGACAGAAAATTAATTTTCGGTTCGTGCTATTGTTTCCCTGAAAGTGAAAGGCGAAAAGTGAAAAAAGGACGGCATTTTACGTGAACAGAATAAAGAGACACAGAAAAGGAAGGGAAGCATACACACACGTGTGTGTGCGTTTGTCAAGAGCGGGACCAACAAGCTATTCAGGGGCGAGAAGAAAAGGTTTCCTCTCCGGATCTGTTACTTCTCTTTATTGCCCGAGGGATAGCGAGGAAGTTCGATGTTCACAGCCGCCTCACAAGGCTAGGGTGTGTCTCCGTGGAATCTGCGACTTGCGTAAAGCATAGGCAAGAAAAGTCAATGGGAGAGGGGGCGTTGTGGAGAAGTTGGCCAGACTTTAAGAGATGGGGGCGTTGTGGGGGGGGGGGTAGGAGGAAACGTTTGTGTCAGGAGGGAAGAGAACAACTGAGGCTTGCGGAGAGGAATGTGACTTATAAAGCCATTCGAGCAGTTACGTAATGGCATGGCAGATAAAGATGATTCACCAATTTCTTTTATACATTGATAAGCAGGTACTTACAGAGATGGGCATGCACATTACGCACCAATCATTAAGGAGTGTCGGAAGTAACCGTGATTATCTTACAATCTCAAGGAAGATATACATATTCAGTAGTTTAATCGCATGGCATCATTTGGCTTCTCTGTGTCCTTCTGGCCTCTCGTTCCCTCATCAAGCCGGTCGTTATGTTAATAATAGTCTGGCGAAGTTCTACTCTTTCAAGTTTGACTGTATATTGTTGTATCTATCATTTATCTCTGGCATCTTTTAATAACCCTATGTATTTGTGTGTGTATATATATATATGTATGTATATATATATATATATATATATATATATATATATATATATATATTATATATGTGTATACATCTATATGTATATATATATATATATATATATATATATATATATATATATATATATATATATGTATATATATATATATATATTATATTTGTATACATCTATATCTATATCTGTATATATATATATATATATATATATATATATATATATATATATATATATATATATATGTATATATATATGTATATATATATGTATATATATATATATATATATATATATATATATTTGTATACATTTACATGTATGTATGTTTATATACATACATGTATATATATATATATATATATATATATATATATATATATATATATGTTTATATACAGTTATATATATATATATATATATATATATATATATATATATGTATGCTTATATACACAATTATATATATATATATATATATATATATATATATATATATATATATATATGTGTGTGTGTGTGTGTGTGTGTGTGTGTGTGTGTGTGTCTGTGTGTGTGTGTCTGTATATGTATGTGCATATATATATGTATATATATATAATATATATATATATATGTTTATGTATATATATGTTAATGTATATATACATTACCATATATATATTTGTACTGGCGTATATGAATTCATCCAGTGTGCGCATATGGCCCAATTATTCTCGTCATGTGGATTCTACAATTGTAAAGTTCACTTTTCCGGTGTGATTACATGTGCCTTTATCGTTTTTAGGATTTTTATTAAAGTGCAATTTAGATTCCGATTTCACGAATCGACGGTTTTATGGTATCATGTGCAGTAGCATACTTTATTCGGGATAGATTTGAAAATTTGATGTAAGGATTTTATTTGATATATTTACAGAGTAAGAGGAGAAGGAAAGATAATAGGAGACAGGTAAATGGAGAAAGGAGGGGAGAAGAAAGGGAAGACTTGCTTTCACGAAATTAAGATTTTAGTATGTAAAAGACAATCAGTTCGCCTCATTTTTTACAGTGTCCCTGAAATGCTATTATTATTAAACCATCAAATTCCTTTTATACCATGGCCCACCCATAAAGAATAAAAAGGGCAAATGCCGTAATGCATTGCAAAGCCACATCCGTACAGTGTGAACCAATGGCTGTTTCGTGTGAACACAACAAAGCCATTTCCTGTTTCTAGTTCCAAATGCTGAGGCTCGTTTTTTTTCCCGATATCGTATTGCATTTGCGTCTTAGAACGTATTTTATCAGTCGTTATTTCTGTGACCCTTCTTAAGACGATCCTACAAGTAAGTTTATTTTCATTAGGAAATTCTCACAAAATGTTTGTCATAGTGGTTTGCGAAGTTCCTATTTGGTAATACTATGCTATTTGCGTCAGTATGATTCATTTTTGCTTATATTTTTGCCATGGAAGACCAACAAATGTTAATCATAAATATTTCTCCGGAAATCTTAGATGTGTGCGAGAAAAAGCCTCGATTGTGGCAGCAGAGTGGTAGACAGGGAGACATAATGCTGCGGTTGAACGAAGCCCTAATATAAAAAATAAAAGCAATAAAAATGCACACACAGACACAAAGAGAAATAGTTACACGCATATTTTTTTCTTAAAAGAATCTACACACACACGCACAGGCACACACTCGCGCGCGCGCAAACACACACACACAC
>NC_091551.1:21554833-21557333 GCF_042767895.1 Penaeus vannamei | reverse complement strand
TTTTTTTTACTGGTTGTTTCCAAACTGGCATTTATGTTTTATAGTGAATAAACTTTATATTCTAGACTAGAACCCATAACTAAATTTCGATGTCTACAGTGCAACTGACAGACCAGATTATAAACCAGGAAATGAGACCAGAAATTTAGATTTCAAGTAACATTTTCCACCATTATATTTTGAGAAGGATGTACCTGTGTCCATCAGAATTTAGAAAGATAAAGATCTACTTACAGCAGAAATTTGCTTTAAGCAAAATGGGCTCTTCGCTTGTGTCCGGTAACCGGATTAACGAATGTGCTGCTGGTGTGATTCCGTTAATAGAATTAAGTTGCGCATTAGTGAATTCTAAGAGGATGAGGGGTATGTGAACAAACAGGTAAATGGATGTGTCCAAAGTAAGAAAAGAAAGGAAAGAAAGAGAAAAGAGCATCTGACATATGAGGTGGTGATGGTTTACCAGACAGGAAATATCTAGCGGATATACCGGAAGAAATATCCAAAGAAAGGGAGAAAGGTAGAAGATAAATGGAAAAGGAGTAGGGAGAGAAAACAGATGCAGATACAGAGACGAAAACCTAGATACAGACAGTAAGTCAGGCAAACAAGTGGGAATAAGAACTTGGCTGGTTGTTTTTTTACAAAAGAATGAGTGCTGCTTCACCAAGGATGCGAAATATTGAGGTGGCATAACGATAATTTTAATCGTACCTTTGACATTTAAGGTTGTAGGGTATTGATACGGAGAAAATAAGATGCTCTGGTTGAATCTCAAAAGATTTTTGTCTACCTTTAAGATTAATATACATGGAGGAAATATGTGTATCTATATATATGTGCGTGATATGGTACATATATGATAAATGTAATCATACTCGAGATAATGCATGGATGCGGTTCCCAAAATGGGTACTGGAGTGCCTAAGGGTGTCCCATGATTATGAAGGTCACAAAAATTGTACAAACATTTGGTTTAGTTTTCGTCAGATAAAACCCATGTACAGCAGAAGTCACATAAATCCAGCTTATTGCATTTTTTTTTTATCATTATCTTTATCAAACTTTATATTACCTCCTTGTATGTTCATTTATTTATATTTGAATTTCAGTAGGTTTAAATTTTGGGCATCCGTTCTGAATGTGTTGTCATAGCGCAGATGTAAATCGTCTATCTGACGAATATGAATTCCATTGTTGAGGTATATTCAAGTTGGGATGGAGAGACAGAGACAGACATATAGAGACAAACACAGAGACGAACAAATTGACTAACAAACGAAAAGACTAATACCAATGAGGCAAATTTCCAGACAGACTGATATTTTTGACGTAAACGCACCTACTCTTTGACCTCCACATCTTTACTGGTTAATGAGGTAATGTTCAAGCGAGAACAAGCGAACATAACCTTTCCCGCTATGTACATATGAGATAGGTTAGTTCGACTGCATTGCGGCTAAATGGCTCCGTATATAATGTAATGCGTATGAATTCAGTATTGGAATTAAAACCAGTATATATGCATGCAGCGTGTGTTCACGTTTGTGTCTGAAGGATGAGAGAGAGATAGACAGTCAGACAGACAGACAGAGA
The DNA here is from genome assembly GCF_042767895.1 of Penaeus vannamei. Lineage (NCBI taxonomy): Eukaryota > Metazoa > Arthropoda > Malacostraca > Decapoda > Penaeidae > Penaeus > Penaeus vannamei. The sequence goes on along the minus strand of NC_091551.1, from coordinate 21,555,740 downwards.
GAGAGACAGAGACAGACAGACAGTTGTAGGAATAAGATTTTTAAAATAATCTTTCCAACTATGAATATACGTCTCTTCCTTTCTCTCTGCCTCACTCCACGTCTCTTATTCTCAATCTCTATGTTCTCACACACACACACACACACACACACACACACACACACACACACACACACACACACACACACACACACACACACACACACTTGTGGGCTGATGTGATGCAGTGGTAGTGTTCTCGTCTAGCAATCTTGCTGACCCGCGTTCAGTTCAGAAGTACAATAAACAGACAAGCCACAATTTGACTGAAGTCACAAAAGCCTATCTCAGGAAACCCCAAATTATCATTACAATTGTTATTATTACACTATATATATATATATATATATATATATATATATATATATATATATATATATATATATATATATATATTTATATATACACAGCCACACACACACACACACATATGTATATAAACACATACACACACACATATATAAGCACAATGATACACATACATATTACACACACGCGCGCGCGCAAATATATATATATATATTATATATATATTGCTATGGGTTTCTCACTCAGAATGAAGTAGACTAACAGCCGTAAAAAATTCATATATATTAGCAGACGTTTCGGAGGTCAATTAATTCTCCATTTTCAATGCTGTAATAATGAACCAAATCAAACAGGGAATTAGACACAGAAATAGAGTGGTTCTTAAAATTTACAATGCGACGTAAGAAAACAAACTTAAGAATTAAAACAAACCACAAAAACACAGGAACAAGAAATAATATAAGATGAATTATAACTTGAACAAAACGAAAAAAAAAACAAAAACATGTAAGAATATAACAATAATGAAACAATGATTGAAGAGAAAAACTACCGAATA
>NC_091551.1:21539833-21542333 GCF_042767895.1 Penaeus vannamei | reverse complement strand
AATTCAGCCTCAGAAATCAACGTGATATCGTGAGTCAAAACTTTTAATGGGCGATATTTTCAGAACAGTATGCATCCTTTTATTGAGCATTCTTTAAATGGGGCCATTCGTTCGTGTCCGCGACTCCGCTTTTTAGAGAGGAGAGCCCACTCGGTGTCTGATGGATGAATGTCAATGAGTCATGTGGGAGAAGACATTTAGCGCAACTCATTCAAATGGAGATATGCCACAGGGACGCGCTTTTACTTGGATTTTTAGATCGTTGGCTTGATGCACACGCACACGTACACGAACACGCATACGCTCACGCAAATGCACACACACACATACATATATACTTACACAAACACATACATACACACGCACGTACACACACACACACACACACACACACACACACACACACACACACACACACACACACACACACACACACACACACACACACACACACATATGCATGCATATATGTATAGAAAGATATGTGTGTGTGTGTTTATGTACACAGATATAGATGAAGATATAAATCCATATAAAAACATACATATACACATACGTATACAGTACATGTGTATGTGCATGTAATTGTACATCCATAAGTGTACAATAATGTTTATTTTATGCACATTTTTATGTATAAATTTACTAACACACGCACATATAAAGAAAAGAGGAAGAAAGAGAGTATGAGAGGGAAAAAGAGGAGTAGAAAAGGAGATAGACTGAGAGTGAAAAAGCTGAATGTCTTGTGCATGCGTGTGGCCGAATCTCTCTAACTCCGCATGTGAGGAAATCGCCAAGAAAAAGACGAATCCGGTCAGCCTCCACTCAGCGGAGAAGGATCTATTTTCCATCAGGACATCCGGTTCTTCCTGAGATTCCTTTGGGCGGAAGATCCTTGTTGGAAAAGAACCGACTCTTCGACCGTCATCCTCATCCTTTCATTGACAGTATTCCTTATATATGGCAGATCTTAACTTACGTAGCTCAGGATACTTTTAGAATATCTCGTTATTCGTCGAAAATAATGTTTTGCCACCATAATTAGCCGTTGTCTGCCGCTTTAAGTTAAGTTAAGTAAGTTTATTTATCACCCTGGCTAACTGCTCAGGCGTGGGCAATCATGATTACAGTGTTACATATATTCACATACATTCGACAGAGTACAGTATTTTGTAATTACAATAATTGTACATGATAAAATGGGAATATGTCATACAGCATGCAAACGTATATTACTTAAGTTGATCTACCTTTGCCTTTGTGTTTACATAAAAGTGTTCTGTGGTGTGTTCTATGATTATGATAGTTTTACATAGTAAAATTAGAATACAGCATGAGTATATCTTCCAATGTATCAGATGCTATAAAATAATCACATAGTTATTTATACCTCATGTCAGGTGGTCTGAAAGGCTGTATCAAATGACATTCCGAGATATAATGCTCAAGCGTTCGCTTATTTTCCTCGTTACACAGTCTACATCTAGATTCATCTGCACTTTTTGCACCTTGCAGTTGCCAGTACATTCTATAACCTAAACGTATTCTGGCAATAACCACGTCACATTGTCTGGTCTTACTTCGGTGCCACCCATAGAATGGCTTACAATCTCTATACTGATCGTAGTGCCTTATACTACAACTTTCAGCCTCTGTAATGAAACGTGCATTGTTTGAACCGCAGATTTTTGCTAACTTTAATCACACTACCTACATTTTGTACATGTGTTTATGCACACACACACACACACACACACACACACACACACACACACACACACACACACACACACACACACACACACACACACACACACACACCAAGCAACGATACTTTTTGACATAGTTATTAACGCTACGAATCTGTTGGCATCCCCGATTTTCAAACTACTCCCTGGGTCTGTGTAGCTAGTCTGAATATTGCAAGGTATATTCCATCCCTTACGGAAATAAAATAATCTCACAATGAATACATATGAATTCCAGAACGACTGTTCAAGACATGAATCAGAACGGGACCAACTCGAAACCCAAATTACAAACTAGCCTTTCCGTAACATAAGGTTCTGCTCGTTATTGAATGTTTCGACACCATTCCTAACGGTCGTTTTCTATACATGCACAGATAATGCACAAACACATAAATACGTACACGAATGCAAACATACATGGGTAATGCATGCATGAAGACATGGTGTTACATATACGGACTCATTCTGACCGTAAATTTAGGTTATTTCACTGTGTTAATTCGTATGTGTGGCTGATATGGGTTCACTGCAGCTAATCAAGCGAGTGCGGCAGCGTTCCAAAAGGAGTCCCGGGGGAGCAGCCACTCAGCGCCAAAGAGGGTCACCAACCAGCGTCACATATGAATGTAAAAATTAATGAATAAATAAGATGAATGAAAAGAAAGTGCTCGCGCCGGCGACACTCTTGTATTTGTTTGTGAGTTTTGCATTTGAGCATCTGTATGTGCGTGTCGAGCGCGCGCCTC
>NC_091551.1:21509833-21512333 GCF_042767895.1 Penaeus vannamei | reverse complement strand
TGTGTGTATATATATATATATGTATGTATGTATGTATGTATGTATGTATGTATATATGTATATAGATATGTACACAAACACACACACGCACGCATACAAACAAACACACAAACACACACACACACACACACACACATATATATATTTGTACATTATATATATATATATATATATATATATATATATATATATATATATATATATATATATATATGTAGACGTAGATGTATATATATGTATATATATAGAGTTCAAGATATCTCCAACCCGTCCCTTTGTCTAGCTAATCACATTCAGAGCAGCATGGGCTTTCCTTGGAGACAGGTGGGTGGAAGATCTAGAATTTGCTGGCGATAATTTTGGGGAAATGACATCGTTGGAGACGGGTGTAATATCAGATCAATCCCCATAGATTACTGTATAGTACTTAGAGCGGCGTGAGCTTTCCTTGGAGGCAGGTTGTGGCCCAGGAAAGAAGGAGGTAACTGACAGGGATGCTGTCTGAGGCCCGCCATTATGACTATGAAATTGGGGGTTCATCGCAGGTGACAACCACCGTGTATGGTTGAGTGAGACGATATGTGCAACTTGTGAACTGGGATTTTAGATAGTGTATGAATTTTAAAGGTGTTTTTTTTTTCTTTTTCTCTTTCTTCCTTTCTTTCTTTTATGCATATGTTGTATTGTATAATACAAACATATCACCTAATGCGGCAATAATTCAGGAGTAGATTTTCATATTCTTTTTTGGAAACTATTTTTCGTAGAAGTTGTTTCATAAAAATTGTTACTTTGCCATCTGGCAAATACCAACAGATGTAAAATCCTGTCTTTGGAAAGAAAGTTTGCGTTGCCCTTTCTTGGTATTCATATTAATTTTTTTCATTTATCAATTAGTTCATAAAAATTTAATGTAGTCATGATTTTTATGAGCCGACCAATATAAATTTTTGTTTAATAAAGTAAGGAAATCCATAAGCCACCCAATGTCTTCCTTTATCTTCAAAGCTCGGCCACCATGTAATTAATAATCTATGGGGTTTCTCGGGCCGCACTTAGAATTGAGACCCAGGTGGTGGCACCGATACCAAAGGTAATGTTATTTCAAAGGAAATTATGATGTAAAGTTGTCAATACCAAATTTAACTACAATTGATTGTAAAATTGTTAAACTAGTACATTTATAGACTGAACCCATCATATGGTGGTGGTTGTGAAAGGGAAGGATCCAACATATATATGTATATATATGTATAAATGTATGTGCAGGTGTGCATATGCATATGCTCATGTATATATGTATATGTGTATATATGTATATATGTATATATGTATATATGTATATATGTATATATGTATATATGTATATATATATGTATGTATGTATGTTTATATATATATATATATATATATATATATGTATGTATATATATATAGGTATGTATGTTTATATATATATATATATATATATATATATATATATATATGTATATATATATATATATATATATATATATATATATATATATATATATGTATGTGTGTCTATGTGTGTGTGTGTGTGTGTGTGTGTGTGTGTGTGTGTGTGTGTGTGTGTGTGTGTATGTGTGTGTGTGTTTGTGTTTGTTTGTGTGTGTTTGTTTGTGTGTGTGTTTGTGTGTATGTTTGAATATATGTGTATGTATGTATATTTGAATATATATGTATATATACATAATACACACAAGCACACATATGCATATATGTATTTATGTATATCCCCAGCATCACAGCCAGGCAGCCCATCCATCTGACATCCACTCTCCTATCAAGTCATAGCCGAGTTTGTGAAAACTTCCTCGATGTCCCCAGGGTTTTCTCCGAGTTGCTGGCTGGGTCTTCTCGATCCTCGTATACCTCTTTCCTCGGACAACCTCATTAGTAATAAAGCGAAACTGAATCTCTTAAACCATTTTGCCGGCGATCAGAGAGGAAAAGAGAGAGGGGGAGAGAGAGAAAGAGAGAGAGGCGGGGAGAGAGAAAGAGAATGAGAAAGAGAGAGAGAGAGAGAGAGGGAGAGGGAGAGGGAGAGAGAGAGGGGGAGGCGGGGAGACAGAAAAAGAGAAAGAGAGAGAGGGGGAAAGAGAGGCGGGGACATAGAGAGAGAGAGAGGGGGGGGCGAGAGGGAGAAAGAAAGAGAGATAGAAAGAGAGAGTGAGAGTGAGTGGGGTGGGGTGAGTTGGTTGAGTGAGTGGAATGAAAATTATAACTTGACAGGCTATTATGAATCACATTTGAAAATGCTCGTTAGCATGTGTTGACACATAATTAAGCTGATTTGTAATTACCAAATTATTTAAACAGTGATGTGTGACAAGAATGAATGAATAAACCATTATGGGCAATAGTTTAAAGAATTTAGAATAAGAGTATACTGTATTTAGAAGTGGCGCTAAATTTTATAGGTCTATCATCTTCTGGATAAGATAACGATATTAAGCTCACAGATAAGTGATATAGT
>NC_091551.1:21499833-21502333 GCF_042767895.1 Penaeus vannamei | reverse complement strand
TAATTACCTCACCTCCTTTGTTTTCGCTGCGTAATTTTGCTTATTTTGCAATGAAATGAAAATCCCCTTTTAGATGATACTTCCCTTGTATTAGAAAATCAGTTTACAAGGTTTCCGAAGAACGCAAAGTCCGTTAAGCTGTATCAGTTTGATTTACTCTGACTAATTATTAGACGTTTAATCAGCAGGCAGTATTGCATAAGTAATTGACATATTGGTATATTGTTTTGTTGATTTTTCATTATATTCTTCTGTACTTCGAAAAAGGGAGTTGGTGTAATAACTTTCGATAAAGAATTACGGATATTTGGTAAATTTATAATTGTTTATTTCTTGGATTTTGTATGCGATACTGTTTGTGATTAAAAAAAACAACAACTAAATATGGAAGAGCATTTAACTATAGGTTTCTTGAGCAACTTATAAAATATAGAATACCAGGAATACCAGAAAAAAGACAACTGGGTTTATAAGTTCATAAGTAAAAACATGTATTTAAAATATAAATGACATGTTTTGAAGCTGTTTAATGGAGAGTGAGGTAAGCTGACGAGGAGTGCCCGTGCTATTGAGCATGGGGTCTAATATAGGGTAATGATTTAACGGGCTCGCCATCAATTATCGACACTACGGCCCCTGTAGTCAAGGCGAGCTAATGTCACCGACTCGATTTTTTTCATGCTTTATGCTGGTTTCGTAAATTTCTGAAGGCATAACAATTCCTGTTATGCAATTACACTCATTGAAAAGTATTTGCATGATAATAGCGCAATTTTCTTCAATTGATTTAAACATGGAGCGTGAGTCTCCCCTTGCTATATGGACTTTATTTTCATAGATATCATGGTACTCCAAATAGGAGATATAATGATATAAGATTCCAGAACACTCCTTTGCGCTGTGCAAAGCTAAAGGGAATTTTTACGTAATGGGAGGGTGGGGGGGGTATTCCACTCACCCATTGACTGTATTCAAACAGTATAAAAAATTATAAGCAAACGCCGAAAGACCAGAAACAGACACCAAACTGACACCACAGGCATACTCCCAGCCCAGGCATAAACCTGTAAGTATTTGCGTATATAGGAAAGATTGGTTGTGCAGAAAACGGGATGACGAGCGACGGGAAACTTCTGCATATCAGCTCGGCATATGGTGGAGGCTGAAGACAAGGCTGGGAATCGGGTCTTGCTGGGGGGCAGGGATGCAAATGGAAGCACTGAATAAAATGGAGTTAAATTACCCATGGAATGGGAAGAGGTGGAGCGTTGGAAAGGAAGAAAGTGGGATCAGGACAGAAGTCATGAGGAATAGAGGATATATTGGCAGAGAAGGAAGATTAACAGGAGAGGCAAACATAAAGATAAACAGAATTAATGGATTTTTTTGAGGAGACAAGAAAAGGGAACATGATATTACGCTATAAGGTATTTAAAATGAAGGGAGAGGATGGAAAATGAAACAGGTAGAAATGGACATGGCAGGAGCAGGATTCATTGTGAAGGACAGGTAAACGGAAAAGGCGGGGGTTGCACAGGGTCTGGCTACACCTTGGATGACTGGAGCGCCCGGGGTTTGTGGCACCTTTAAGTGCAGCCCTGGTCATTGGGCGTGGAGCACGAGTGAGAAAGCGTCAAATTTCATGCATCATATGCAAGATGCATACACACTTTTTCCTAGGAGTAAATTTATTTGAAAATGTAGAATCATAGGAATATAACACCTGTGGTTAGAAGGGGGGGGGGGGGTAACGCTGTTAGATCTGCATTCTAACAATGTTATTTTTTCTTATCAGTTTATTGTGCTCTCAAGGGAATTTCTCAGCGCAGTGAAGTGGGCATATACGATGACACTTGAGTGTTCACAAGACCTTCCCCTCGTCCCTCACCCTTTTTACAGTCGCAAAACCTTTCATTTGTAATATTTTTGTTTATTAATCTTTTATTTTATTTTATTTTTTTTTTAGATTTATGGATCTTATTTATCTAATATAGTTGTTTACCGAGCTCACAGTCCAGACGCACCAGCCGTCAAGTACAGAGATTCCATTTGGCTCGGTCGCCACAGGCTCTTTCACCCCCATGTGGTAATATGCAAGTAACCTAACTCTTCCTTTCTCATTCTTTTTCCGCTCCCACCTTTGCAGATTTTACTAAGAAGACCTCATGGAGATTCCTTTTGTTGACGTGTCAAAATAGGAACGTTTCTTTTACCTTAGTTTGTAGCAAAGTAAGTTGCTTGTATTTTTTGCCTTTCAGCAATGACTACTTATATATTTAATGCAAAGACTATGATTGATCACGTCCACACAAATACATCCCTGTCCACGAATGTTATTTGTACAGAAATGTAGAATCTGTCAATCTCCACGCACATCAGGATGATATAGGTGGCCCAGACTTACAGACACAAAGTGCTTCCTCTCAGATAAGGCCAAGGGATGCACGGAGAGACTTTAAGAATGTTCCCCGAGGTCGAGACGACAAAGGAAAAGAGAAAG
>NC_091551.1:21472333-21474833 GCF_042767895.1 Penaeus vannamei | reverse complement strand
TTTATGAATAGAATGAGAAGAAGAGACAGAGCAAGAGACAGAGGAGGAGACAAAGCAAGAGAGAGAGAGCAAGAGAGAGAGAAAGAGAGAGAGAGAGAGAGATAGGGGGGCGGGGCGGGGATGGAAAGGGTTTGGGATAAGGAGTGAGAAAGAAGAATGGGAGAGAGAGAGGAAGAGAAATACAGAGGGGAACGGGGATGGAGAGGGTTAGGGATAAGGGGTGGAAGAATGAGAAAGTCAAGGGAAGGCAGAGAGAGGTCAAAGGGAGTAAGAGAAAGAAGAATGAGAGAAAGACAGGAAGTGAGGGAGAGAGATTGGACAAAGGGAAGAAGAGGAAGAAGGATAAGGGAAAGGAGAGGAGGAGGGGAAGGAAAAGGACAAGAGTAGGGAGAGGGAGAATAAGAGACAGGGAAAGGAATTTGGGGTGAAAAGGAGGGGTGGGGAGAGAGGAGGAGAGGGGGTCGGATAGAGGAGGGGAGAATAGGAGAAAAAGAGGAAGAAAGAAAGATAAGAGAGTGAAAGATTGGGACAAAGGAACAGAGGATGAAAGGTAGAAAAGTGGAACACACACACACACACACACACACACACACACACACACACACACACACACACACACACACACACACACACACACACACACACACACACACATGTATATCTAGAGAGAGAGAGAGAGAGAGAGAGAGAGAGAGAGAGAGAGAGAGAGAGAGAGAGAGAGAGAGAGAGAGAGAGAGAGAGAGAGAGAGAGAGAGAGAGGTGATTTTGTGATATCCTTTTCATTCTCCTCCAAGAACTTTGTGATATATAAAAAAGGGGAAAATTGGGATGGATTTTTTTATTGACGTAATGTAAGCGAGTATAAGGAGAGAAACCTTGCATCACAATCCTAAGCAACACTGCTCAATGCAACAATAGAAAAATCAGACAACAAATGCAGGGGCAGCAATTGCAACAGAAGCAGCCTCAGCATGCAGGAGGACCACCAGTCGCCCAGGCCAATATTGACGCGGCGTAGCTGAGCCTCCCCCACCCCCTCCCCCTCCCTTGGCCTCTGCCCCCCTCTGCGTCTCTGACCTGCAGCCTCGTCACAAGTGCAGTCCTGCTGATGGCGTACTGGGTGTGCCTTGCACTCGTCATGGCTATGTGTCTGAGTGGTTGTTTATTTTGTTTATTATTTTAGTTGTGTTGTATATTTATTTTGTATTAATTTGCTGAGGAAAGCACGCACGCACACACACACACACACACACACACACACACACACACACACACACACACACACACACACACACACACACACACACACACACACACACACACACAACACCACACACCACACACACACACACACACACACACACACACACACACACACACACACACACACACACACACACACACACACACACACACACACACACACACACACACACACACAAATGTACAAAAACGTATATATTTGCATTTCCAGAGTCTCACTTCCTGAATCGATATGTAAGAAACAAAATCACTCCATCTATTAGACCCAAAAGAAGCATCTTAACCTAGTGATGTTCAGTATGATTGGAACTCGAGAGAGGTCACCACTAAGCACACCGACCAAGCCACTCCAATCAGCTGAGCTCATTCATGACCCCGAGACCAAATCTTGAATGAAAAAGTGTAAAATGTGTGGTTCAAGGCACGTTTCACCGAGCTCTCAGGGAAGTGCTGTTCCGTGTGCGTGTCGCGGTGGCCAGTGGAGAGGATTCGGAAGTTAAGAGGGTGGAATAAACAAATATTACCGGGAGGTTTTGTTGTAAATGTCTTCTGATGACATTTTCTGAGCATGTTGAAAATTGTAGGTATACTAAAGTTCATTGAATGAGTTGCATTGCAATTTTCATTTCCAGGCTGGTAATCTTAAACGCGAGGTTGTAAATTATCTATACCAAAAGGATTTGTTTAAGATAGTTTGGGTAATTATTTTTTCACAATGAAGACATTAAGACGCAGTAAAAGATTGTAATATAGATTCAGGGATCGTTAAGTGGTTTAACAAGAGCTTTTTTAGACGTAAAGTCTAGATATTATACAGTTTCCGTTACAAAAGTCTCTGAATTCTAATTTCTAATGAGGTCGAACCTCTCTTTCACATTGTCTGCCTGTTCTCTCTCTCTCTCTCTCTCTCTCTCTCTCTCTCTCTCTCTCTCTCTCTCTCTCTCTCTCTCTCATATTGAATCTCTCGCTTTGTGTACATGTGTGTACGTGTGCGCACACACATATGAATGTTTGATATTCAGTTTTTATTCACACAGCAGATGAAATTGCCAGTCATAAAACCGGCAAATAGAAGCGTCCTCTTTCATCTTCCGCTCTGAAATGCCAATAGGATTTCAGTTCGGCGACGGAAACACGACCCGACGAGTTTTATGCAATCTTATCAGTCTTGAAGACGGTTTGATGTCTTTGGAGTTTAAGGTTGTCCAGTTAGCGTGTCTTATCTTAATTACACGGT
>NC_091551.1:21452333-21467333 GCF_042767895.1 Penaeus vannamei | reverse complement strand
TATTACTACTACTACTACTACTACTACTACTATTATTCGAGGCAGCTATACTGCACAAAAGTAATTACTTCAGTTCATGCATATTTATCATTTACGCGACTATCCGAGAGGGAGGTGAAGATGGAAGATAGCGAAGAAAGAGAGATAAAGACAAGGACTGAAAAGTTAAAAGGGATGGGTAAGGGGAAAGGAGAGGAGGGAGAGGGAGCTCAGAGACAAAAGGGGGATGGGAGGGGGTGAGGAGGAGATAAGGGAACGAAAGAGGTGGGCAAGTGGGAAGGGGCAGATGTTGGGTTTAAAGTGGGAGGAAGGAAGGATTTTAAGGAAGAATTGGGAGTGGGATTCGGTGGCAGATCGGGAAAGAGGAAGGTTGAGAGAGAGGAAAAGAGGAGAAAGGGAGAAGGAGGATGAAAGAGGGAGAGGGTATCTTAAATAATGAAAAATTCATCTTTGATACAAAATTTCCTATGATGACATTAAGGTAATCCCCTAACATTTGATGGATATTTTTATATATATCGTCATTTTGTGTACACCCCCAGGACAATAGTGTAATAGCAGTAAAAGTGGTAGTAATAATAGATAAAGCGAATAAGTGATTAATTATTATTAAATTAATAATTAATTAGATAATGATTAATAATCAAATAATAATTAATTAAATAATGATTAATAATCAAATAATAATTAATTAAATAATGATTAATAATCAAATAATAATTAATTAGATAATGATTAATTAAATAATGATTGGTATTTATTAAAGCGATTAAGTGATTAAGATTATGATGATTATAGTTGTGATCTTGATAATCTTTATGATAAAGTTGTTTCTGATACGGACGGTCTAAATGATCAGGACAACTGTTGCAGTGATATTTGTCACTAATGATAACAGTGAGAGCGAAAAAAGTGATGCGTATTATAATTATACAGTGGTTGACAATGCTCTTCTACATACCTGGACCGCGACAAGGCTTTTGCTCGTACTTATGTAAAGACCAGCCTAGCTCTCTTCCCCAGCCCCTGCCCCTTCCCCCTTCCCCCAGTCCTCATCCCTCCCCTTGCCAGCGGGGGCCTCTCGCCCTCTGGGAAATGAGCCACTTGGCTTGTAATTAAAGATGGACGATCTCCTCCCGTAGTCTACCGCTCGCCTGTGTAGTTACAGGAAGGTATGTCATTTTCATTTGTTACATTTTATTGCCTGCTCTTTGTATTGCATTATATAGCATAGTTTATTAGTGCAATTTATTAATTATTGCAACACGCTGACCTCTCGATCTTTCTGATTTTTTCTTGCTTCCTGTCTTTACAAATTACCGTTTTCAGTATTTACAATAATTCTCCTTAGCTGCATTTATTTAATTTTCCCTGTATACACACACACACACACACACACACACACACACACACACACACACACACACACACACACACACACACACATGATACAGAAAGAGAAGGAGAAGGAGAGAGGTAGAAAAAAGTGAGGGACATAAATAAAGACAGATAGGGGCAGAGAAAAAAGAAAGTAAGAAAGAAATCTCTAAACTTACTTCCATTATCAACACCTTCAGCCCTCGCCCTCCCCCCTCCCCCCTCCCCCTCCCCCTCCCCCTCAAAGCAATAGACGGATATAAATCTTCCTCCAGTGCTCGAGCATCACAGCGGAGCACATTCTGACCTTTCACCGTAATATGTCACGCCCTGAGCATGCATCAGGTTACAGCACTTCCTGGTATTGTTGCACAGCATAGAACAAGAAGTTAGTGTGTGTGTACAATCAAACAGTCTAAATATATATATGTTGTGTGTGTGTGTGTGTGTGTGTGTGTGTGTGTGTGTGTGTGTGTGTGTGTGTGTGTGTGTGTGTGTGTGTGTGTGTGTGTATGTAAGTATGTATGTATGTATGTATGTATGTATGTATATATATTTATATATATATATATATATATATATATATATATATATATATATATATTATAGACACATAGATATATATACGTATACACACACACACACACATATTTACACATATATACCTTATATATATATCACACACACACACACACACGCGCGCGCGCGCGCATACATATATACACATACATATATATATATACAAAAAATAAAAAAGCAAGAAAGAAAGGAAACGAAATACCAGCGACACACACACACATACATAAATATATCATTATGAATTGAGAAATGAGCAAGAAATGTTAAAAGTTCAAGATTCCTCAGTTCAAGTTAATGCAACATCTAACCCAAGAGATACGCCCACTTCATGTTAAAGCGCTAAAGGATTGTTAAGCGACAGTTTTTAGCTCAGGGTGAAGACGAGAGGGAGAGAGAGATGGAGAGCGAGAGGGAATGGGAGACAAAGAGCGAGAGGAAGAGGGATACAGGAAGCGAGAGTGAGACAAGAAGCAAGAGAGAATGAGAGAGAGAATGATAAAGAGAGAGAAAGAAAGAGAGAATGAGAGAGAGAGAGAGAGGGAGAGAGAGAGAGAGAGAGAGAGAGAGAAAGAAAGAAAGAGAGAGAGAGATAGTTAGGGTTAAGGTTAGCGTTTGCGTTAGAGTGAGAAAGAAAAAGAAATATAGAGAAAAGGAAGGGAGAGCATGAACTCCAAGGTGTTTTACGATTTTATCACTGTGAACGATAACATTATTTTCATGTAAGCCTTTTTTTCTAGAGCATGTAATTATAAGCAGCGAATAGAATAGCCATGATTTCTATCTTATATATTTCCCTTTAAGATACCAGAAAAAGTCTGGTTTGAGAATTACTGTTGATCATACAATTTTAAACCTTTTTTCTGTCCTACTTATTCTCATTATAGATATATATATGTAGAGGAGGTGGGGAGAGAGAAAGAGAGAGCGGGAGAGAGGGAGAGAGGGTGTACTGTATTTACACTACTCCAGGTATAAGAAAGGCTAAAACTATACTGACAAAACTGGTGTGAAGGTGTGAAGAAGGAGAGAGAGAGAGAGAGAGAGAGAGAGAGAGAGAGAGAGAGAGAGAGAGAGAGAGAGAGAGAGAGAGAGAGAGAGAGAGAGAGAGAGAGAAGTGTATTTACACACAAGCGAACAGACACACACACACACGAACAAACACACATAAGCACATTATTATTCCCCTCCCCCATCCCCCATCTCTTGCGTGTCGTGCATGAAACTTTTAACAACATCCCTTCGAATTCCTGTCACGGGCCGTCCGCTTATCGCCCTCTTATCATTTCTTATCACACTTGGTCCATAAAACGTCTACGCGAAAATACAAGGCTTTTCGGGGCCGGGCGACTCACCCTCGGAATAGGAAGGCCAAGGGACGTCAATTTGCCATCTGCATAATTCATGAGGCGATGAGGAACATGGGCGAAAGGAAGATAGAGGAGATAGAGATGGAGGATCAGGAGGACGCAGGAGGTGACAATAGATGAGGGACTGGGGAAGAAGGCGGAAGGAGAAGGAGCAGTAGAATAGATAGAATCTTGAGAATGAAGTTGAGACGAAATGTACGGCATCAGAAATTCTAGAATGTGTATCTACACGGAAACAAACAGAAACACACATACATATATACATATATATTTATGTCTATCTGTTTATCAACCTATCAGTCCTTTTATATAGGTATTTATCTATTTATCTATCTATCTCTCGATCTATCCACCTATTAATAGAGAAAGATATGTGTGCATTTTAAATATATATATATATATATATATATATATATATATATATATATATATATATATATATATATATATATATATATATATATATATATATAAAGAGAGAGAGGGAGAGAAAGAAAGAAAGAAGGAGAAAGATAAAGATAAAAGAAAAAAATAGAAAGAGAGAGAGAGAGAGAGAAGTGGATATTTAAAAAGATGCACATCCAGCGACCACCATCAATATCCAGAAGTTTAGAAAGTCTTCCATACTTACCATAAGGCCTTATGATCTTTGTCATAAAAGTCGAATGGAGCTTCGTCAGGCTCCCGGCCATGTAGTAAGTATGGCTCATTGGGAATTAGAGATGGCTGTCTGGAATATGGTGTTGGGATTTACGTAATTGGAGGCACTTGTGACGGTCTTATCCAGGAGAAATAAGGTGGATTAACGAGGGCAAAATTAAGTGGTAATGCTAACTGCAATGATTGAATTATAATTTGTGGAGAGTTTCATCGTGTGATATCAAATAACTATAAATTCTTTGTTGAGTTCAAACGTATGTGTATATGTGTGTGTATAGATGAATATATATATATATATATATATATATATATATATATATATATATATATATATATATATATATATATATATATAGAGAGAGAGAGAGAGAGAGAGAGAGAGAGAGAGAGAGAGATTGACTGACAGATCTAGATAGATAGATGAATAGATTTTTTCGTTTATATTTCCATATGCGCACACACATGCCTGCATACATGCATACATATATACCTACAAATATGCAAATCACTCGCCTACATAGATGTTTAGATACATACATACATACCTGTATACATATATGCATACATAATACCCACATACATATATCCATCCATCAATTCATCCATTCACCAACCCACCCATCCAACCATGTATCATTATTCATCCATCCATCCACCTGTCCACCCACCTACACTTTATTTCACCCATGCATGCTTTAGAAATGTTTGTCTTCATCATGCTGCAAGAAGAGACGGAAATAAGGAAAGTGGGATAAAGATATAAAAAGAAATAATAATCAATTCTAATGAAAAGCCGAAACGTTAAAGTGTCTGCGAAAAATCTGGTTTTCTTGAATTATGTATGGCAGTGTTCGTCATTTTTTCATGGTCATGTCATGTGTTTATCCCGCGACTCTATTATACACTAGCCTCCGTCTTCCATGAAAAAATGCTTCTTTTAACACATCCCATCATGCATGCTTCTCTCGTGTTACATAATGTATGCTGTTCCTTATTCATTTCCCTGTTTATTCATTCTTTGCCCTAATTTTCTTCGGCGCGTCGAGCCACTAGCAACCAGCCGACCCATACTTCAAAGGAACCTGATATGCAACGTGGGAATAACAAGCGCAGGATCCACGTCGGTAGAAGAGGGAGAGAGGAGGGAGCGACGGTAAACATCTTTGAGAATTGTGGCAGAGAGGCTGGGATTCTGAGAATGAGGTCTCCGTGTTCATGTGTAGGAAGGGTAACGTGTGTATTGTGAAGTCAGAGAGGCTACTGACAGTGTGAAAGACAGGCGAGGAGAGGAGAGCACGAGGGGAGACCATACGGCGAGGGGAGATAGGGTTCGGGTGAGGGGAGGCTTTGACCAGAGGGAAGATAAGGCCTGGTTGGAAAGGGGGAACAGGAGAGGGAATGGATGATTGGAGAAATTACGTCTGGGTTGCGAGAGCCAGTCATGAGGAGAGGTGACCGATGAATAAACAATGGCAACCGGAAATGGGCCTGGGTCATTTTCACTCAGGGTCTGTGGAGTCAGGCTGAAGTGGTGTGTAGGCATGTATGTGAAAAAATCAAGGAAATCGTGATAACAGGAGAAAAATACGGATAGGTGAAGAACAAAGGTCAGTGTAAAAGGAGATATATGCAAAAGATGATAAACATGTGCAAATCATTGGATTTTTTTTTCAAAATATGCGATCACACAAAGAACACCATATTGTAATATATTAAGGCAACCACATTGAAGAACATATCGTCAAAGATCGTTAAGAGTTGCATGTATTTTTTCAACAATCCTAGCGATGCAAGATGCAATCTTAAAACAAGTCAGAATTTTGCCATCCAAGATAGAAAATATGTCAGTAAAGAATTATGGAAATGCTATCAGAAAAATCAATCACAAAAAAATGTTGTCAGGAAAAGATTACAATAATACCAGAAAAAAATGTCACTAAAAATGATGTCAGAGAACGATCATGGAAAACTGTCAGAAAAAAGACGATTGAAAAGTGTGTGAAACTGATCGTTGAAAAAAAAAGTGTCTGAAAAGGATCGCAGAAAATGGTTAGAAAAAGATCATGGAAATGAACGAAAACGATCGTTAAAAATTTCATCACAAAAAGAACGCAGAAAGGGCCCTTACTGCTAGAAAATTGTGTCAAAAAGGATCACGGACAACGGTGCCAATAAAAGGAAAGGAAAATAATGGCAAAAAAGGATCAGAAAATATATTACTAAAACGTTTCCTCTTTCCAGTCTTTCTTTCCGCTTATTTAACATGTAAGAAGCATGTAATTTCGACGTCAGGTGCGGAAGATACTGCCGACGGAGACAGTAACAAAGACATGACAAACAAATAGGAAACAAATAGCGAGATAACGAACGCAGACACCCAGAAGACACCTTTACACGACATATTGCAAGCTGATGCGATGGCGAGTGTGTGTCAGATGAAAAGGAAAGAGAGGGAGAAGGAGACACGAGTGTGTGTCAGATGAAAAGGAAGGAGAGGGAGAAAGATGAATAGAAAGCAGGGATAAAGTAAGATGAAACAAAAATACCTACTGTGTTTATTCAATTCATTATCGAGTGAAGGCAAGTTGCCATTAAAAGCACGAAACAAAAGGTATTACATTTTTTCCCCAAAGAAATTCGGTAATTTGCATGCCTTTGAGGGAAAGAGAAAGGAAGAGAGATAGATGATATTAATTAAACTTTGCTTTTGATTTGTGCCAGCAAGACTAGGTGATATTGCATATTCATCTAAAGACTTGTGATTCCATAGTCTCTGCTTTCTCTCTCTCTTTCTCTCACACACACACACTTTTTGTATCTGCATCTATCATCTCACTCACTCACTCACTCTCTCTCTCTCTCTCTCTCTCTCTCTCTCTCTCTCTCTCTCTCTCTCTCTCTCTCTCTCTCTCTCTCTCTCTCTGATTGTCTGTCTGTGTCTGTCATCTCTCCCTCTCTCTCCCTCTCTTATTCTCTGATTGTCTGTTTGTATTTCTGCCATCTCTCTCCCTTTTTCTTTTGATTGTCTGTGTCTTCTCTCTCTCTCTCTCTCCGATATACTGTCTGTGTGTATGTCATCTCCCTCTCTCTTTTTCTATCTCTCCCTTTCCCTTTCCCTCTCCTTTTATATATTTGTATATCCATTCGTCCCTTTTACATCGTCTTTGCTCTTGCTTTTGATTTAGATCTCATCCAGACTAGATGAGATTGCACAATCAGAAAAGGACATGCTGACTATTGAAAATCGCAAACTAGACGGGTTTGTGATCCTTCTCTATGTAGCTCTCGCTCTCTTTTTGCTTTTATTTTTCTCTCCTTCCCTTCCTTCCTTCCTCACGTCCCTCCTTTCCTCTCTTCCCTTCATAACTCCACCCCTTTCCCTCCCTTCCTTCTTCCCTCTCCTTTCATTCCTTCTTCCCTCCCTCCCTCCCCGACCCCTTTCCCTCCTTTCCTCCCTTTCTCCTCTCGTCCAACCCTCCCTCCCTACGCAATCCCCATCTCTCCCTCTCTCTCTCCTTTCGTCCAACCCTCCCTCCCTACGCCATCCCTATCCCTCCCTTCCCACGCCGCCCCATCCCTCCCTCTCCCTCCCTTCCCACGCCGCCCCATCCCTCCCTCTCCCTCCATCCCTACGCGTCCCCATCCCTCCCTCTCCCTCCCTCCCCTTTATATATCTATCTATTCATCTATCTCTTTACGTCGCCCCACCAAAGATCAAAGGCTATGTGTTACTGGGGCTTGCCTGAGGATAAATTTAGCCCTTCTGCGATATCCAATTTGAAGCAAGGAAATGGAAAATGTAGGGGAGGGAAGGAAGGAATGGGGGGAGGGGAGATTTGGAGGGTAGGGAGATATGGGGATGGGGAGGGGGGATATGGAGGGTTGGGGGGTGGGGAGGGTCTTAAGAACCTTGACGTCACGGTCGATTCCTCTCTAAGGTGTGTGATAACGTGATTTTTTTTTTCTGCTAATTCCTTTTTTCTTTCTTTCCTTTTGTCTTATTTTCAGTTTGTTGACTTTTTCATAATTAACTCTTATTCGTTCTAAGCATTTTATGTAGTTTCTTGTCCCAGGATCTTAATCACATCTGCCATTTTGTATATATTTTCTAAAGTTCTTAGTAGAGACGAAGATGAAAAAAATCAAGGAAAAATTAAATGAGACAAAATGTATTCAAGAAGGAAAAAGGATAAAGAAAGAAATGTAAAAAACACGACGAAAAAGAAGAAGATGAAAGAGAATAGCAAAGGAAAAAAACAAAAAAACAAAAAAACGGAAGATGCAAGATTCAAAAGAATGATGATAAAGAGTACAAAAATAATTTCACACACGCAGGCAAACAAAATGACAATAAAGCCAGAAACGCTTTGTTTAATCACGCAGGGTTTTCATCGCCAGAGCAAACAGCCGATCGTCGAGGCGAATTAGACTCGACGTCGGAGGCGAGGAACTTCACTGAGGAGAGACCATTTTCCCCGTGCATGTGTCTTTGTTCATCTTTCAGGCTTTTGTTTTTATCTGTTTTTGTTGCTGTTCTTCCTTTTTTGTTTCTGTTTTTTACTTTTTAAACTTTTTGTTGCTATTTTTACTCTTTGTTGCTGTTTTCACTTTTGTGTTGCTGTTTGTTTTACTTCTTTGTTGCTGTTTTTATTTTTTTTGTTGTTGCTGTTTTTACTTTTTTGTTGATGTTTTTACTTTTTTGTTGATGTTTTTACTTTTTTGTTGGTGCTGTTTTTACTTTTTTTGTTGGTGTTTTTAATTTTGTTGCTGTATTTACTCTTTTGATGCTGTTTTATCCTTTCTTTTGGTGCCTTTTACTTTTTTGTTGCTGTTTTTACCTTTATGTTGCTGTGTTTAGTTTTTTGTTGCTGTTTTTACTTTTTTTGTTGGTGTTTTTAATTTTTGTTGCTGTATTTACTCTTTTGATGCTGTTTTATCCTTTCTTTTGGTGCCTTTTACTTTTTTGTTGCTGTTTTTACCTTTATGTTGCTGTGTTTAGTTTTTTGTTGCTGTTTTTACTCTTTATTTGCTGGGGGTTAGATTGCCCGTGTGTGCTGTTCCGAGGGTCAGTTTGGTCATGTGTAATGATGGATTTAGGAAGAATAAACATTTGGATCCGCATACCTCCATGGTATACATATTTACTTATGAATGTAAATATAAACACAGCAACGTGTACAGAAAGATGAATGGGAAAACAGCTATCATAAGAATTGAAACGAAATCGTGACGTTTTTAACTCGAAAGAGGCGCTCATCAGACGGAAAAATGATCGAAATGGATCACTGTCTGATGAGGAATTCTTAACGAGTTAGAAACGTTGCGATTTCATTTCAGTTCTTATTGTGGCTGTCCTATTCACACACACACACACACACACACACACACACACACACACACACACACACACACACACACACACACACACACACACACACACACACTCACTCACTCACTCACTTTCATTCATTCATTTAATGTATATATGTATATGTGCGTGCATTTCTATTACCCCGATGATTTGCAGGTCATCAACAAAAATTCCAGCAATTTGTACATTTGTCGCAATATCAAAGTAAATTCATTTTGGTATAATTCTAACATACAACATGGAAAGGCCAGCTCATGCATCCCGTAGGATTGCCAGAGTGCCAGATATTAACTAATAATTATTATTAACTAATATTAACTAATAATTAACTCTTTATGATTTCTGGCAAAGCATTATATATTCCCTACTTTAGATAATTCTACGAGAATTTTGGTGAGGACAACCCGGGAGGTTCCTCTTGATGGAACGTGGATTATAAATGGGCAGCCCATTAACCACTCTCCTGCGCAAATGTAGTAATTATCTGGAAATCATTTCACGAATCTGAGGGAGTATTTACTTCTCTATTAAAGATTTTACATTTGTTTCGCGATCTCTTTGATAACAAACAGACTTGATGCAGCATTAATGTTGAAGGCTAATCCTGAATATAGGACCTCAAAGTTCAAAGTGAAAGTTTTTCAATTTTACTTGTGTTAGAATTCTTTATTTATGGTACTTGTTCTTATTTTTGTCGACGTATATATTGGCTTGTCGAAAGGATTTTGCGAAACAATAATTGTCATGATATTTTCCTCTTACTGTAATGCGTTCTGTGAGTGCTTTCTATTTTTTTTTTTTTTTTATACTGAAATTAAATATTCTATAGAAACATTTCCTGTTTTGTTTAGATTCTTTGGAGGAAAAAATAAAGTGTCTCTAATTGATAGATATGACAATGTTTAGACTCGACTAATCATCGGATGGAAAGATCTGAAAGGGAATCAAATAGAGCTTACTTTTAGTTCCCTATTTATCTTGAATCATGTTTAGGACCAAAACTAGGGTAAAAATCATGTTAAGATCAAGAAAGAAAAAAGATAGTATATGGAATCATCCTGAAAAATGTGTTTTAGGAGTTGACATAAATTAGATTTCTCATAATTGGTTGTTCCTATAATACCCCATGCATCAGTTATAGAGTTTAGAGTATTCATTTTTGGAAATGTAGGTTTGATACAAAGAGAGATAATGAATGGGGGAAGAGAGGAAAATAGAAACAAAATATTAGAAAAGAAATCAAAATCTACAGGCTAAAGCGGGGTCTTTAAAACATAGAAACTCGCTTTGAACTAAGACCTAGCAGGTCGTTTGGGTGCGTCGTCAGCGCCAGCTTTCATATCGTTTATTTTCCGATTTCCCTATTCTATTCTCAGCCTTACGTCTTTACGAACGCGTTATTGCCTTTTCAGAGTATTTTAACGAAATTTAGTTTCATTCATTCGGTTTTGCTGCAAGTAACGGTGGAACTATTGTTAATGTACCTCTTTTCTTACAGGACAATGGCTCTAACCTTATAATATTTCTTTAGAGATTCAAATAATTTATTGTTATGTGTATTCTAATACATTAGTGAGCTGTATACTGAAGATGACCATTTTTATAGCAAACTATTGAAATTTCATCCACAGATAGTCTATTCTCAATGCACATCAATAATTCCAGTAGTAAAGAATACACATAAATATCAACCTTACGTCAAAACGATATTATTGCAGAGGGACGATGTCCATGATATCTGTTTCTGAACTGATGCTGCAGAATATAAGACTTTTGGAGCTTAATTACTATAGGAATAAAACCCGATAAAGTAACACATACATACGGAATACTCTCTCTCTCTCTCTCTCTCTGTGTGTGTGTGTGTGTGTGTGTGTGTGTGTGTGTGTGTGTGTGTGTGTGTGTGTGTGTGTGTGTGTGTGTGTGTGTGTGTGTGTGTGTGTGTGCGCTGTTATGTATGACGCTCAGCAGAAATTAAATATGTATGGAAGAAATTCTTTGTTCGGTTGATTAGGTTGACATTTCATTTACATATATTTTCATAAGACACACACACATAAAATACTGTGGGTGTGCGTCTGTGTGTCTTACGAAAAATATATGTAAACGAAATGAAAACCTAATCAACCAAACAAAAAAATTCTACCACAAAAATATTTAAATTTTGCAGAGCGTCCCCGATATTCGAGACTTCCCGCTCCGAGATTCTACAGGAGGATTTTCTCTTCCATCAAAATATAGGGATTTTCTTTGTTATTTTCCCGTGATGTTAAAGCGCCGAATTTCCTTCCCAGAAACGTTAGATTGCGGTGTCCTCAACTCATCGAAATTGTGTATTTCATTTGTACCCTTAATATATCCTAAAGGTAGAGGAAACTGTGGTCTTATTCATATGCCTTTAACTTATATTATCCAGGTATAGATGTATCTTACCCATGCGATTCGGGCCATAGCGCTGCTCACCTCTTACCCTCCATTTCCCTTTAACACTTGTTCTGCCGCGCATACCCCTTCTCTCCCCTCCGCTCTCCCTCTTCCCTAAGCTTGCGTCTGCACCTAGAGCCGGGGAGGAGGGGAGGCACGGGGATTAAGGAAAATATGCCAGTTTATTTCTGCAAAATTCCGCAAAAGCCTTTCAGAGTTGTCGAGGAGCTTAAGGGAACGCGCGCTCGCTTCAGGGTGTAGGGTGAATTCCCTTTCAATAAGCGAGGGTGAAGCGACGTATGAGCAGTGTTTCTATAATGTACATTTGCGCGTGATTGCGTATATAGGTACTGTCATAGTAAACGCGAGCTACTTTAAAGTCAGCCATTTCGGTCGCCAAACAAAGGGCCTCTCAGTGATACTTGCACAGAACAGAATACTTCCTGTTCAAGTCGTTATGCCTCGGTGATGCTGAATTTGCATAATTACAACGGCGAGTTGCGGCAACATCACCACACTGCAGGCATTGCATCATCGTCTTGTTTCTAATGGAAGCGGGAAAGGAAAGGAAATTACGCTGGAAAGGACCCCAGCGATTTCTTGAGTCACTTTGCCCGTTCATGCTTGGCCTGCCGTACGAAAGGACTTTTCATCACAATTTCAAATTCGTCCGAGAAATCGGGATATTGATTTTAAAGTAGGATGTGTGTGTGTGTGTGTGTGTGTGTGTGTGTGTGTGTGTGTGTGTGTGTGTGTGTGTGTGTGTGTGTGTGTGTGTGTGTGTGTGTGTGTGTCGGTGTGTGTGTGTCGGTGTGTGTGTGTGTGTGTGTGTGTGTGTGTGTGTGTGTGTGTGTGTGTGTGTGTGTGTGTGTGTGTCTATATGTGTGTGTAATATATATATATATATATATATATATATATATATATATATATATATATATATATATATATATATGAACACGTACACACCCACCCACCCACCCATCAACACACACACACACACACACACACACACACACACACACACACACACACACACACACACACACACACACACACACATATATGTAAACAGTACATATACACGTCTGATTTTGAATGAGGGTATACATATTCATACACAGACATATATATATATATATTTATATATATTTATATATATACATATATATATATATATATACATATACATATATACATATATATATATATATATATATATATATATATATATATATATATATATATATATATATATATATATATATATATATATATATATATATATATATATATATACGTATATATATTTTATATATATATATACGTATATATATTTTATATATATATATATATATATATATATATATATATATATATATATATATATATATATATATGTCGACTTTTCTTTTTCTTCTTTCTTTTCTTTCCATTTTCTTATCATAATATCTTTTTCCGGTCGGTGTGTGAGTCTGAGTCGCAGTGAGAAAGAATAAACGAGTAAGACGTAAAAATGAAATTCGGAAAGGATGCAAATATTCCCCTCGTTGCACAGAGACGAATATGATAAAACACAAGAAAAGAGAGATCAATATGAGTGTTGTTTTCCCCCAGAGTGATGTGTCTGAACACTGACGGTTAATGTTTACCAAAATGATAATAAGGACGATAACGATAATAATGATAATAATGATAAAAATGATAACAATAATAATGAGTAGAAGCAATCGAAAACCTCCGCCAATGCAATAGGGTCACTGATGCAATAAAGATATTGACGCTAAGAACTACATTAAACTCACCTTTTTCTTAAGTACACTGATGACATCCGGAAACATTATCTCCTTGGCGGAGGTAATATCATTAATGATAATAATTACCCCTGTACATAGGGTTAACTGATGCATTCATTTAGAAAGATCCTGGATCTGGATCATGATCCGGATCACCACCAAAATTTAATGCTTTTGATACTAATAACGCTAAGAATAATGAAAATTATAGTATTAATGGTGATAACAGTAACAATAATTAAGACTTTAACCGTATGTGTTGATTATTATGTGGTAGGACGAAAATCTGTATTTTTTTCTTCTTTTCTAAAAAAAGAAAAAGAAAAAGAAAAAAAATTCTGTCGCTGCCAGTCCCCCACACCATTATAAATATCACAGCCTAAAGCGAGTGTTTTATGAAGAGCAAAATGAATCTGATGTTGCAGTCATAACCTCATCTTTACTCTTTAACCTTCTATATCTCGGTTGTGGAAAGGGAGAGAATAAGCTCTTTGACACCATGAGCTCTCTCCTCTTGTGGCCTAATAGACGCTTGATGCCGCCTGTAATTTGATAAATCTCTCTCTCTCTCTCTCTCTCTCTCCCTCTCTCCCTCTCTCTCTCTCTCTCTCTCTCTCTCTCTCTCTCTCTCTCTCTCTCTCTCTCTCTCTCTCACTCACTTTCTCTCTCTCTCTCTCTCTCTCTCCCTCCCTCCCTTCCTCCTTTTCTCTCCCCCCCCCTCCCTCCCTTCCATCCATCCCCCTCCTTCCTTCCTCCCTCCCTCTCATCCTTCCCTCCTCCCTCCCTGTCATCCTTCCACCTCCCTCCCTCTCATCCTTCCCCCTTCCCTCCCTTCCTTCCCCTCTCCCACCCTGTCTACCTACCTACCTCCCCCATCCCCCCTCCGATTTCCCTTTTACCACCCTGTAAAGGGATATTCGCTTTTCGAAATAAACGCGAAAATCCAGCTCATCAAATACTAGGTAATAGCTGTGAATGAAGCAGGTGAAACGGGTATTCCACACAGGGGGCGACGGATATTCCAGCTGGAGCCGATGCGAGAGATGGCAAAGAGGGTGAAGTTTATATAAATAAAATATTTACAGGGCGGCGAAGAGCATCATTTCGATCGGTCAACTTTAAGCCTTAATGCGGATTAACATTTGCATATATAGCTCCGGGACAGTGTGTTATATAAAGAGAAGCAGGGGAGAGAGAGATAAATTGAGAAATAGATGGCAAAGTGATAAACAGAGAGAGAGAAAGACAAAGGTGAGCATACACACACACACACACACACACACACACATACACACACACACACACACACACACACACACACACACACGCGCGCGCGCGCGCGCGCGCGCGCGCATACATGAATACATACATCTAGATTGATAGATGGATTAATAGATAGATATGTATGTATATATATATTTATATA
>NC_091551.1:21412333-21419833 GCF_042767895.1 Penaeus vannamei | reverse complement strand
TGTATGTATGTATGTATGTATGTATGTATGTATGTATGTATGTATGTATGTATATATATATATATATATATATATATATATATATATATATATATATATATATATATATATATACATATATTTCTCGGAAACACATGCACAAACAAAACACACACACATACATATGTGCATATATACATATATACATATATACACATACACACATGCATATATACATACATACATATATACACATATACACAAACACACACACATGCATACATATATACATACATATTTACATGCATACATACTTACATACATATATACATATATAAATACATATACATACATATATACATATAGATACATATAAGTATATAAATATATACGTATACGTAGATGCCGGCTCGCGTAAACTCTTGTTGCTTCTCTTCGGAGCAGGGGCTCGCGCCGTCGGTCTCAGGTTACGCACGTTTTTTACGCCCATCCTTCACGTCGAGCTTAGGCTGTAAATCTCTTTTATTCGTCTCTGTTTTTCCCCTTTTTGATGGATGTATTTCTTTTCCGTCATTCGTTCGTACATTTGTTAGTTCTTTTTTGTTTATCTTGTCTACGTCTCCGTTTTTATTCCCCTTCCGCTCCATTTTTGTCTCTATCTTTATCATCTTTGTCTCTGTCTCTTTCTCCATCTCCCTTTTCCTCTCTTTCCCTCTTTTCCCCTCTCTCTCCCGCTTTCTCCATCTCCCTCTTCCTCTCTTTCTATCTCTTTCTCCATCTATTCCCCTCTCTCTCCCTCTCTCTCCATCTCTTCCCTTCTCTCTCCTTCTTTCTCCATCTCCCTTTTCCTCCCTTTCTCCATCTCTTTCCCTCTCTCTCCCTCTCTGTTTCGCAGTCTTCCCTCGCCCCAATGTCCCAGAGGCAGGAAATATACTGAGGACACCGAAGACACCAGCTGCGTCATGGGGGAATCTTCGATAACGCTGTCCAACCTCGGCGAAATATGTCCTGACATCCATTCATTATATGCGAGAGAGAGGAAGATAGAGAGAAGGAGGAGGGAGAGGGAAAAGGGGGGGAGAAGGAAAGAGAGGGGAAGAGAGTGAGAATGAAAGCGAGGGAGAAAGGGAGAGAAGGACAGGGAGAGGGAAAGAAAGGGAAAGGGGGAGGAAAAGAGAGGGAGAAGGAAATAAAAGAGCAGAGAGAGTTGAAAGGGGAGGGGAAAGAGAGGGAGAATGGGAGAGAAAGACAGGAAGAGGGAAAGAAAGGGAGATGGGGAGAGAAGGCAGGGAAAGGGAAAGAGAAGGAAATGGGGAGGGGAGAGAGAGGAAGGGGAGAGAAAGACAGGAAGAGAGAAATAAATGGAGAAGGGGAGAGAAGACAGGGAGAGGGAAAGAGAGGGAAACGGGGAGGGGAATGAGAGGGAGAAGGACCGTGAGAGCGAAAGAGAGGGGAAAGGGGAGGGCAAAGAGAAGGAGAAGGTGAGAGAAGGTCAGGGAGAGGCAAAGTTAGGGAGAAAGGAAGAGATACAGAGAGAGAGAGAAAGGAAACGAGAGGAAGACAGAAAGAATGGGAAACAGAAAGAGAAGGAGACAGAAAGAAAGGGGGGGAGAGAGGGAAGAGGAGAGGGAAATGGATAAAGATGAACAGGAAAGGGGAGAGAGATGGACACAGAACGGAAGAAGGAGAGGGGCGGGGAAAGGGAGAAGGAAAAGGAGAAGGGAGGAGGGAGGACGACAGAGTGGGAGGAAGGGAGGAGGAGGAAATGATGGATAGATTTATGGGTGGATGAATGAGTAGATGAAAGAATGAATGAATGGGTGAATAGATGAATCAATGAGTAGATTATGGGATGGATGGATTTGCTGGAGGATGGGAGGGAAGAATAGAATAAAGGAAAGTAGAGAGAGAGGGATAGAGGCACATCGAAAAACAGGAGAGAAGAGGGAGAAGAGAACAGAAAGAGAAAAGAGGAAGAGGGAGAAGAGAACAGAAAGAGAAAAGAGGAGGGAGAAGAGAACAGAAAGAGAAAAGAGGAAGAGGGAGAAGAGAACAGAAAGAGAAAAGAGGAAGAGAACAAGAAGAGGGAGAAGAGGACAGAAAGAGAAAAGAGGAAGAGGGAGAAGAGAACAGAAAGAGAAAAGAGGAAGAGGGAGAAGAGAACAGAAAGAGAAAAGAGGAAGAGGGAGAAGAGAACAGAAAGAGAAAAGAGGAAGAGGGAGAAGAGAACAGAAAGAGAAAAGAGGAAGAGGGAGAAGAGAACAGAAAGAGAAAAGAGGAAGAGGGAGAAGAGAACAGAAAGAGAAAAGAGGAAGAGGGAGAGCGAAAGGGAAATAGATAAGGAAATAAAGACAGAGATAGCGAACAGTCGGAAGGAAATGTCGGTTCGAACACTCGATATTCCTTCCCACGCCTCCTCCCTCCTCTTCCCCCTCCCATCTCTTTATCGAAAGAGATGTTGAATTCTTCAAGACGTTAAGACTATAACTCCCTCTCCCGATCGACTGTGTGGAGCCCATCTTCCCGTTTTCTACCTTTCTTCTCGTTTTCTAATTTTCTTCTCGTTTTCTATTACGTACTCCCTCCCGATAACGAAAAGGATTACGCAGCATTATTGGAGTCCTGGGCGTAGGATCGAGCGTTGGGCTTAAGAAACCCGGCCTCTTCCCAAGTGCGAGGGGAATTTTCACCGGTTGCCGCGCCTCGTGTTACACCTGGGCAGGGAAGTCTGTGGTTGTGTGTGTGTGTGTGTGTGTGTGTGTGTGTGTGTGTGTGTGTGTGTGTGTGTGTGTGTGTGTGTGTGTGTGTGTGTGTGTGTGTGTGTGTGTGTGTGTGCAGGGGAGAGGGGAGGAAATGGAGGTTGTGCGTGCCTCCTTGTTTGTCCTTGTGTTTGTGTAACTATTTGCCTATAGGTTAGACAAACAGCCGTAAACTAAACATATGCACATGAGCAAACACATATTTCATGCAGTCATTCCCCCTCTTCATTAGTCTGCACGGATATATTCACTCTCCTGTAAATACCGTTTTCAAATCAGATAAATGACACTATATAGGATGTGTAGCAACGAATAAGAAATTTACACCAACTTCCTTATTGAGCGACTGCCACTGCTAAGGATGATTGTATCCCACACGTCAACTACTGTAGGCCTAAAGGCAGCAAGCAAAACTAGGCTTTATCCCACTAATTTTGTAATTTTCCCCTGACACTTGCATTGACAAGAGATGCAATTGGAGAGAGGGAGAGAGAGAGAGGAGGAAGGGGGGAGAGAGAGAGAGGGAAAAGGAGAGGGAGAGGGAGAGGGAAAAGGAGAGGGAGAAAGAGAGGGAAAAGGAGAGGGAGAGGGAAAAGGAGAGGGAAAGCTAAAAGGAGAGGGAGAAGGAAAAGGAGAGGGAAAGCTAAAAGGAGAGGGAGGGAGGGAGAGGGAGAGGGAAGGAGAGAGGGAGAAGGAGAGGGAGAGAGAGAGAGTGAGTGAGAAGGAAAGAGAGAGAGAGAGAGAGAAAGCGACAGAAAGAGAGAGAGAGAGAGAGAGAGAGGGAGGGAGGTATGAGTGAGAAATGGTGAAATCTCCTCCCAGAAACGGACAGTTCGTGGGGCGTTTTCATATGCACCGGAGATATATGTTGACCGTTTGTTGGTTCACATCCTCCAGGAGAGGAAAGATTTATCACCTGGAGTTACACATTTTGCTGTCGCGAGAGGGCAGCATGGCGGGACTTTATTCCGTATTTCTCCTCGTTGGTTCGTAAACACGGAAAAGTTGTAAATTAACTAATTTCTAAAAGTTGGGGGAAAGTTAAACAGTGGATATGAGATCCATCCATGAATGTGGAAAGTTTAAGACATTAGTTTCTGCAAATTCCCCCATAATCAAAGACAAAAAAAAAAAAAAAAAAAAAAATCCGGGAGTCTCATATAAAATGTTCCGGACATTGGAAGTTGAAGAGGATCAGACAAAAGATTAAGATAACAAAGAGATAATTTTAGACACATTGGCCGTATCTCAGCTGATTTCTCCTTCGATAAGGCAGAAAAGGTCTTTTAGCCAAAATTACATCTAGAGATTTAAGTCTTTTCTCTCTGTTGTTGATGACGTTGCCTATTAGAGAACCTCGTAGAATAGATGTGTTTGATCATCATAATACTTTATTTGTTGATGTTATCATTATCATTGTTAATATAATCACCATTATTACCTTTGTTAGTATCATGATCATCATCATTATTATTATATTAGTAATTATGATGTTGATATTAATGATAAGGATAATATAATCACCATTCACACCGTCACCACCATTATCATCATCATCATCATCATCATCATCATCATCATCATCTCCATCATCTCCATCATCATCATCATCGCCATCATCATTATCACCACATCATCACCATCATAATCATCATTCTAATAATATTGATATCACAGAAAATGTCATAAATTACATAGAAGAGAAATAGAAAAAAAATCTACAAAACGATAAGAAGCTTAATTTGTAATTTATAAATTGTTGATTAAACATTCTACTTAAAGGGAACTCTGAGAAACTAATTATATTATCATCTAATTAGAGTTTAATTGAAATGGCCGGGTAGTTGCAAGCAAAGGAAATATCGTGATTCTCAGGTCGTGTGGCAGTCGTTCTTGCCTTCCTTCCTCTCTTTGCTTCTGTGAAAAGTCTGCTCTCTGCTTGTCTGTCTGTATCTCTCTCTCTCTCTCTCTCTCTCTCTCTCTCTCTCTCTCTCTCTCTCTGTCTATCTATCTATCTGTATATAATATATATATATATATATATATATATATATATATATATATATCTCTCTCTCTCTCTCTCTCTCTCTCTCGCTCTCTCTCTCTCTCTCTCTCTGT
Source organism: Penaeus vannamei (assembly GCF_042767895.1). Taxonomy (NCBI): domain Eukaryota; kingdom Metazoa; phylum Arthropoda; class Malacostraca; order Decapoda; family Penaeidae; genus Penaeus; species Penaeus vannamei. The sequence goes on along the minus strand of NC_091551.1, from coordinate 21,414,977 downwards.
CTCTCTGTGTGTCTGTGTGTCTGTCTGTCTATCTGTCTAGAGATCTGAGATATATATATATATATATATATATATATATATATATATATTTATATATATATATATAGAGATATAGATTGAGATAGAGATATAATATATATATATATATATATATATATATATATATATATATATATATATATATATATATGTATATATATATAGAGAGAGAGAGAGAGAGAGAGAGAGAGAGAGAGAGAGAGAGAGAGAGAGAGAGAGAGAGTGGGGGAGGGGTATATATATATATATATATATATATATATATATATATATATATATATATATATATATATATATATATATATATATATATATATATATATATCGCGTTGTGTGTGTGTGTGTTTTTTTTTTGTATTTGTGTTTGCGGGGGGGTGTGCGCGAATGTATCTGAGGGTCTGTGTCTGTTATCGCGTTTATACATCCCTGTATATATGCACACACGCATGTATTGACTCCTATATGTATGTATGTATGTATGTGTGCATTATGTATGTATGTATGTATGTAACCTCCGAATAGGATTGGGGAACGAATGCTCAAGTGGCTTTGTATTTCCCCGACAAAGACCTTACCTGGCGAGCGGTAACAGAATCACAAACTAATTGCCACCGAGATTTAGTTTCTAAGTGGAAAGGTGAGAGTTCGTTCAATTAGATTGCAGGACGTACAGGAGCTTAAGGAGGTTCTCACTTTGATTATTCCTTTTTTTTCTTTTTTCTTTCTGTGTTTATGTTTCAGCTTACGTGTGTTGTGCGTATGTGTGTATTGTTGATTGACACACACACGCACACACACACATACATATATATATTTGTATAATCTTTCTTTTTATCCCCCCCCCCTCTCTCACTCGTTTCTTCCCATCTCCCATTCTTCCTCGATATGCCTCTATCTTATTCGTCTTTTCCTTTCCGCCTTCTCATCTGCTAATTGTTGTTATTATTATTATTATTATTATTATCATCATCATCATCATTATTATCATCTTCCTTATCTTCCTCCTCCCCTCCACTCTTCCTTCTTCAATACTCATTATTATCATTTTCCTTATCTTCCTCCTCCCCTTCAATACTTCCTTCTTCTACCTCTCCTCCTCCACCTCAGAATGCCGCTCTTCAATTTCCTCATTTTTCCTCTACTCCCCTCTTCCTCTTTGTCCTCCCCCTCCCCTCCCCTCCGCTCTTTCTTCTACCCCTCCTCCTCCACCTCATCATACCCCTCATCCTCTTCCACCTTCTTTCTCCATTCCCCTTTTCTTCCTTGTCCTCCCCCCTCCCCTCTCCTCCACATTTTCTTCTACCCCTCTTCCTCCACCTCATCATACCCCTCTTGCTCTTCCTCCATTCCCCTCTTCCTCCTTGTCCTCCTAACGCCCTCCCCTCCACTCTTCCTTCTACCCCTCCTCCTCCACCCCAACATCCCTTCCTACTCCTCCTTCTACCTCCATACCCTCCCCTTAGGCCCTCCCCCGTCCCCTCAGGCCCTTCCCGCCGAGATAACATCCGGCGCCCGACCTTTCCGAGTACCGAATTGGAAATAAGACTACCGAATTTTCCGCGTCAGATAAGGTCCGCCAGTTTGAAGAGCGAGGAACCGGCGCACATGCAGCTGGGAGACGCGGGCCAGGAGGACGGGTAACCTTCCCTGCGGTGGGTGACATCGGCGACGTGTGCTGGGGATGGGGCGAGGTTTGGACGGGGAAGGGCAAGGGGAAAGGGGAAGGGAAGAGAAAGGGGAATGAGAAAGCGGAGGGAAAAAGGGAAGGGGAGAGAAAGGGGAATGAGAAAGCAGAAGGGAAAAGGGAAGGGAAAGGAAGGAAGGGAAGGGGGAAGGGAAAGGAAAGGGAAAGGGGGAAGGGAAGAAAGGGGATTGAAGGGAAGGGAAAGGAAAGGGGGGGAAGGAGAAAGGGAAATAGAAGGAGAAAGGGTAAGGGAGGGGAAGAGGAAGGGAAAGGGAGCAAACGGGGAAGGGAAGGGAAGAGAACGGAACGTGTTCGGGGCGAGGAAGGGAAAGGCACAGGTAAGGGAAGGGAAGGGCCGGGAAGGGGAAGCGAAGGGCGCGATGGGTATCTTTTAATGAATCTTCCGTGCAGATGTTTGTGTGTGTACCTGGGTGGGTGTTTTTTATACTGAATATCCCATGATGGCGTGCGTGCGTATCTTTGTTGTTGATCATGACATAAACACATTATGGATCTTAAATAGTAATATATGAGCGTGTATGTAGACATAACACAAACACACACACACTCTTTCTCTCTCTCTCTCTCTCTCTCTCTCTCTCTCTCTCTCTCTCTCTCTCTCTCTCTCTCTCACTCACTCTCTCTCTCTCACACACACTCACACACACACACACACACACACACACACACACACACACACACACACACACACACACACACACACACACACACACACACACACACACGCACGCACGCACAGACAATATATTATTGTAACACAAAACGCGTTTCAACATAGTCTACACGGAAATAAATATTTAAAGCTGAAATGTGTGATCACCAACCTCTATTTCTTTTGATGAATGTCTGCAAAGTGAACAAAGAAGAGCGTGTTTGTGTGACTGTGTTTTCGCCTTTGTG
>NC_091551.1:21404833-21407333 GCF_042767895.1 Penaeus vannamei | reverse complement strand
TCTCTCCGGACACGGAAGTTCCCCGACAAAACATCCAGGAGTTTCTCCGGTGTCGCCCTTCCCCTCTCTGCCCCTCCTCTCCTCCTCCACTTCTATCTTTCTTCTTCCTCTCCTCCATTCTCTCTTCAACTCGGACCTTCCTCTTTCCCTCCAATCTGGATCTCTCCTTCCCCTCCTCTTTCTTTCTTCTTCCTCTCCTCCATTCTCTCTTCAACTCGGCCATTCCTCTTTCCCTCCAATCTGGATCTCTCCTTCCCCTCCTCTTTCTTTCTTCTTCCTCTCCTCCATTCTCGCTTCAACTCGGCTCTTCCTCTTTCCCTATTTCCCTCCAATCCGTATCTCTCCTTCCCCTCCTCTCCCTTCCTTCCATTCTCTCCATCTTCCTCATCTTCTCTTCCTCCCCTCTCTCTCTTCTTCCCTCCTTTCTCTCCTAACTTTCCACCTTCTTCTTCCTCTCTCCTTCTCTTTGCCTTTCACCCTCTTCTCCTCCCTCTCCCTCTCCTTCCCTTCCACCCTCTTCTTCCTCCTCTCCTCCCCCTTCCTCCTTTCTCCCGCTTCTTCCCTTTCTCTTTCCTTCCTTTCTACCCTCTTCTTCTCTCCTTCTCTTTACCTTTCGCCCTCTTCTGTCCCTCCCCCTACTTTCCCTTCTCCCTTCCCTCCCCTTCCACCTTCTCTTCCCCTCTCCCTCCCATCCACCCTCTTCTTCCTCTTTCCTCCTTTCTCCCTCTAATTCCCGTTCTCTTTCCTTCCCTTCCACCCTCTTCTTCCCCTATCCCTACTCTTCCTTCTCCCTCCGCTTCCCTTCCGCCTCCCCCCTTTCCTTTCCTTTTCCCCCTCTTCTTCCTCCTCTCCTTCCCCCCACCTCCGCCTTCCACTTCCCGCCGAGTGACCCACAAACCGTCGGAATTGGCTTAAGAATTTTAAGGGCGTCGCGGAGTTTTGGAACAGGTGAATGAACTTTCGCTGCTGCTGGGGGGAGGGGGGGGGGATGGCGATGGTGGTGATTGTAATGATGATGATGGTGGAGATATTCATACTAGTGATGGTGATGCGGGTGGGGATAGTGAGGAGGATACAGATCATACTGGTGAAAACTGTAATTATAATGATGCTGAGTGATATTACCAATAATGGTGATGAGGAGGGTGATAACCGCGAAAGTAATACTGATATTGGTGATGAGGAGACATAGTGTTTATGCTGATTATGCTGATGGAAAACAGTAATGATGGTGATGAATGTAGCAATAATGTTAATGGTGATGACTATGTGTATGTATGTTTAATATTTAATAACAGTGAAGCAACAATTAGCTTGAGAAACAGTCTTTATGTCATAATTACCAAGACAAATCTGCCATAACGGCATCAAGCGGCGATTGCGAGTCGAATGGCCGTTGCAAGTTCGCCGTCCGTCAGCTGTTGCAACATTCGACGTAAAGCGGCGACGAACTCCCGTGTGCTTACGGAGTTCGGCTGGCAGGAGATTCGTCAGCGGCAGCAGTTTCCGAAACTACGATACCAAGGTCTATAAAAGTACTTATTTAGACCGCGTTTGATACTTGGGCTGATGGAGAGTCTTCTAAGACGCTCGTGAGAACATCACAGGGCGAGGATTAGGCTGTTTGGTAGCGTTGTACAGACGGGTTGGTGTTGTGATGGCAGGCGGAGGGCCAAGGAATCGAGGTCGTGTCAGGTGAATGAAACACAGGTCAGTTTGGCTCGGTGATGAATCTATCTCTACACTTTTCATCTTTTCATCATTATCAGGGTTACCGTTATCATTTAAGAAAAAATATCAAGCTACAGTGTGACGTATTCGACGTACGCTTACAACAAAATTAAGATTTCTTTATACTTTTCAACTTTTACACGCAAAGTTTAATGGAAATGATTCTCCAGAGGACTTAATCTTCGTTTTAACAGTTGTAAGATCGAGACAATTCTTCCAATAGACATCTAGGTTCTCCATTACGGTTCTTACATTATTTTGATTACTCACATAGCATGTAAAAACGAACAGACTATCTGCTGGCGAAGGAGTTGTGCGAGTGTTATCTGGAAATGTGATTTTAATGAGAGAGAGAGAGAGAGAGAGAGAGAGAGAGAGAGAGAGAGAGAGAGAGAGAGAGAGAGAGAGAGAGAGAGAGAGAGAGAGAGAGAGAGAGAGAGAGAGAGAGAGAGAGATGGGGGGGGGGGCTGCAGGGAGGAATAAGTATAAAAGGCTGCATGATGCATATTGCATTTTATGGAAATATGAATCTGTCAGTTCATTACTCTTAAATTATATTAAATCGCTCGGCCAACAGTCGTTAGCAAGCTGTCGTCAGTTTTAAAGTTATTACTCTTTGAAAATGAGGGAATTAGCATCCGATTTTTTTCTTTTTTGACACTATTGTCATGAAAAAAAAACTTACTGGTAATTGTAGTTCTTCACCTGTCCTTTTACTTCACCCGTTAATGTCAGAATGAATTCAGAATTGTATACTTACAAAAAATTG
>NC_091551.1:21397333-21399833 GCF_042767895.1 Penaeus vannamei | reverse complement strand
CAGGCAGGTCTCGGGGAGATTAAATCATATTTACCATAATGTGATAAAAAGATGAGCGGATAACAAGGGATACGGTTTACATAAGATTACGTAGCAGTGGTATGGAACTGAAAAATAATTTGTCTCTATATACAACGTTTGAAAAATGAAACAAAATGCAGACTGGGTCTGTAGAACTTTTTCATTTTGGGGGATGGAAAGACTGCATTCTACCAGTACATTCATTTCCCTTAAAATTCAATAACGTAAAAAGCTTTTCGAATCTCTTCTTCCTCGACTGTAAATATATTTAGCATTAATGCAACGCGTGCTTTGTTCCTCAGCTTTAGCAGTAACCAGAAGCAAGATTTTTTCTGTGGAAAATTAATCAAGGGTCAAAAAAAATTCCCGATATCAGGGTAATTTAAAAGTTTGCACCGGGATCTTTTATATACCGTGCGCTATAAAATATCCCGAATGCTTAGAGTAGGTACATATTAGGAAACTTTAAACTCCCGCCATCCTTTATGAAATATCCGCCCTTTGATTTTCATTCACAAATCACGTTGTATTAAATAAATCCGCAGTTAGCGTGAAACTATATATATATATATATATATATATATATATATATATATATATATATATATATATATATATATATATATATATATACATATATATATGTATACATATATGTGTGTGTGTGTGTGTGTGTGTGTGTGTATGTGTATGTGTATGTTTATATAAATGGAACCTGAAGACGGAGCAAACAGACAGACACGAAAAATCACTAAACAGGCGATTCTAAATTAAATATGTACTAATAATACCCAAGCGTATTTTGAGAAGAAATCAATATATTAAAAAACCCGCGATCTTAGCTAGGTCGGCTGTGTCTCCGACCACGTAAGCGCCGGCTATTTCACCTTCGTCCAAGGGTGATTTAGAATGGCAGTGAAGGCCATGTCACCTGATGACTTGTGCCCCGCTGATGTTACCCGAGAGATGCGTTTGGTGAGGCCTTCACAGCTCTCACTACATACCCAAGGAGAGCTGATGGGACGCAGAAGGGGAGGCAGGGAGTACAGGGTATATTGTCGCTATACGAGACAAACTATACAAGGGCTTTTATTTTATTTATTTTTTATTATTTTCTTCTTATTTTTTTTTTTTATACTTTGAAACGTTTACTGGGACAAAAAAAAAAAAAAAAAAAGTGCATCTGGGGTTGATAAGAGGGAAACTGTCTAGCGGTAGGAACTCCTTAGTGAGAAATCTCCAGAAAAGAGAAAATGGCAAATCATTCCACATTCTGGAATATTCCCATTCGCTTTTTCTTGTTTTATTCTAAGTTGACATTCAGTGATTATATCTACATGTCTATAATTTATTAAAATTTATATACATTATTTCTAATGCTGTACAGCGCTTTATTTTTATATATTTTTTTAAATCTCTAAAGTGACTTAACTAATCGGAGTATTGTAGAATCCAGTTCTTTCCACCCTGTGACTGGACAGAGAACAGGCACAGCAGATGACTCTGACGAGGGTTAAAGCGCGTCTCGCCCGGGACTACGGCAGGGAAGCTCACCTTAGGGAAGGAGCGGCGTAGAAAATCAATCCCTCTCGTGGGACCTCGAGTCGCAGATGCGGATAACAAGATGAAAGAAGAACCTTATGTCTTGTTCCCAAGTCATCTCCACATCCCTGCTACTTGCAAGATTTAATCGCGGTGGTTCGCAGGTTTATGTTGCTGCGAATTATTGGCCTTCTAGTTATCTTTATATTCATATACTCGTACACACATATACAGACATGTTTATACATGTATATAGATATGTATATATAATTTTCCTTTCGATTTTAAGAGAGACGCAATTAATTGGATGCATTAGTATTATCAACAGCACCATAAAGAGAACAGCTCTTACGTGTAGATTTATATCTGATTAATATGTTTATTTGCATGCACCTAAACCTGAACTCGCCATTAACTAACCAAGTCCCTTCCCCGTATTAACCCCCTTCCCCCGCCCACCCAAAAAGAAAGGAAGTGAGGCACACTCTTCGAAAGTCATCTGCGCGCATTCGTCTTCGTCAGGGCGGGCCGAGAGGCTTGGCCCATAGTCTTTTGCATAATCCCTCTCCATCTCCTCCCACCAGAGTAGTTTGTCTTGTCAGGTGGCACTAACGACCATCCGGCTGTCGGCAAGTTTCGTCTCATTTGCACTTGCTTCTTTAGCGGGTGTGCCTTTACGTGTTAGGGAAGTCTTGGTAATGGTATTAGTAGCGATAGCAGTAGCGGCAGTAATAGAATTGGAAACAGTACTAATGATATCTGTGGAGACCTAGACTACTAAAACCCAGCAGGATAATAAGATTAATAGTATAAAAGGATCACACAAAAGTCTAAAACGAAGAGTTATGGTTATTGATTCAAATAAAGCGTTAATGTCAGTATACACTACCAAACCGGTTGAGAAATACACAGTAAAAATCCTATGCTTATATCCTAG
>NC_091551.1:21372333-21374833 GCF_042767895.1 Penaeus vannamei | reverse complement strand
AGGAATATATTTGAAAGTTATTGCTGTGAAGTTTATTTTTATGTACCATGGGAAGGCAATTCATGGGACAAGGCCAGGCAAGAATTCATCAAGGGATATAATTCCGTCGTCTTTGGGTCTAAACAGAGTCCGATTTGTGCGCTGGCGACGGGAGGAATCTAGAGATATGCGGATATGGGGAAAATACTCAGTCCTTATTTCCAAAAGTTAGGATAAGGGCGGTATTTCCTGAGAGACAGAGAGACAAGGACAAAGAGAGAGGAGAGAGGGTGAGGGAGAAGGTGAGGGTGAGAGTGCGGGTGAGGGTGAGAGTGTGGGTGAGGGTGAGAGTGCGGGTGAGGGAGAGGGTGAGGAAGAGGGAGAGGAAGAGGAACAGGGAGAGGAACAGGGAGGGAGAGAGAGAGTGAGAGAGGGAAGGAGGGAGGGTGAGAGGGTGAGAAGGAGAGAGTGAGAGACTGAGTGTGAGTAAGAGTGAGAAAGAGAGAGAGAGAGGTGGCGTCCGTGATTGATGAGTCACCGCGGAACATGACCGTGACAGGTCGGGGACAAGTCGCCTGTCCGTGCGGAGAAGGGGGGGGGGGCGAAGGGAGCGAGGGTCGGAGGGGAAATTTCGTTGCTGGATGATTATTACTAAAAATGTTACAGAGAAGTGGATACACACACACACACACACACACACACACACACACACACACACACACACACACACACACACACACACACACACACACACACACACACACACACACACACACACACAACGCAGGCATCAGGTGAGTTAAGGACAGAGAGTACACCCAACTTTATAGAATGATTGTTAGATACATAACAAAACAAGTAAGAGTAATAATAATAGCAATAATAATGATAATGATGATGGTGGTGATGATCATGATAATGATGATGATAATGATGATCATAATGATCATGATGATGATAATGATGAAGATGGTGATAATGATGATGATAAGAGGATGATAATGAAGATGGTGATGATAATGATAATAATGATGATGATGATGATGATGAAGATGATAATCATGATGATGATGATAATGATGCTGCTGCTGATGATAATTATGATGATAATAATAAAGAGGATAATTATAATTATGATGACAATAATGAAGATGATAATGATAAAGATAATAACAATAATAACAGAAAAAATGGACAAACCGAAACAGGAGATCCAACCTGCCCAGCACGAGCCGTTGAATTTATCAAGAAATCCCTTTGAGAGGAAGAATAACGAGGCAAGAAAGAAATAAAGATTTGTGTATTCCTCCGCTGTGACAGGGAGCTTCCGAGGGCGTGGCAGATCAGCATGAGGCATGGGTGTTTTTTTTCTAATATTTGCCGGATATGGGAAGTTATTTCTTTATCATTTATTAATTTTTGTTTATTCATTTATTCATATTTGATACTCTGTTATCATTGCGTGGTATTTTGCTCACATCGATGTTTATAACCGTTGCATAGATGATGATGATAATCTCAACACTGATGATGATGACATTTATAATGGTAATAATGAAGGAATTAATAACATTAATATATTAGTGTAAAATATAACAGCACCGATTACAATGTCGGTTATTGCTATTGTGGTGTGATCTGTAAATATAATGTTATCATTCTGACAGTTGTTACGCTTTGAAAATTTCACGAAGGTTTATAGCCATCATCAGTATTATAAACAGTCTTCCCAAAATATTTTTTAACTTGCGGAATACATCTGCGTAAACCATAATGACATGTACAAAGAGGATGTGTTCGTTATTTTCTCTTTTGTTTCGATTGCTTTATACAGGCCATAGAAATATGTTTAGGTTCAAATATGTATTTTTTGTCTGTCTCTCTCTCTCTCTCTCTCTCTCTCTCTCTATCTATCTATCTATCTAACTATCTATCTCTTTATTATGTTTAAAACAATATAAGTGACCAAACCCCACAGGGCCAAAATAAAATATGGCACTAGTTCTGCGGGGATCGACTCATGTACAGTCTTAAGGTGGTTCTCCCGCCAGATCTCCCTGCATAGTAGTAAACTCTCTTACCTAAAGAAAATGAACAAGAAGATATGTAAAACAGATAAAGGTGTCCTGGTATACTGAGGGAAATAATGATCTTAAAGTTTTTTTTGTTTTTTGTGGGAGTTACAGCTCTCCATGCTCGTTTATGTCAGCCAATTTCTTTCCTATTCGACAAATAGGATAAGAAATTTCCTCACTTGGTCGGCAGATTTGCTCACTCAGATTGTGAGGGCGATTTTCAGAAGTATGTCGTTTTTGCATGCCCAGAATGTAATATTGATGGCAGTGAGGATAATGATTGGAGTAATAAAAGTAGGAGTAATGACAAAGGCTAATGATATTAAGATATTGGAGATAATAGAATATGATGATGATGATAGTAATGATAATGATGATGATAATGATAGTTATAATGATGATAATGATAATAATGATGATATTACTACTGCTGCTGTTGCTGCTGC
>NC_091551.1:21353893-21356833 GCF_042767895.1 Penaeus vannamei | reverse complement strand
TTACTCTGTAATTAGCAAATTAAATAAATTATTCGCAGAAGAAACGCCAATCTGTATTATTTCCTTATCATCAAAGAAAGTTAATTTATCACAAGATCTAAGGGAACGAAAATGAGAAGAGTTATTTGCATTTTTTTTTCTTTTTTATCTCGGTTTTGGATTTCGGTCTCGTGAGGGGGGGGGGGGATATCGTTTTACAATGCTCATAAGATCACGGCTCATTGAGGTTTAGAATAATATAATAATACATGCATATGTGCACACATAAATACATACTTACATACACACACAATGTGTGTGTATATATATATATATATATATATATATATATATATATATATATATATATATATGTGTGTGTGTGTGTGTGTGTGTGTGTGTGTGTGTGTGTGTGTATGTATGTATGTATGTATGTATGCATGTATATATACATACATACATACATACTGCACATACATACATACATACGTACGTACATACATGCATAAGTACATGCAGATATAGGTGTGCATAGATAAAGGGAGAGAAATGTAAATGGACAAGGAGATGTACAGAATTATGTGGACGTATGTGCGAGTATGAAACAAATACAGTCAATCGCACCTTATAATTGAAACTCCTATGATAACATAAGAAAAGGAACGATATATTTCCCTTTCGTTTTCCCTTTGCATCTGTCTGTCGTAGAGTGTGCGGAAGAGCAAAGGCAGGAGAGAGCCCTTTGGCTGATGATCTGAGGGCTGGAAGGAGGAGTTCCCTTGGCGCGAGGATCTGCCCAGCCAACACTTAGAAGTATACTCTCTTGCCCCGAGGAGTCCTCACGGGGCTCCAGGCTCAAAGGGAAAGGAACCCGGAGCGCCAGAGCCTCTCCTTCGGCCGCAGTGTGCATTTGGGCATTGCCTTTGATGCCTCACTCTGCTCAAGTTGGCATGGACAACCCAACTACAGTTTTCTAAACTCGCGAACCTTTGTTTGGTCAGTTGAGGAGTTGGGTCTCGCGATGCTGGGTATGCAAGCCTCTAGGGATTGTGTGTGTGTTTGTGAATGTGTGCGCGCGCATACACATTGAATATAATTCCCAGATTTCGCAGTCAATACACTATAACTACTTTTGATGTGTACACCTAGTAGAAAGACGCACGAAAATTGCCATCTGTCAATATAGATGAACAAGGAGGATGCCGCTACCGGGTATTGGCAAAATGATTGACGTTGCTGTTGACAAATAGGAAAAGCGTCAAACGCTGGGAATTAAGAAAAGAACGGTGTAGACAAAGGCTCAGAGAGTGTCTCAGATTGATAGCTTTGGCACGTGGCAGAGGAGGCAAAATATGTTGTGGTGAGATTACAGGGCCATGGATAGAAATTAGTTGTAGAAATAGTAGTAGTAGTAGTAGTAGTAGTTATAGTAGTGGTGGTGGTAGTGGTAGTAGTATAGTAGTAGTAGTAGCAGTAATAGATGTAGTAATGATAGTAGTAGCAGCAGTAGTAATAACGATAGTAGCAGTACTAACAGCAGCAGCATTAGTAGTGTAGTAGTAGTAGTAGTAGTAATAGTAGTAGCACCAGCATTAGTATTCATATCAGTTTTAGTAATAGTGATAGTAATAAAGATAGAGTCATAGTAGAAGTAGCAATAGTATTGGTAATATTAATAAATATTGATAGTTGTTGTTATTGCTACCACATTACTGTTATGATGGGGATAATGTTTATTATTATTATTACTGCAGTTGTTGTTGATGTTTTTACTTTTGTTATTTTCCTCATTACTGTTGTTGGTCTTCCTTTTCTTTTAATTATTCTTTTATATTATTATAATGATATCATACTATCATCGTTATTGTTATGGTACTAGTTATGATCATTGTTATTGTTACTGTTAATGCTTTTGCTTTGATTGATTGATCATTATTATTATTGTCATCATTTTTCTTATTATTATCATTTTTGTTATTATTACTTTTATCAGTAAGATTAGTATCATCACCAGTACCATTACCTTTAACATTACCATTATCATCATCATCGCCGTCACCGTTATCATGACCATGATAAAGATGATGATGAAGATGATAATGATGATGATGATGATGATGATGATGATGATGATCATGATCATGATCATCATCACAAAATAATAATGATAATGATAAAGAGGACGTTACTGACCTTGTGTTAAAAGCAGAACCAAAAACGCATTATCACTCCAACTACACTCACTATCCGTTCCCGATCTGAGCCGTGGATGTTCATAACACGAGTATCTGGAAGAGCTCTCGGCACAGAGACAGAGGATCAAGGAAAAATTATTCAGATTGGGGCTCTCCCGCACGTTCTCTTCCTCCCTATTTCTCTGTCTTTTTTTGTGTGTTCCTGTCTCTCTTTCGTTGTCGCTTTTTTTCCCCTGTCTCTTTCTCCTTATCCCTCTCTCTTTTCCTCTTTATGTGCTTTTTTCTCCCCCTCTCATCCCTTCTCTTCTCCATCTCATTTCTCTCTCTGCATCTATCTATCTATCTATGCCTTATCTATCTATCTATACGTCTTATATATCTATCTATCTATGTCTTATTTATCTATATCTTATATATATATATATATATATATATATATATATATATATATATATATATATATATATATATATATATATGTATATATAATATATATATATATGTATGTTTATATATATATATATATATATATATATATATATATATATATATATATATATATATATATATATGTCTTATCTATCTAACTATATGTCTATATTTCTCTCTCTCTCTCTCTCTCTCTCTCTCTCTCTCTCTCTCTCTCTCTCTCTCTCTCTCTCTCTCTCTCTCTCTCCTTCCATCCACCCCTCCGTCGGCATAGGTGTGTACGTGTCTAAATTTGATTTACTACTCCTACCTGAATGTTGAAGCAAATACAGAATGG
>NC_091551.1:21326393-21331393 GCF_042767895.1 Penaeus vannamei | reverse complement strand
GCTCTCACACAGAGATCATGTGCTTTCACGATTTACATTCTTAATACAAAACAACTTTGCTTTTAGCAATGATATCATTATTTAATTATGATATCCCACATAGTCATCGTATCTGATCATCAAATATATTAATGTTATTCTTTGGTCTGTTAGTCGCAAGTGAACTGACGGCTTTACGTATCCACCAGTCAGTTCTTACGTATTTATGTGGCTTGCGCGTGTGTTTCCGCAAAAGAGAATCAGGAAGTCGGTTCTAAGAAGTACTTGTACGGAAGGTGCGACTAAACTTTCACTGAGTATCTTGGGGACGATCGATATGCCAAAATCTGTGCCTAGAGTCGATTTCTAAAGTCAGTTGAAATATCAGGTGCTTGGTATTAAACTCATCTTTAACTGGTAGCATCTTTTTACATTGGCATATGGGTAGCGGAGGAATAAATCGTCTAAGCCTACATGAACGAATGCACCCAAACGCTCGTACTTAAACGCGCGCGCACACACGTTTACATATAGGTATGAGTGCGTATATGAGCAATGCATACATAGGAGATAGAGAGAGATTATTTTCCACCATCACCGCCACTACTACTATTACTGTTGCTAATATTGTTACTAATACTTCTACTTTACTATTCTACTTCTGCTACTACTACCACCACCACTACTACTACTACTACTACAACTACTACTACTACTTCTACTTCTACTATTATTATTACTACTACAATTGCTACTGTTGCCAATATTGCTTTTACTACTTCTATTGTTTCTACTACCACTACTGTTGTTAATATTGCCACTACAACTACTACTACAGCTGCTGTTACTATTACTACTACTACTACTAACAATAATAACAATAATAATAATAACAATAACTACTACTACTGCTAGCACTGCTTCTAATGTTAATATTGTTACTACTCATATTTCTGGTGTTTTTGCTGCTATTGTTTCTAATATTACTACTACTGTTACCACTACGAGTACTACTATTTCTACTGCTTCTACTTCTACTACTACTTTTACTTTTCATCCTCTTACTACCACTACTACTACTGCTGTTGCTAATAATGCTGCTGCTACTACGACTGTTGCTAGTAGTATTACTGCTACAACTACAATGGCTACTGCTACTAGTCCTATATCTTCTGTTAATACTATTTCTACTACTACTGCTATTACTACTGTTGCTGCTGCTACTGCTATTACTATTTCTACAGCTTATATAACTACCATTACAGCTACTGCTACTATTACTGTTGCTAATCATCATCATCATCATCATTATCATCATCATTACCATTACCATGAACATCATCATCATCACCATCACCACCGTCACCATTATCATTATTTCTTTCCTTAACCATCGTTATTGTTGTCAGTATTATTATTGGTATCATTATTATCATAATTTTGTCACTATCGTTATCATTCCTATATATCTATTCATATATCTATCTATCTATATCTTGTGTGTGTGTGCGTGTTTGTGTGTTTAGTGTCTGTGTATATGTTTGTGTACGTGTGTGTGCATGTTTTGATATATATATATATATATATATATATATATATATATATATATATATATATATATATATATATATATATATATATATATATATATATATATTATACATTCATACATACATAGATACAAACATTCACACACACACACACACACACACACACACACACACACACACACACACACACACACACACACACACACACACACACACACACACACACACTCATACACACACACACACCCATATATACGCATTACGTACGATTACACACAAATACTTTTTGTTTACATGTATGTGTCTATGTGGCGTCCTTGTGCCGGTTAGAGCGTCCGATGAAGCCGGTGACGGGAAATAAGAGCTTCTGAGGCTTCCCTCGTGGACCAAAGCTCGTTTCCAGCCACGAAGGTTTCAGCGCCTGGCTTCAGCCGCCCGGCCAGACACGCAGGCCTACTCCGTGCTCTCCCTACTCCCCCCGCACACCTACGTCCACCTCCGTCTTGGCCACCTTCCGTCCACCTCCCAACCGCCCCCGTCGACATTTAGTCCACCTACCGTCCAGTTCCTTCCACTCCCGCCCTTTCGTCCACCTTCCGTCCAGTTCCTTCCACTCCCGCCCTTTCGTCCACCTTCCGTCCACCTCCTGCCCATTTCCTTCCACTCCCGCCCTTTCGTCCACCTTACGTCCACTTCCTGTCCATTTCCTTCCACTCCCGTCCTTCGTCCACTTTCCGTCCACCTCCATCCTTCCCCCCCCCCCCTTTCCCTTCGTGTCGCTTCTGGCTTTTATCTTTGTGAGGTTCGGGTTCATGCTTGTAGTAATGGCACTGTTAGAGTTGTTTATTTTTTCTTTTTTAGTTATTGTCTTGTATTACGTAATACCTTTGGGTCCTGTTATCACCATCAATGTTGTTGTTTTTTCTTTGAATGTGTAAGAGTGATATCTTGGATCACATTGCCCATACGTTGAATTATCACTTTTGAGCTTCTTTGTCAGAAGTCTGAGAAGAAATTTATTTACTGTGTCAGGCTTTCTCTCTCTTGTCGTGGAGGTTATGGCATTCCGTGACACAAATTGTTGCTTTGCGTCCCGCCGGGCAGTTGCTTTGTCCTCTTGCGGAAAAGGGTCTTCTTGTCGGTTATACTTTGCTCTCTCTTCTCTTTGTCTCATTTTCTCTATCTTATCTTTTCTTCACCTCCCCCCCTCCCCTCTCTCTCTCTCTCTCTCTCTCTCTCTCTCTCTCTCTCTCTCTCTATCTCCCTCTCTCTCTCTCTCTTTCTCTCTCTCTCTCTCTCTCTCTCTCTCTCCTTCTCTCCTTCCCTTCCTCCTTCTCTCCTTCCCTTCTTTCCTCCCTCCTTCCCTTCTTACCTCCCTCCTTCCCTCCATCCCTCTCTCACTCTCCTTCCCTCCGTCCCTCCCTCTCTCCTTCTCTCCCTCTCTCCTTCCCTCCCTCTCTCACATCCAATGATGAAAAAATCGCCTTTCCGAACGACGTCCAAACGGAGGAGACGTCAAGAACAGAATAAGAAATGACGTAAATATTTGATGACGATTGATGGACGTTCGAGTCCGGGCCGGGGGGAGGGGGGTGGGGGCAAGGACCAAGGGAGAGGAATGGGGGAAGGTAAGGACGAAGGGAGAGGAAGGGGGAGGGAGGTAAGGACGAAGGTAGAGGAAGTGGGGGGGTAAGGGAGTGGGGCGAGTAGGGGGAGTGAGGGAGTGGAGCTAGAGAAGGGTGGGGGTAAGGGTGAGAGGCAAGGGAGGGGGAGGCAAGGAAGAGGGAGGGAGAGGAGAGGGGTAGTCAAGGGAGGGAGAGATTGTGGAGAAAACTGGTTAGAGGAAGCACGTGCAGGATGGCGCCATAAAGGGCACAAGGAGGATGGATAGAGAGGGAGAGAGAGAAAAAAAAAGATTGAGAGATAAAAAAAATATTCGATTATTGGATCTGATACATTTATAAAACATACACACGTTCATACAGACATGCATAAATACATTCATGCATACATACAAATATATATACCTGCATTCCTTCATTCAATCATACATACATACGTACACATAAACACATGGTAGAAAAACCCACAATGCACAAACTAGATTTATTGAAGAATGTGAGACAACAGTTTCGGAATCGTCCTCGATTCCATCTTCGGATGGAAGATGGAAGATGGAATGGAAGACGATTCCGAAACTGTTGTCTAATAATTTTTATACCATAATAATAATAATAATAATTTTTATACCATAGTATCAACACGGTAGAGTGTTTTTTCCATTCAACATAAACACATACATACATACACACATCATGCGTACATACATACATATATACATACATGCATACATATATACATACATGCATACATACATACATACATGCATACATATATACATAAATAACTACAAACATACATACACATACATACATAATGCATATCTAATACACACATACATGCATTCATACATGCATGCACGCATCATACGCGCATACAAATATGCATATGTATAAGTGTAAGTATGCATGCTTATATGTTTTGATGTGTATGAGTCCGTATGTATGCTTGTATGAGTACACACACACACACACACACACACAAGCGCGCGCGCGCGCGCACACACACACACAAACTGAAAAGCAACCATAAAAGATGCTGATGAAAAATGAGATTAGAATATTATCAATGGGGAGCCTGATGAGATGTGTTGACATCCCATGCGCTCTTAGACGAGACGAAAATGATTGATGACCTTCCTGATGTTAATGATTTTCGACCTTCAGGGACAGCCGGGTTTATAAAAAAAGATTTATTCGCTTCTGTTAGTTATCGTTCTGACGGGGTTGTTATGACGAATTTGCTGTGATTTGAATTTTGGAATGTTATTGTGTTTTGGCTGATTGCCGTAATGATCCTTTGTTTCCCATGTTATCTTTATCTTCACCGCGAGTAATTGCAGATCCCTAACTTTATCACGCTATGATTAAAGCCTACTCTACCTATATTTAAGCTGTCATGCGCCTAACAAGCAGAGATGGGGAAGAGAAGAGGCAGTGTTGGCCAAAGGCGAGAAAAACACACTATAGAGTACATAGCATTGAAGGTTGAGGGTACTGGGGAATTGATTATCCATCCAGCTCTATTGTCTGAGTTGAGCGCTGATAGTCACGCCCATCGATATATCGTGCATCAGATATGGCAAAAAATATCCATTAACGAGATAACGGCGGTGGGAGTAGGGGTGAGAAAGAAAAGAGTGAGAAAGGGAGAGGGAGAGGGAGGGAGAGAGAGAGAGAAAGAGGGAGGGAGGGAGAGGGAGTTAGAGAGAGAGAGAGGGAAAGGGAGGGAGGGAGAGAGAGAGAGAGAGAGGATGACTGACGAGAAAGACGTAAAGAACATACATAAGGAAAATGGTAATAAAACAATGAAAACGTTTCGCGGCGGCGGTTGCGTGAAGCGAGATCAAGC
>NC_091551.1:21308893-21311393 GCF_042767895.1 Penaeus vannamei | reverse complement strand
GCGGGATGGTCTTTCCGTTTTTTATTAAGAGGGAAATCGTGTATGTGCTACAGATTAGAATTATCATGAGTATTGTCATTATCATTATAATCTTTATTATTCTTATTATTATCATTATCATTTTTATCATCACTATTGTTATTATTACCATTATCATTATTGCCATCATTGATGTCATCATCATCATTTTCTTCATCTTCATATTCATAATAGTGATAATAGAAGAGTATTAATGATCATATTTATTTAACACAGCATACGAAACCAATTCCAAATGCCCAAGCATTCCTTTTGACTAGTTGGCTTCTATTTCGGAGATAACACACTGCAAGTTTTAAAGGATTTTAATATATTTCTAATTCAGACTTTACTATCACAGATTGTTTCCATTAATGAAGATTATCGAATCTTTTATTTCCATTCACATGATTTCTTTTTGGAGCCTTCCATGTGTTCTTTTCTGTTCTATATGTTTCCTGGCCTAACATTTCACTTACATCATAATTCTTTATGAATGGCTTCTAACTGAACTGAACTAATACACAACATTTTATTAGCGTAATGATTGGTGCTTACGTATCTACTTACATGTTTTGTTTTGTTTTTGTTTAAAGCTAAGCAAGAAAATCTAGTTTATTTATATATGGCATCAATGTGCTTAGAGTCATGACCTCAAGAAAAACCTGCAAAAACTCTCCAGATATTTCTGTTACATTTGCGGATAATTTACGTTGATGAAAAATCAGAAATTTGATGAAGACAAATCAGCAATTTTGTAAAACAATCCTACTACGCATATTCCGAGGTAAAGGTTGGTGATCAAGATAAAAATTGGGCTCCTCACATAATTTGCAATAGATGCGTAAGTTATCTTCATCATAGGACAAAAGTAAGAAGAGATTCGCTGAAGTTTGAGATCCCCTTGGTGTGGCCGGACCCGCAGAACCATGTGGATGACTGTTTCTTTTGTCTCACTAATGTTGGAGCCTCGAACACCAAACGAGACTTCATTGTATGCCCTGATCTGTTTGTTGGCTAGTACCTCACAGCAAGGCTATGCTCTATTTCCATCCCTGCTTTCACTTCGTTACCGAATTTGAAAGACTTAGAAGTTTGAGTATCAAACCACTGAATCCCTAATATTCGCCTATGAATGACCTCGGAAGATATGAATGTAGACAACATTGAACAGTCAATGTGACAACAAGGACTTGAGTACCGATCCTGATCTTTGCTCAGAATCAATCGATTCTGGGTTTTCTCAGGCATAACTGAACTATTTGGTAAGAATTTGTACCACTCTAAAGATTTTTCAGAACTTTAGGTCACAAGACTAAAAGAGAAGAAAATGTTCAAAAGTAGGACAAACATTCTTTTTCTTTATTGTAGAAGAGTTGATGAATGTGTACCTTTATTCCACGAGGAAGATAACACCAATAGATATGCTTCAGTTCTATTAGACCTTTCTACAGTGGTTAAAGAATACCATGATGCCATCAAACTTGTGTTGCAAAAACTAAAATATCATGAACATAACTGGGTTCTCTGTTGTGATGTAGAAATGGTCATTATTTTTATCTAGGGCAACAACACGGGTACACAAAATACTCCTGCTTCCTTTGTCTCTGCGAAAGTCGTGCTAAATCTCAACACTGCGGGAAGACTGACTAGCCTTTGAGGATTTAGAATGTAGGAGTGAAACACGTTGAGGATGAAAAATATTTTTCCACCTTTGTTTATCAAGCTTAGATTATGCAAGTACTTGTTAATGCCTTGAATAAAGATGGCGATTGCTTTAAGTACATTTGCAAAACATTACTTAATTTGAGTCAGATGAAAAATTGAAAGATGGTATATTTGATGGGCCGCAAATTAGGAACTCAATCAAAGATCCCAAGCCCATTGCATTCAGATGCCCAACGAATCCTATGCACGACCGTCATTTCTGCTTCTGGTTGAAAACTTCCTTAAAAATTTCAAGTCTAGTAAAATTACAAAGAACTGGTCCAAAACTTGATGAACAACCTCCGGACATGGGGAATAAACCTCAAAGTCTGCCACCTCCAGTAGCATCTTGGCCAGTTTCAGGAAAACCTTGGAGACGTTGGCAATGAACAGGAAGAGCGTTGTCATCAAGACATTCGAATCTTGAAAGAAAGATAACAAGGTCGGTGGGATAAGCACATGACCGCTGGCTGATGATGATGATGAAAACATTCGTTAATCATGTCAAGGAGTGACATGATTAAATCGGGTTATGCAAAAGCCACTCGGAAGGTGTTTAACATCGTCTTTATTGAGATGCTCCTCATTCGCGTAAATCGAAGATTTTTGCTGTAGAAATTACATAAAATATATTATGTTCTTGTGTATTTCAAGTATACTTTAGTATTTTTTCCATCTATTATCCAAAGAATTGATTTAGTTTTTGCTTATCTTTTCCATTTTATGATATTAATATATGTGACATCTTTACTTTTTTTTGCAAGAGCCAATGGGG
>NC_091551.1:21276393-21278893 GCF_042767895.1 Penaeus vannamei | reverse complement strand
CGTGGGGGTCTTCATTCTTTCGTTCTGTTCAATTTTCTTTTCTTTTTGTCCTTTTTTTGCCTTTCCGTGTTTTTTTTTTTTCTCTCGTTCTTTGCCTTTCCTTCTTTGCGATCTTTCTCTTTTTGTCTCTGTCTCGTTCTCTCTCTGTCTCTCTGCCCCCCTCTCAATCTCTCTCTCTCTCTCTCTCTCTCTCTCTCTCTCTCTCTCTCTCTCTCTCTCTCTCTCTCTCTCTCTCTCTCTCTCTCTCTCTCTCTCTCTCTCTCTCTCCCTCTCTCTCTCTCTCTCTCTCTCTCTCTCTCTCTCTCCCTCCATCTCTCTCTCTCTCTCTCTCTCTCTCTCTCTCTCTCTCTCTCTCTCTCTCTCTCTCTCTCTCTCTCTCTCTCTCTCTCTCTCCCTCTCTCTCTCTCTCTCTCTCCCCTCCATCTCTCTCTCTCTCTCTGCTCTCTCTCTCTCTCTCTCTCTCTCTCTCTCTCTCTCTCTCTCTCTCTCTCTCTCTCTCTCTCTCTCTTTCTAAACTCTCTGTTCATCGACGAAATCAAGCTTAAGCCCAATTTCTTCACATTTTAAGTCTTAAACTCCCTCACAAGTTCCTCTTCCGTGTCCTCTTCCCCTCAGTTTCTTTCCACCATCAATTTTCTTTATCCCCCCTTCATCTTCCACCAGTCCTTCATCTCTCCTCCCTCCCTTACTCCCACTTCCCCTCCCTGATCCACTTTCTTCTTCCTCATCCCCTCTCCCCTATTCCCCCACTTCTTCGTCTTCTCTGCCCTCCCCCATCTCTTCCTTCCTCCACTACCCCCTTCCCTCTTCCTCCCCTGCTACCCCCTCTTCCTTCCTCCCCTATGTTTTCGTTCCCCTCCCCAGTTTCCCCTTCCCCTTCCTCTCCTCCCCTAATTCTTCACTTCCCCTCCTCTGTTTCCCTCCCGCCTCCCTTCTCCCTTCACCTCCTCCCGCGCTCCCATGCTGTGTATTGACTAAGCACTTCATTAAAGGTAAGTTAGACCGCAGCCCAACTAACTTACGACATCGAGTCCCAACTTTAGGAGCATGTCACGAAGCGGTGTACTCTCCCTTCCTTGATTGTGAGGCAAGGGACAGCCAAGCGCGCTGTGTGTGTGTGTGTTTGTGTGTGTGTAAGAGGGGGGGAGGGTGCAAGGGGACGCCGCTCGGAAATTTATCATATCGGATGTCATCATCATCTTCATTATTATTACTGTTTTAATGATTATATTTTTAGTTATACTTTATAA
The DNA here is from genome assembly GCF_042767895.1 of Penaeus vannamei. Taxonomy (NCBI): domain Eukaryota; kingdom Metazoa; phylum Arthropoda; class Malacostraca; order Decapoda; family Penaeidae; genus Penaeus; species Penaeus vannamei. Next base: position 21,277,643 of record NC_091551.1, on the reverse strand, counting down.
TCATAACCATTATTATTATTATTATTATTATTATTACTGTTGGCATTATTGCCATTGTCATTATCACCTTTTTTACAACCAATTTTATTAAAAGCTTGATCATGATTATCAAATTTATCGATTCGCCTCTCCTTATGCAATTTTTTTTCTTCATCCAATTATCAAGCAATTTTACTACCTTTTTTCTCCCGCTATATTTAATGGCCAGTCATTAAAAAGTGCATTTCCTTCCCCCTACGTCCATTACTGTAATAATTCACACCACAGTAGCCTCATAAGGTAATTAAGAGCGATTTTAAGGTCATTGTGCAATCTCGAGGACGCATTATACACGTCAGGTTTCTTAATGATGTCTTCCCCGTTCCTCTGATGGGATTCTGGTTCCTGTCTGGACCGTGTAATCAATAATAATAATTATATATATATATATATATATATATATATATATATATATATATATATATATATATATATATATATATATATATATATGTATATATATAATATATATATATATATATATATAGAGAGAGAGAGAGGAAAAGGGAGTAAGAGAGGAAGAGACAGGAGACAGGGAGAGAGAGAGACGGAAAGAGAAAGAAAAGGAGAGAGAGAAAGGGAAAGAGAAAGAGAGAGAGAGAGAGAGAGAGATAGAGATAGAGATAGAGATAGAGATAGAGATAGAGAGAGAGAGAGAGAGAGAGAGAGAGAGAGAGAGAGGGAGATAGAGAGAGAGAGAAATTGAAAGAGAGAAGAGAGAGAAAAGAGAAGAGAGAGAAAGAGAGAAAAAGAGAGAAAGAGAGAGAGAGAGCAGAACGGGGGCTATGCAAAATGTAGACAGGTAGTTAACTAGAATGATTGAGGAAAATATCTCTGGAGGAAAAAGTTATGCTCATTACAAAGTTGTAGAATTATGTTGGTGAACTTTTATGTTGTCAAGTGGAACTGTATTTTAAGACAAAGGTGCTAGTGAATCAGAGAATGGAAAGGGGAGAGAAGAGAGCAAAACGGAAGAGAAAAAGAAAAATAGAGAAAAGGCGGGAGTAGGAAAGGTTGGAAGAGTGTAATTGACTGCTTTAGTCACTTGAATTTAGCACATGGATTGGAAAAGTGTCTTACAGCAATAATATCTTCTCTCTTGCAGGCTTTGATTAAACTGTAGCTTCTCGCCGCTTTTATTCGCAGTTACTGAACAAGCATCGCCAAAAACAGCCACGTTGTGTCGAGTATTCTTATTTGAGACCCAACAG
>NC_091551.1:21268893-21271393 GCF_042767895.1 Penaeus vannamei | reverse complement strand
TATTGTGTTCGCGAAGGTGATTTTGTGGTACATGGATTGATGGATAGTGGCGTGCTAGGTAATGAGGAATAAGGATAGTGTGGATAGTGAGTTCTGAGGATTGTAGTGTTCGTCTCGCACGGTATAAAGGGGATGGTTCCACACACAGGACATTGCATCCGTTACCGCAGTGCACGCGCTTCCTGTGTCCCCCCGCCGCCCCGCCCGCGCTCTTGCCGGAACGCCCACAATGGGTGTATCAATACATAGTAATGTTCTGAATGATGCTAAGGGGCAATGGGCAGCTCATGAGGCTTCGTTGACTATAATGATTGACGTTACGTTTCAGTAAAATTGAAACGATAGAAAATTGCATCAGTAATAGGGATTTGCCGTTAGTCATCCCCGGATTGTTGGGATTACACGACAGATCTTTATGAAAACTGATCCGCATCACTTCATGATAGTGCAATTATATATCGTAGTGTCTGTATGGTCGTTAGTATGCCTCATACTGCACCAAAACCAAACCAGGAAGTTCGCTAACAACCGTGTCAGATCATATCGCGCAGACTTCAGCGTTGGTAAATGTAATCTTTTTGTATTGACTTTCCTTCGATTATTCAACGACAGTATATGTCACACATATCTTTGTAATGGTTAACGATGCATTTGGTTCCTGCAGCTGTCGACGGACGTTTGAACAGAGATTAATCAATTTCATTCGGATATAAAAACGAATTTTGCAAAGATGAAAATGATGTTGGTCCAAAGGCAAAATGTAATACCGATGCTATTTGTGAAGGGCTATTGTGCATGTTTATTCTTTACCCTGACGATGGTTTGCACAGCGCTGTTTGTCGAAGGAATGATACCAGTTTCTTTGACAGAGGTTGGCTTTGTCCGCAATGGAATCTCCCTCTCTCTCTATATATATATATATATGTATGTGTGTGTGTGTGTGTGTGTGTGTGTGTGTGTGTGTGTGTGTGTGTGTGTGTGTGTGTGTGTATCCCAGTTATTCTACCCACAAAACATGCCAGAAATGATACACCCCAAGCACGACGGAGCACCTAAACCGACCGAGAGAAACTTGAACTGGAGAAAATGGAGACTTAACCAGACCAAACTCAGGGTCTCAGCCTTTCAGGAAGGGCTGATGGCCGCCAGTTCAAAAGGAAGCGACTGATTGGGGTGGCTGATCCTACTCGAAATGCGAGACGAGAGAGAAATGCGAGATAAAAGAGGGTAGGAGTGACAAAAAAAGTAAAGAGAGAATGTAAAGTAACGATAGGAACGAGAAGGAAAGGGAGAAGAGGACAGCTGATGGCGGCAACGAAAAAGAGTAGACGGAGAAAGCGATAAGCGGCGAGAACGAAGAGGGGAAGAAGGGGAAGAGGAAAACTGACAGAAACGAGAGAGAGAGAGAGAGAGAGAGCGAGAGCCAGAGACAGAGACAGAGAGAGTAAATGCAGAACGTGACGACGATAACGAGAAGGAAAAGGAGGAGGAGGAACAGCTGATTCGGCTGCTTGGGGACGAAAGTTTATTGATTGGATGTGACGGGAGGTATTTTTTTCCTCACTCGGGGAATGGGACGGAATATGTATTAGGAGCGATGGCACTGTGACACTGTGCCATTTAAGGACACGGACAAATTTTGGAATTTATAAAGACTTTTTTTATTTATCTATTATTTTTTATCAATTTATTGTTTATTTATGTTTATTTATATATTTTTTATTTTTTTGCTTTGAGAATTCCACGGTGCCATCAATATTTAGATGCTCTAGTGATCTATAAACGAAGAAACAGTTGTAATATCCAAAGCAGAAAACGCATATAACCCGAGAGGAGGAGAGGAAGTAAAGAAACAAAGAAAAGAACAGAAATAATCAATTATCAGTTGCACGCAAGTAAGATAATACGAAAATAAATATAGTTTATTGACACGCCACGTTAAGAAGGGGTCGGAAGTTCCCTTGATTCTGCAAATAAGAACCCGAGACTCGCCTTGGCTGCAATATTGATTCCAGCCTCACACCTGTTTTTTTCTTCCTTGGTATTGGCGTTTTGAAGTGGCATGAGCTGAGAAAAAAGAATAATCTGATGTTTTTTTTTTCCTTTCTGTATTTTTTTGTGTGTGTATGTGTGTGTACTTTTTTCTTCTCCATTTTGATTCTCATTTTCTTTCTATAGCGAAAGAATTTGCTTTACATTTCCGTCAAATATTTTTTTTGCGGTATTAGCACCTACATAGGTTTAATTAATGGTAAAATTTAATAAACTACAAGCACAAATCTCTCTCTGTCTCTCTCTTTCTGTTTTGTTCTCCCTCTCTCCACCTTTCCCCTTCTCACTCTCTCTTTCTTTCTTCACCCCTTTCCGTCGCTCTTTGAAACTTAAAATAAATAGACAGGCAAACACATATTCATAAGGACTCCTTTCCTGTTCATGCAACTTAGTTATCACTGTTGATAAATGAAGATGAGCAATAAAGGCCAACACATGCTTTGTGCTA
>NC_091551.1:21253893-21258893 GCF_042767895.1 Penaeus vannamei | reverse complement strand
AGACATAGCAAGGAGAGAAAGAGGAAAAGGGAGAAGGATAGGGAGCAGAAGCAAGAGCAATAGCTGGAGCAGATGAAGGAGAGAGAGGAAGAAGAAAGAGATTGAGAGAGGAGGAGAGATAGATAGAGAGGGAGGGAGAGGAAAGAGAGAGAGAAGGGGAGAGATAGAGAGGATGAGAAAGAGAGAGAGGAGGAGGAGAGAGAGAGAGAGAGAGAGAAAGAAAGAAGGGAGGAAAGTATGGAAGGAAAGGGAGAGACACATAGGGAATAAGAAGAGGAAGAATATGGAAATTCCTATAAAAAATGGTCTTCGGCCAAACGACAAATACAAAGAAAGTAAATGATCTGAATAGACTACAACTGGTGATTGTTATGGAAAAGCAGAGCCAAATGTGCACGAAGAAAACTGGAGAAAAATGAAAATGAAAATATAAGATTTGGCATTTAACTAGCATGATCAAGAATTTTACTTTTCTACTACGTTTAAGCAGAATTTCAGCTCGCGAGCTGAAAAGCAAACCAAAGCGAGATAAAATAAGACAATCAATAAAAGGAAAGGCAGGCCTAGGGCCCTAGCGCCGCACGGACACGATGGCCTCCGTCACCGGTATAGCAAATCGAAGGATACCTCTGCCTACAGAAGCCTTTTGTGACGTCATGGCCCCCTTGAGGATGTAGATGGCCCTCCCGCAGTGCCTGGCGAGGAAGCCATGTCTACCTCCGTCATTCTAGGAATTAACAGGTGGCTCAGGTAAATAGATCCGAGGGTACATACTTGCTCGTTTCCATTTACGAGTTCGCGAGCATGTGTGTGTGGTAGATTATCTGTTTGTTTGTTTTTCCCTCTTTATTTTTTTTCTTTTGTGCATGTGTGTTGGGGTGCAAGGGAATCTTCGACCCTGCATGTGCGATGGTCTCCTGCGCGCTGCAAGACAAGAAGGGCTTCACACGAGAAAAGGTGAATGACATGGTAACCTTTTTTGATGCGCTTTCTTTTTCTTCTTTTTTTCTTCTTCTATCTCTTCTTACTTCTTATCTCGCGTGTAATATGCAATGCCTTTTAATTCAATCGTTGGGATACGAATTTGTTACCTACACCGTGACTAGTGTCTAGAACGTAAGTGATGTCTCATAGGTTGTTAGAACTATTAGTTAAGATTAAATGCATTTGGTGTTGTACTGTATGTGTGTGAAATAATAATAAAAACTATTAGTGAATCTAAATATTAAGGTGTCCACATATTGCAGTCATATATGCATATCCTATATTTTCCTTCCCCAAGGTATGGATGTCACATACGATCTTGTGTTTATCATTTTCCATTAGGAAGAAGAGCATTAGAAGCAAACACTTTTATATTCAGAGATATACAGTAAATTGATTTCCGGAATGGTCGGACGCAGCGTGTTCGTGCAAGCCAGTCCCGGTTATGATGGGCTTTCATTGAAATAACCCATGCCTCCGCTAAGCCCTCAAAGCGTCAAGATATATATATATAGTCACCCTAACGTAAGCTCAGACCCGTTCTGACGCGACCTCTGACCTCGAATAGCCCTAGCTCTTGCCTGTAGAACGAAAGACGGCGTTGCAGGGCTTCCGTGTCCAGCTCGACCCTGTGGATCTCCAGCGAAGGGCGATCGGAGCTGGATTTTATTATATATTTGTTTTTCTTTTTTCGATGGTGATTATGAGAAGAGCGTGCATTGAAAGCTGAATTGCAGAATGATATTTACTAATCACACATTTGCCACTGAAACACAGAATCTATTAGTCTTTGGAACTGCAATACCTCACACAAGAGCTTTCTGTTTAAAACACAAAACAGATAAAAATCAGTTTTTCCTTATTTGATATATTTCATCAACTCCTTTGCTTAATACAGATAATTCATTAGTCTTTATGTTATATGCCTATATTGAAAAGGTTTGCCATTTATCGTTTTTTCTAAGACTCTGACGGCCTTCCACCACAAAATTACCAATGGAATTAGAGAGAATTTTAGAGCCATCTACATGTTTATTCTACCGAGTGGCAAAGAAAAATATTCATACAAGAGTAATATCTTTCATTTCTCATTAAAAAAAAATCCAAGGCACTTGCAAACGCCTAGAAACATCCGTTGACCTTTTCACACTTCTTTCGTGAGGCTTCCTTCAGTTTGAACTACTTTTCACTTTGAAGAATCAAATTCGCTTCTTTAATCCTAGTGGTTATGTTTAGTCAAATATTTTAGTTTGTATGTGTGTCACACAGCAGGAAGTAGCAACTGCCTGAAAGGTCACCATAATATCATTTATCGAATGTGAACAGTTAAACACACACACACACACACACACACACACACACGTGTGTGTGTGTACATATATATATATATATATATATATATATATATATATATATATATATATATATATATATATATATATACATATACATATTCATATACATATATATATATATATATATATATATATATATATATATATATATATATATATATATATATATATATATATATATATATATACATACATACATGCATGCATACATACATACATACATACATACATACATACATACATATATGTACATATATATGAGTGTGTGTGTGTGTGTGTTTGTGCGTGAGTTTGTGAGCATGCATATGTCTAAGGGTTTTGTATGTATGTTTTACGGAAGACACCAAAGCAACGCTGCCAACTTTACAGAATGACACTTGCCTTGCAACCAAACTAAGAATCCTCAACTCACTGTTGGCAACGCAAAGGCTCCGCAGAATCATTTATCACTCTGATAATCCTCCCGTTGAGAGGCGCCGGCTTTGTACTTCAGATTAATGAGGGACTGCCCCGAGAACGTGACCCGGCTTCCCTCGCCCGCACGTGAAGAACAAAAGATGCACGTCAATAGCGCTGCGTTTGATAGGGTCTTGCTCTCTTGCTGTATGTGGAAATACGTATGTGCATATATCTGCCTCGCTATCTGACAGTCTTCTTTTATATCAATACGTATTCATCCACACGCATACACAAGTACACATATGTAGACGTAAGCAAGCTGCAGGCAAGTTAGGAAATTGGCGAAGGTTTACAAATTGTCTTTGTGCGAGAGGAAAAGGAGAGAGAGGCAAAGGGAAAGCAGGTAAGATAAGATGGGGGAAAGGAAAAGACCGAGGAAGGAGGGAGAGGGAGAGAAAGAGATGGGGGGGGGGGGGGAGAGAGAGAAAGAGAGGAAGAAGGAGAGGGCGCAAGAGAAGGAGAGGGAGAGGAGAAGAGAGAGAGAGAGAAAGAGACAAAAAGAGATGGGAGGCAGGAAAGGCGAAGTGCGAAAGCGTTTAGTGCGCGAAAGATTGTTTTCTAAGCATTGATCTGATTGTCTTACAAAATTATTCCGCGTCTGCCAGAATATTCCTCTTGCTGCAGGAGGGAGGGGAGAGAGCGGAGGAGCCGAGGGGAGGAGGGAGGGGAGGAGAGGGGGGAGTCGAACGCTGAAGGAGAGGAACAATGAGGGTCATGTCAACAAGGCACTCTCGCACCCCCTCTGGCATGACTCAGCCTTGTGTGAGTGTGTGGCTCCGTGCGTGAGGGTGTGTGTGTGTGTGTGTGGCTCTGTGTGTACGTATGTGTTTGTGTATGTATGTGGCTCCGTGCGTGAGTGTGTGTGTGTGTGTGTGGCTCTGTGTGTACGTATGTGTTTGTGTGTGTGTGTGTGTGTGGCTCCGTACGTGAGGGTGTGTGTGTGTGTGTGGCTCTGTGTGTACGTATGTGTTTGAGTATGTGTGTGGCTCCGTGCGTGCAGATGTGTTTATGTGAGCGTGTCTATGTGTGTGAATTTGTGTGAGGAGGAGTATGTAGCTCTGTGAACGCGGGTGTGTGTTTTCGTGCGGGTGTGTGCGTGTGTATGTTTCCGCCCGTTTTTCCTTCTCCCCGTGCATGATTATCCGCTCGTCCGCATGCGTTCCTACAGACTTACAGCGGATATAAACAAGAACGGAGCCTTAAAGCAAGTTTAGTACTCTCTTTAAAGCCAGGCCTAACCCAAGCCAGCCCGGGCCCCAAGACGCCAAGCCCTTTCCATGTGACGGTATGTAGGGCCTCCGCAGCAGCACTTATGAGGGGTTCACTCATGTGGGTCAGAGAGCAGTAGGTCAGAAATGGAGAAGGAGGATAAACGGATGAAAAACTTAAATAGGAAGAGAGAATCACAACGAAAGAGCTACGTAAAAAAAAATAAAATTAAATAAATGCATGAGGGAAAATGAAATTCGAAATAAGATACACAGAAGAATACGCTGAAAAGAAGGCTAAAGAAACAGAACTAATCGATGGAAAGGATTTGTGTGTAGGAAGGGAAATGGCATCTTATACATGTCATTATTTCCTTTTGTGCGGAGGAGACATTTCCGTGTTGTTAATCCTGGCGATTCTAGCAAAATGGTAAATAATTATGATAATAATAATGATAATGGTAATGATAACAATAATAATGATATTGATAATAATGATAATGAAAATAACAACAAAGAAGCAATAATGATAATGATAAGGAGGATAATAATAACAAAAAATAATGATAATGATGATAGTGATGAGGATTATAATGATGATGATAATGATAGCTGCAGTGATGATGATGATTAAATTTCTTATAACAAGATTTTTTTTTCTTTCTTTCTTTTTTGTGTTATTTAATGTGAATCCCAGGAAATGCGTATTTGTGTGAGTACTTGTTTTTTATGTGCAATTGTTAGCTTGTATGTAAACTTGTGTAGAGTCTCCCGTTATAGCAACATAAGGTCCTGAAGTATGTCTTAATGCAAGTCAATTTCTGACACGTCCTTAACCCTTCCCTCACTCCTCCGCGTCCCATTGTTGCTGTGTAGCATGGGCTTTGAAATGTTTATGCCTCCGTTTTTTATTCTATTGTGACTAGGTTGCTCTCTTTCTTTCTTTCTGCTCTCTTTCTCTTTCTCTGTCTCTCTCTCTTTCTCTCTCTTTCTT
>NC_091551.1:21243893-21248893 GCF_042767895.1 Penaeus vannamei | reverse complement strand
TAGGCAGACAATAAAGTCCAGCAATGCGGAATTTAGACAGATAACTAATGAAAAGAGCGGTTTCAGTGATATTCAGGAGGTCGATTCAGTTGATGGCGAAGGAGATATCACGTCGAAAGGAAATGCAATAAGTCTTTTAGAGATTGGATAAGGAAGAGGAAAACTTGTGAGCTCTAGGGAAAGTGTTGGGCCTAAGGAATGGAGACACGTGTTGGGTCAAGGGAGTAGGCGACACATACCAGGCGGAGAGAAGATGGATGATGGGCCCCGTAGTAGGTCTGGAAGGACGCCACATGCCTTATTACGAGCGAGAGAGGGGAATGATCAGCTTCGGCCGTACTGGAGGAAAAGAGACCACAGACTTAAGAACCTTTCTGCATTTTATTGATATTTTAGGTTATCTATCGTGTAGTGACCTAAAACGAATATCAGAAGTAAGTACTTTTGGTTATATTTTTGGTAATAGATTTGGGTCATGTGGAGTGAGGTGCGCCGGACAGGAGAGGTCGAAGCGGAAGAGATGGCTTGTAGTGGAAGAGAAGAGAGGAAGCAGATAAAAACAAGTAGTTATTGTAATATCCTTTACGTAGTTTAATCATACGTGTGGATTTTTTCCTAAATGTCGTTGGTATTGTTCAAGATCTAAGGTTTTCACACTAAGTATGTTTTAATTAGATTAAAATATGTACGCAGATGAAATAATGATAATGATAATAATGATTATAGCATATATCTGGGAAATGTTTACAGGCAAACACAAGCCTAAAAAAGAACAAATAGTAAACACATACCCAACAAAAATAGCAAAGAAATATGTATACCGTCTTCAGGAAATTGAACAACCCATGAAGACGACGAACAAGAAAAAGACAAACAAACAGAAGAAAAATAAGAAAAGGAAGAAGATAAAAGATAAAGAGAAAAGAAAATGAAGAAAGAGAAGAAAATAAAGAAGATGAAAAAGAAAGAGAAAATAAAATAAAGAAGAAAGAGAAGAAAATTAAAAAGATAAAAGAGAAAGAGAAAATAAAACAAAGAAGAAAGAGAAGAAAATTAAGAAGATAAAGGAGAAGTAGAAAAGAAAATGAAGAAGATAAAGAGAAAAGAAAATGAAGATAAAAGAGAAAATGAAGGACAAAAGAAGAAAATGAAGATAAAAAAATGAAGAAGAAAAAGAAGAAAGAGAAAAAAATAAGAAGATAAAAGAAAGAGAAAAGAAATTGAAAAAGAAAGAGAAGAAAATGAAGATAAAAGAGAAAGAGAAGAAATAGAAGAAAATGAAGAAGAAAAAAAGAGCAAGATCTTCGCAACCAAGAGGCCATCATCCAACCAGAATGACGTCACAGCCAAGACCCTATACGAGCTTCTTCAGGGTTTTACGTGCAGTTGCAGTGTCTCGAGCCTGCTCTCTCATTCGGGGTTGTCGTGTTGCATTGCCGTGATCCGGAGGAGGGAGCAGGAGGAGGGAGTGTGAGTGAGAAGGAGGGAGGGAGGGAAGGAGGGTGAATGAGAAGGAGGGAGGGAAGGAGGGTGTGTGAGAAGGAGGGAGGGAGGGAAGGAGGGTGAGTGAGAAGGAGAGAGGGAGGGGAGGTTGGCGGCGGGAGGGAAGGAGGGTGAGAAGGAGGGAGTGAGGGAAAGAGGGTGAATGAGAAGGAGGGAGGGAGGAGTGAGAGGGTGAGTGAAGGAGGGAGGGAGGGAAAGACGGTGAGGTGGACGGCGGGAGGGAAGGAGGGTGAATGAGAAGGAGGGAGGGAGTGTGAGTGAGAAGGAGGGAGGGAGGGAAGGACGGTGAGGGGAAGGGAGGGGATGTGGACGCCGGGAGGGAAGGAGGGTGAGAAGGAGGGAGTGAGAGAGAGTGGATGGGTTGGTGCAGGGAGGGAGGGAAGTTGGGATGGAGAGAGAGATAGAGAGAGAGAGAGAGAGAGAGAAAGAAAGAAAGAAACGAAAATTCGGAATACTAATGCTTTGACTGTTGTTATTGTTGTTCACTGTTATATTTTTTTCCTCGTTGTTCTGTTCATATATACGCCGTTGCTCTATTGCTGTCTTCATTATTTCCGATGTTGCATTGTTGTCTTTGTCATAAACATAAATTTTAGCGTCTTGCTGTCTGTCTTCTCGGATTCTCCATTGAAGGAAAGGAGGCCATGAGGCAGTTTCTTAAGATTAAGATGATGCTGATTTAAGACAGGATGATAAAGGAAAATGGAAAATTGGTTGAAAAAAATACGCTAATAGCAGTAAGAGGAATGAGAATGAGAATGACAACAATGATAATGATGTTGATAATTATAATGATTATACTGATAATGATAATGATGGTATATTAATAATAGTAGTAGTGATAATGATAAGATAATAATAGTGGTAGTGATAATAATGATGATTATGATAATGATGATGATAATGATAATGGCAACTGTGATAGTAATAATAATAATGGGGATAATAGTAATAATAATGATGATAGTAATGATAATAATGATGATAATAATAATAAGGATAATAATGATAATAATAATAATGATGATGATAATAATGATAGTAGTGAGAATAAAAATAAGGCGCTCTCGGAATCGGACAGCGCCTTGGCCTTCGCATAAGGAGCAGGTGCCTCCGTCGTGGCTCTCATTACCGGCACAGCAGAGACGTGGCCGTGTGACTCAGGTGTAACTGGTGGAGGGCATTTGCATGGGGAGATAGAGCCATGGGAAGGGGATAGGCAGCTTGGAAGGGGAGGGGGGCGATTCATGAGATGGGGAGATTTTCACAGGAGAGGGACGCTTTCATGCAAAAAGGGAAGGGATTAAATGAGGGAATGGGGAGGCCTTTATGGGGATGGGTAAGGTAGTCACGAGGGGGAAAGAGGGATGGGGATGGAAGGAGCAGTCATGGGAAAGGGATGGAGGAAGTTATGGCATTCATGGTAGAGAAGAAACTCATGAAATGGGGGGAGGGGGGAGGGAGAAAGTCCTCATCGGTGAGAGTTCGAAGTCACCGAAAACGTTAAGAAAATGATAATTATAGTCTAAGAAACAAAGAAAGATGAATCACTGACCCCAAAAGATAAAGACTCGGGTCAGATATCTAAGCGAGACCACTTCATACCAACGATAGGACGCGTAAGGAGGCTAAAATTCGAATAAATCTTTACCCAACGCACGTAAAACAGACCAAGAAGCATCACACAACAGGAGGAGTCGAGTTGCAGGATCTGGCCGAGGCGAAGATACTCCCCTTTCACTTCTGTTTTAGGATGCCCAGGACGGCCGCTCGCTCGACTCCGCAGAGAGGAGTCGGGTTGCCTCTTAGAGATCATGGTCGGTAATGGATGCTGGAGGGGGAGAAAAGGTGTGGGAAGGAGGGAGGGAGTGAATGTGTGTGTGTGTGTGTGTGTGTGTGTGAGAGAGAGAGAGAGAGAGAGAGAGAGAGAGAGAGAGAGAGAGAGAGAGAGAGAGAGAGAGAGAGAGAGAGAGAGGGGGGGGGAAAGGAGAGAGAGAAAACGAGAGAAAGGGAGAAAAGGTAGAGAGGGAATGAGAAAGGAAGGGAGAGAGAGAGAGAGAGAGAGAAAGAAAGAAAGAAAGAAAGAAAGAGAGAAATAGAGGGAGAGAAAAAAATGAGAAGAGGAAAAGATGGTACAGGCGAGGAGGAGAGATAACCGAATGGACCCGAGACAAAAATATGAAAATGGAAAATTGGCGAGACACGGGAGACAGGAGAGGGGCGAGAGAAGAATATGGGGAGGGGGTGGGAGGGAGGAGAGGAATGGGTAGGGAGGGGTAAGAGAGGGAGGGGGAGGGGTAGAATCACGTTAGGATATTACGGCTGCAAGATGAGACCCGCATTTGTGATTGGCTGCCAAGGAACTTGTCAGAGGACGCCAAGTTCCTTTGATCTTTTTCTGATTTGTTCATACGACTTTTCCATTTGCCTCTCTTCTGTTGCTGGTCTCTCGTTCTTCTTCGTTATATATATATATATATATATATATATATATATATATATATATATATATATATATATATTTATACATATATATATATATATATATATATATATATATATATATTTATATATATATATATATATATATATATATATATATATATATATATATATATATATATATATATATATATATATATATGTACATACATCTGTGTGTATGTGTGTATGTGTATATACTTGTATATATGTATATACATACATATGTGTGTGTGTATGTGTTTGCGTGCACGTGGACATGGTTCTACAGAGAAAGACCGTCTCCTTTACTCAATCATTTCAATTCTTCTGGAAAACACCCTGGCCTCGATCAGCTGATATCTTATTTATAGCCCCGCCTCTCGCCCGCTTTCACGCGCCTCGCCCGCGGGTCTGCCTCTCGCGCGACGCTCACTTGCTCGAGGTTCTTCTCTGCGCGCCTGTCAATACGCGCCTGGAGGAATTGCTCCTGCTCTTAGGGAAATGAGACTCCCTCGCGTGCTTGTTGCTCTCATTGATTCCCCTATTTCTTCCCATACAAAAGTTGAAAACAGTTGTATAAAGAGCTATATATATGTATTTATATATGTATATATATATATATATATATATATATATATATATATATATATATATATGTATGTATGTGTATATATATATATATATATATATATATATATATATATATATATATATATATATATTCAAATGTATATTTATACATACATATATATACATATGTGTGCGTGTGTGTGTGTGACACACACACATACTCACACATAATGCGCGTGTGCTTTTTGTGCGTTTGATTAATGAACCTCTGTTGAATCGCTTTTATACCATCATATAAATACTTCCGTAAATCAGTCAGGTAAGATTATCAGGGAACTTGGCCTGTTACAGTACAGCGTGTCTACAGTATTGGATTAAGCAAATAGCTCAAAACACGAATAAATGCACACATTTACACAAAAAAAAACAATTAGACAAGCGATGTATAAATCTGCCTTATTAAT
>NC_091551.1:21193893-21198893 GCF_042767895.1 Penaeus vannamei | reverse complement strand
TCTGTCATTATTTTTATAATTATCATTATTATCATCATTTTTATTATCATTATGATTATTATAGTTATTATCATCATCGTTGTTGTTATGATTATAATGGTCATTATAATGATAATGATAATAATGATTAGTACTACTAGTAGTAGTAGTAGTAGTAGTAGTAGTAGTAGTAGTAGTAGTAGTAGTAGTAGTAGTAGTAGTAGTAGTACTGCTGCTGCTGCTGCTGTTACCATTACTCTTATTATTACTATTATCTTTATTATTATAATTGTTAATTTCCATTATAATGACATCAATAATATTGATGATAATGATAACAGCAGTAATAACAAATCAATATCAACACTAACAACAAAATAATTAATTAACCAATACCCATCCTGAGTAGAACCAAAAATGACCCTTATTGCACCATCAGGCCACGTGTTGTTCGAGATGTGTGCTGGCTACGAGCTGTCTGCCGCCCACCCGACGCCCAAACACCTGGACGACATTGCAGGTTATCCTCAGGTACAGCTTTGCGCAATCACTGCAATCCTGTCTTTCTGTTGGTGGGCGGGTGTAGGAGTCTGTGTTCTAATCGTGTGTTGTGTGGGGGCGTGTTTGTCGTTTAAGAGGCAGGGTTCTAGGTGTTATTGGATTGGTCTAGGCGTTTTTGATGATATGTCAATACAGTTTCTAATAAAGCATTGATGAATTAAAGATAAAAGCGACTGTATTGTGGATGCACTAAAATAAGAGAAAGAGAAAGTAGAAAAAAATATACGTGAATATATGTGTTTGTAGGTATGCATATGAATGCGTGTATATCATGGAGGATACAATATAACAATAATTAATTAAAGAACGATTAAAAGAGATAGAAAGCAGTATATGACCCCGCCGGCTGCCCGCAGGTGGTGCAAGTGCTGGAGTACATCTTCGGCAACGGCGACCAGTACCCGAGCATCGAGGAAATCCTTTGCATGGACTTCTTCAGGAATCTGGACCTCCGGGAGATGCGGGCAGCCCCACTACCGGTGAGGAGTGACCTTCCGCTTTGACCCTGCCTAAGACGTTGACCTTTCTTGCCCTCCTCCTTCCCACCCTCTTACTTTCTTCTCCCTTCCCCGCCTTCCCTCCTCTGCCCTTCTCGGCCCCGCAGTTACCGTGGCTGTAGTGTGTGTCATAGCTCTTGTTCCCGAAGAGTTCAGTTGATTCTTCCAGCTGTTTGATCCCGATTAGAGTTTCCTTCCGTGTTTTGTCTGAGTTGTAGAGTAGTTCCGACGTGCCAACCCCCTTTTCCGACGCATGCTGGTCTGTGGGGTCGACTCAGGTCAAAGCGATGACCCATGTTTCCTTGTATGCGTAGAGTCAAGTGGGCGTAGCAGACCTCTCTCTCTCTGTTAATGTTTTATTCTTGTCTGTTCCAAAATGTGTTCATGAGTTTTTGTCCTACTGATATCCTTTGTGAGAGTCAGCTTTTGTCATTTGAGTTCATTGGTCATGGTTTTATATCTAACGTGTAATGAAGATCCAAGTATAAATACCCAATTTTTGTAGTTAACATTAACATTCCCAAATATTGTGCTTTGCTAATATTCATTGCGGCCCTGTTTTCCCTCTTTTGTTTTCATGTTTACTTTAGTTTCTTGTTTTAAACATCTACACAGACGCACGCTCAAGCACGCGCGCGTGCACACATGCACGAACACACACATACGCATACAGGCATACGTAAATACATACATACATGCATACATGCATATATACATACATACATACATACATACATACATACATACACACACACATACACACACAAACACACACACACACACACACACACACACACACACACACACACACACACACACACACACACACACACACATACACACACAAACACACACACACACACACACACACACACACACGTTTACGTGTGTGTGTATGTGTGTGTGTCGTATTCACTGTATATCACATCAATGTAATTTGACGATTCCCCCACACATCCTCTCCTCTGTTTCTGCACCGAAATTCCTTAATTTTGTAGGTATTTCATTTCCCTTCTGAGTTTGAGGCCGACGCATGTATATTTCTCTGTGATCCTGTGAGTGTTCCTATAGTGTCATACATTTTTTATTTTCATTTTTCAAAGCTCTCGGTGGCTCTCATGGTAAAGTTTGTATTTTGATTTTATATTATTTCCTTTGAACATTTCAGTGCCAAAAGGTGCAGAGTCATGGAACAAATATGAATCTTTTCTTTTGCTGTCATCATATATACATATATATAAGACTTGATATTTTCACTTCAGTTACAAGGATTCAAGATTACTTAAAGAATATAATTTCATTGAAGACAAAAAACCTTACACTATCATATATTTTTGTTTCTTTGCCGTTTCTGACGTTAACATTCTGATTAATGCCGAGGTGAGTAAATGAATGTTTTTTCTTTGTTTGGTTTTTAAACTTTTGATTTTCTTGATTGATGTAACACTAGTAAATAGCACTTGTCTTGTTGCATAAGTTGTGTGCTGCGTGTATTGGTTCCTGCGCCAGGTTGCCCCACTCCGTGTATGTGAACGCCTGTAGAAATGTTAGAATAAGGAAATGTCCAAAAAATGAATAAAATAGAAAAGATGGAACTGAATGAAGATTTTTCCTGTATATCTTTTCTAAGTTGTATGTAACTATGTATTGTGCAGTTATCTTCTTTCTTTTCTTTTTTTTTTTGCATTGTCATCCTTGACTTCACTCGAGAATGACCTATGTAACCTTAGAATTGAATGCGTTACTAAGGGCTATATATATTCGATGCTAACTTCATTGCATAATGAGGGACTCCCCTGCCCAGTTACGAAAATAACGATGAAATAGATGACATTCATTTTAGTTATTGCAAAAGTGATCAGAATATTCAAGGAAAAGTCACCAAATATGTTTTTTTTTTCAACTGCAAAAAAATCAACTCGATGGACCATTCCCTGCTACTGTTGCAT
The DNA here is from genome assembly GCF_042767895.1 of Penaeus vannamei. NCBI lineage: Eukaryota > Metazoa > Arthropoda > Malacostraca > Decapoda > Penaeidae > Penaeus > Penaeus vannamei. The sequence continues at coordinate 21,195,907 of NC_091551.1, read as the reverse complement.
TCTAAACACACCTCCATGCACCCACACAAAACATCCACACCAGTCCACACCTACTCAAACGCACCCACACTCATCCACAGTCACACGAATCCACTTGCTTCCACCCACACTCAACCACCCATCCACCAGGACCCACCCACACTCAACCACATGCACCCACCCACATGCACCCTCACTCAGCCACCCACCCACCAGGACCCACCCACACACAACCACATGCACCCACATCAACTCACACCCACCCCTTCCACCCACACGCCCACACCACAGCCCGACCTCCGCCCGCACCTACAAGCGCACCTCTTCCAGTCGGGATGCCCGAGAGGCTGCACAAGGCTTGAGATCACACATCCCACATCAGCAGCATCCGCCCCAGCATCCTTCATCCGCCTCACTATCTTTTAACCACCCATGCATCTTTCATTCGCCTTTAACCTTTTTTCATGAGCCTTAGCATCCTTCATCCGCCCAGCATCCTTCATCCGCCCAGCATCCTTCATCCGCCCAGCATCCTTCATCCGCCCTAACCTCTTTCATGAGCCTCAGCATCCTTCATCCACCCCAACATCCTTCATCCGCCTCCCCATCTTTCATCCGCCCCAACATCCTTCATCCGCCTCAGCATCCTTCATCCACCACAGTATCTTTTAACCACCCCAGCATCTTTCATCCGCCCTAACCTCTTTCATGAGCCTCAGCATCCTTCATCCGCCCATTATCCTTCATCCGCCCCAGCATCTTTCATCCGCCCTAACCTCTTTCATGAGCCTCAGCATCCTTCATCCGCCTCCCCATCCTTCATCCGCCTCCCCATCCTTCATCCGCCCCAGCATCCTTCATCCGCCTCCCCATCTTTCATCCGCCCCAGCATCTTTCAGCTGTGTGCCATGCATCTCATCCGAGCAGCGTCTGTGCTGAATAATAAGGGATCAGCATAGCATAACACGGCCCTTGGAAAGCGATTTACATGCATGGTTGTTCAGCTTGGTTATGGATCAGGGCTCGCGTCCTCAGATCTGCATCTTGCCCTGACTGGAAGAACAAAATCTATGCAGATAACACAGGCTCGAAATATATCCATGTCTATGACGTGTTCTCCAAACTGTCTGATTATTTCCTCCTCTTTGCGTGCTCGTCTTCGGGTCTTTCTCTTCTCTTTCTCTTCCTCTTCGCTCTGTTAGTTTTCCGTCTTCCTGTTCACTGGTTATCCGTCAGATGTTTTATGGTATATATTATTTATTTTGCCCACTTCTCCAGTTCAATGAAAAATGTAATAACACACACGCACACATACACACACACAAACACACACACACACACACACACATGTACACACACACACACACACACACACACACACACACACACACACACACACACACACACACACACACACACACACACACACACACACACACACACACACACACACTCACAAACACACACATACACTTTGCATATTTAGTAAAATGGGCTTTATTCTCAGACATAATCATTTCTTCAAACGTATTAACATTACATTATTTTCCCTTCCAGTCACAGTTCCAGATTCGGTATTCCCCGACGATACGAAATATTCTGAAAGAAGTCCGAAGATTTCAGAAACAGAGAAGGTGAGTGATCAGCTGATCGGTTTCTTCGGTTGTCAAATGTTGTCTTTCTGGATTTTTTCACGCGATTGGGTGAGGACCGATCCCCTGGCGATATTTTTCACTTTTGCTGTTGAAATGGGCCGCTTACGATATTTTTCAATTTTGCTCTTGAAATGAGCTACTTGCGGTGGTATAATCCAGAGGCAAATTCATAATCATTTTGATTATAAGTCGATTTTTTTCTTGTTTTTTGTCTTGTCCTGTATATTTTGTTGCATAGTTCAATCTGTATATATATATATATATATATATATATATATATATATATATATATATATATATATATATATATATATATATATATATAAATATATATATATATATATATATGTGTGTGTGTGTGTGTGTGTGTGTGTGTGTGT
>NC_091551.1:21168893-21171393 GCF_042767895.1 Penaeus vannamei | reverse complement strand
CATATACAGGCATGAACACCTACGCATAAAGTATGCACACACGCATGCACACGTATTGCACATGCAAGAGCCTTGACACACCCAAGTGCATACATATTTGCAGACAGACATGCGCACAGACTCTCTCACACTTCAAAAATAGTCATACACATTTCATCATGCGTGATATTTACAACCATGAGTACATTGCTGAAATACTGCAATAGATCCCAACATATTTTGTTAAATATCATCTTATTTCAAACCTTCCACCTTTTGCATTACAACTGAATTCAACCAAATAAGTTTAGTTCCAAATGCCTAAGAACGTCCATATCAGAGTGTAAAGTGAAAATATCATGAGACCTTCTCAACCCTTGGCGACGAATCCCCAGCCACTTGCCTGTTGCACAGTCTTAATCATCCAGCGTTGGTCAGCGCTGATGCATTCTCAACATTGCAGACTCAGCTCGCAAGTTGAGGGGCCATTCTTAGGCACCGGCGGTTGTATGAGAAAGAAATTTAAGTTGCTGCTGTTGCTGGCGTGAGGACGATCACGCCGTGGGTGATGATGCTTTGTGATGCTGCGTGTCCGGCTCGTACTAGTTATGCCAAATCCTGTTACATGTGAAGAGTATATTTTTGTACACAATATGGCAATAAGGGCAGATCTCAAGGCCCCCGATCTCATAGATTCACTCTACTTTTTGCTATCGTGAGTTATTCTCGACCTTGTGCTAAAGAAAAACAATATCTTTTTATGTATGTACTAGAAAGTACACGGTTTGGCATAACCTGTTTCATGCCTTCAGAAATATGTATGCAGCATGCTTATGTCTCTGTTAACTTTTTGTGAATAATTTATTCATACAGGGTATTGTGTTATTTCAAGATGTACATAATGAATAAAGTTTTCCATTCACTTCCTGGACAGTTCCTTAAATATTGTAGCATTTGTAAGAAAAAAATCGAATAAATTCCCAGGACCTAATGCGGTGTGTACTGATAAATTTCTTTTTTCTCTTTATATTATTACCGTTCAGTAACTCTGGAGAGGGCATCATAATATCGTACAGACGTAACGTAACAATGACATATGATGGTCTCTAAAAAAAAAGAAGTAAAATCCTATTCATAGATAAAAGAGTCTGTTTCAGTTTTTTCTCTCTCTCTCTCTCTCTTTTTTTTTTTTTTTTTTTTTTTTTTTTTTTTTTTTTTGATAATGAGGGGGTGTCATGAGATGCTACCACAAAGAGACCAAATCCAAGTTTAAGTAAATATATATATTTTCTACTTGGGTTTAATCCATGTTACGTAATTTGAAGAAATTCTTGCGCGTTCGTGTGAATGAGAGTGTGAACTTCAGTATGATCTTTATTACTTACTGATCCTTATTTTTTATATTTATGTTAACTAGATCATGACTTCAAAGTAATTTCAGCTTATAGACGCATATAAGAACATTACAGATGAAAATTGAGAAAATCACATTTCAAAATCGGATATTAATGCTAAAGCCTGACTTTATCCAGCCACAACGGGATCCTAATATATCGACTTCAAAATATTTTATCTATTATATAATTTGATGAACCATTGTATCAGCATAATGAAAATGTAATTTTTATGTATAAAATCATGATAAAATGGATTAGAGAAAGAAGACTCAATGTTATAAGAACATTCACCAGAAGCCAAATATGATCACCAGTTTGGCCACAAAGAACAACCGCTTCCGGCCTCGGCTTCGACTTATTTCCATTTTCAAAGTTCGCTTTTATGGTCATACATTCATACATTTACCAAAGCCTCTCGATTTTTTATTTTTGTTGCTGTTGTATAGACCTATTATGAAATGACTTCATGAAATAAGTATCATATTAAGCTTATTAAGATCTTTGGTTTGACTTATTTTGGGTGGGGTTTACATTAAATATTTAAAAGTGTCAAAAAAGTCTCTTCCAGTCTTCATATTGAAGACTGACGGAGGAATAAAGTCTTTTCTTTCCCTCAAACAAATATGTGAACGATAATACTTTGTTCAGTCAGCACTCACGAAATCGGCAAAACGGTCATTGACCAACTCAGTCGCGTCAGACATTGTCTTGCTTTGCTCAAGAGAAAGCATCTGGACGGTTGAGAAACCATTAGATATCTGGTGTCGTTGCTATATCACATGTTTGTCTCACTAGCAGTATGTTTTCTCTTTTCCAGTCAGTAAAATACTTAATGTCTTATCGACTAGTCACTCATAAAAAGTATTACTAACTTGTAGCGAGAACTTTTAGTGAATGTAAAAGAAATGTGTTTCTTAGCTGATCTAGCTAATGTGTGTTTAGCTGGCTAATGTTGCTCATTCTCTCCCGTCTTTTCACCTTTCGATTCCCTTTTTTATAAATAATATGAAGAACAACCTTGATTTTTCATTACTTGCTATAAATACTACAAACGATGTTATAATGTTTGGCAACAAACTGATGTAGATATGTCATTGGTAGGGTAATAAAACTTCTTTCTTGTG
>NC_091551.1:21147280-21149780 GCF_042767895.1 Penaeus vannamei | reverse complement strand
GGTAGGCAAATAGAAAGACATAGACAAGCAGGTAGGCAAATAGAAAGACATAGACAAGCAGGTAGGCAAATGAGGATGCATGGTTATTCGTATACCAAACTGATATACACGCACAGAGCTTATGGCATCCGTTTGCCCTCCAGGTCGCCTACTTCACCGCCCTCTTCCCGTACGTCGTGCTCTTCACTCTCCTGGGCCGCGGCGTCTCGCTTCCCGGGGCGGTCGAGGGAATCATCTACTTCATCAATCCACAGTGGCACATGCTGGCTGATCCCAATGTAGGTTTGAAGCATGCACTGATGAACATTTTTCCTTTTAGTTTATTTATTTATTTACTTATTTATTTGTTTGTTTGCTTGTTTTTTTTGTTTATTTATTCCTTTCTTTCTTTGCTCTATTGTACTATGTGACTAATCCGGCCACCAATGGTTTTCATTTGACTTTCCGACTTTTTCGCAGGTGTGGTACGCCGCCGTCACCCAGTCCTTCTTCAGTCTTTCGGTTGGTTTTGGCGCCATTATCACGTTCTCTTCTTACAACGGCTTCACGCAAAACATTTACAGGTAATGATTGTCTGTGCTGGATTATGTATTATCTAGAATTAAGACTGTATTTTATGGGCGTAAAGTTGGCTTATTTTGATTATTTTTGCTCAGTAGTTTCTAAGACAGGCAGAGAATGGTTATGAAGCTGGCATATACAGATAGTGTAATCTGTACACCTAAGTTCCCTGCCTAAATGCAGTTCGTACTGATGCAGCAGAAATTCATTTTACTAACTCGCTATCAACAGTCATGCATTAGAGTTTAAGCCACTCGGCATTGCCCTCTTATGCCTATCTGCTTCCCTACTGACATCGTAAGGCATCATTCGTAAGTAAAATATCTTTTTCCTTGTACAGAGATGCCTGGATCATCAGCTTGGCCGACACGCTGACCTCCCTGCTCGCCGGATTCACCATCTTCAGCATCCTCGGCAACCTCGCCCACGAGCTCGACGCGGATGTGAAGGACGTGGTGAGGGGCGGCTCGGGTCTGGCCTTCATCTCCTACCCGGACGCCCTCGCCAAGTTCGACTGGGTGCCGCAGGTAAGTCAGGACCGTGACCAAGGGTGAGAGACCTAGGCATAAAACCTTGGACGTTTGAAAAAGCAATTATAAAAATAAAATTATAATCATTCGGTTTGTTCTGCAGTTGTTTGCTGTGCTGTTCTTCCTGATGCTGTTCACGCTGGGCGTCGGCTCCGCGGCTGGACTCACCGGCAACATCATCACCGTCATCTGTGACCAGTTCCCAAAAATCAAAAAAGTTTACATAACACTGGGCATCTGTGTCTCAGGGTTCCTGCTGGGTCTTGTCTATGTCACGCCGGTAAGAGACTCTGCATACGTATACCATAAGGACTACCTTTAGTTCTTGCACATAAATAAGCTTTTCCAGAAAGGCCATGATTAGTAATCTGTATGAATTATGTATACCCTAGGGTGGGCAGTGGATTTTGGACCTTGTCGATTACTTCGGAGGTGGATTCATCATCTACGTTCTCGTTATCGTTGAAACTGTCGGGATCAACTACATCTATGGTGATCACATTTTTACATTTTTTTCTGATTGTTTATTCGACTATTTTTTTACGGCAAGTTCGTCATGTATATAATTTTTGTTATAATGTATGAAAATGCCGATTTCTAATATGCATGTACACTGACATTATCATTTCTATTATTTCAACTTTTTTAGGCATGAATAACTTTATTCGTGACATGAAATTCATGCTGAGGGTCGACCTCGGCATCTACTGGAAGTTCTGCTGGGCGTTCTTCATCCCTGTCTCCCTCACGGGCATCCTCCTGTACATCCTCATAGACTTGAGACTTCCCACTTTCGATGGCCAAGAATACCCTGAGATTGCTTATAGTAAGTCCTTTTTATCAGGATGATTCAAAGGATCATAATTTGATAGAGAGATAACGTGACAGACAACCATTGAATAATCATGTGAATTTGTCTGCACATACTGCAAAACAAAATGCAAATCCTTAAAGTTCTGCAAGGAAGGCAATCCTTATCACAGAGCCTTTTTCCAAGCATTATCTTTTCACCGAAAGTATTATGCAATATCCTCCAAAAAAACGCATGAACCTCGTAGTATCCTAATACCCTTTACTTTGTCCTATCAGCGTGCGGTTGGATCCTGTCCGGTGTGGCCGTCGGTATGCTTCCCATATGGTTCACGCACGCTGTGTACATTGCGGAAGGAAGTACTTTCAGCGAGGTAAGTCCGCATTCTGCATTTTCTTTATGAGATGGGATTACTATATGGGTGTGTGATCATCAAAGGACATGACGTTTCAAGTTGAACTGAATTTGATATATAGTTTGCGGTGTCAAGTTAACTAAAACGTTACCGTTGTAGCGGCTCCATTGTCTTCCACTTTTGTGTTAGTACCACGTACCTTTATTGATACTTTTTCCTTTCGCACCAAAACAGAAAGTGAAG
>NC_091551.1:21094780-21099780 GCF_042767895.1 Penaeus vannamei | reverse complement strand
GTTTCTGTTTCTGAATACATTACTCTCTTTGTATGGAAATTGTTGCTATTGAAGTGTAACTTGATCTATTTACACAAATATGTATATATGATTTATTTATGGAAGCATTCTAAAATGTAATGACTTCATAAACAAAAGCAGAGAAAAAGAGGAAACAGAACATGGAAAAGAAAAAATGGACTTGAATTCTTTATGTAAAGATTGGCTTATTAACATGGCTCTTCTCCATAGAAAGGGGGAATCTCACACGTCTGCAAAGTACACAAATGCTTCGGCCCACGTTGAAATCTCTGGGACTGCAGGGAACAAGGAGCACTACCTTTCCATTTTGCCAACAATAGTGCGCACATTTGGGCCAACATTCTTTTTTGGAGGTATCCTCAAACTCTTCCATGATATCTTGCAATTTATCAGCCCACAAATTCTTAGGTGAGTTTAAAATCAATATAGCCTGTTCAGAAATAAATATGAATTATGGCATTATATATCTGGTATTAAGTTATAAACTTATAATTTTCATATATTTAAGTAGGTTAAATTTTTATAGATGATATTTAAGGAATTGCCTCAGAGTGCTTGTTTGAGTTCGATAACTATAGGAAGTGGAAGTACTGAAAATATACATCAAAGGAACATAAATTTCCTCTTTATTGAAAATTTTTATAATTTTTTTATTGTAGCAGGCAAATTTCTAATATAGATAATATAAATAAATATTTATCTAATATAGATAAATATTTAAAAGAGAAGTAGATTGAATCCTTATTCTTTAACATAGCCTACATTTAGTTTAAATGAATTGACTCAAAAGAATTGAAATTTTTTATGATATGATTTTTGATTATATTTGATTATATTTCCTTATACTTTGGTATACAGTTTCTCTTTTATCTTTTGTTTTCTGTCCTATTTCATTTATAGTGCCTTAATCAGTTACATTGAGAGTGATGAAGGAGGAGAAAGTGAACCAGTTTGGCGTGGATACTTTTATGCTTGCTTAATGCTCATCTGTGCTCAAGTGCAGTCTTTCTTGCTGGCTCAGTACTTCATGAAGATGTTCATTGTGGGCCTCCGGATTCGTACGGGAGTAATTTCTGCTGTATATCGCAAGGTTAGTTTTATTATGATAGATGTAACTGTTTGTGTACAGTGATCTTATGCTGCAATGTTATGATAATTCAGTCATTACTGTTACACAATCCTGGTAGAACAAAAGACTAATTCTGGGATCAAGCCACAATGACCTACCTGCAGGGCAGGCGTGGAATCTGCCCACCTGCCGGCTGTGGCCCGCGACAGAATCATAGCGCAAGCTTCAATCCAATGTAACACTGGCGGGACGCTCGGCAATGTTTATTTTTCCGGGTGTCTCATATGTGGGACACCTGTCGTAAATAGGTTAAAGGGACCGTCCTGGAAAGGCGTACTTTTCTTTTCTCATTTCATCACAAGAAAATATCAGTTGCAGATAACTCCTTGATTGTTTTTACATAATATAGAATATATGATCGCGATCTGTCTCATATATGATTTTAACCTCGCACCCCGATGGGTGGGGGGGGGATCCCAAAAAAAGTTGAAATAATTCAAATTTTTCGTTGTACTTTCTTTGGTACATCAGAATTGCCACAGTTTTTTCCTGAATATTCTTCCCAAAATACTTGTGTTAGATCTTTCCTATACTAAGGCTGTTGACATAGAGTACTCTTTTTGGTCCTTTTATTCAGATTCAGTTTTATGTAATTACATTTTTAAAATTTATTCCCAAAAAAAAAAAAAAATCTATTTACATGCCCTCAGGATTCTGATGCTCTAGGGAAAGCAACAAACTGTATTTGAATCGCATGAAAATTACGAGAGTTCTGATGTACTGAAGTTCGTGTAAACAAAGAACGGAGATGTGGGGTCCTATATTTTTGACGCATGCCAAAGTTTGTTATCTTTATTTTTTTTCAGACTTTTAGATGCCCTTCGTATTGAAATGCTCTTTACAGTGGATACAACCAATTTCAAATCAAATAAAATTTACAGATGTTGGAAAGTACCAACTGTTAGGTGAAGTCAAACCAAGATATTTTGATTATTATTTATAAAGCTATTTTCAAACATAAGTGCTTTGTATTCAGTATACATATAGATCCCTTTGTAAACTACAGCATTTTACCAGGGAGTCTTGATGGAAGGCATATTTCATGTGTAAAAGTACGCAACTTTTTTTCATCATAAAGCGCTGTGATATTTTTTTCTGATAATGGTATAAAAGTGTTCTTTGAACATTCACAAACTAATTATGTGTAATGTCATTATCGAATGCCATATGCAAGATTACAATAATTAAAAGTCCATTCAGATGTACCTGGGCGCATTTCAGTGGCTCACCTCCTCTACGTGTTGGCAGTTTTTGTGTGCGCCACCCAAGAAATGAGCTTGGCTCTAATAGTTGTTTGGTAGTTCCCTCATTCATGTACCTATACAATAGGCTAGCTAACTCAATTTGACCCCTAAATTTCCAACCCTTCCCCCTCCCCCTCCAAGGAATGGTTCCCTTAAGAAAGTAGGTCTGATAATTCCCTCTTGAATGTTTTACATTGAGGGAATCTGAGACAATGATTTTGTTACCTGTTACTCAAGAGGTTAGGTGGGTGTTTGTGCAGTGTAATAGAAGACTATTTAACCCAATCACGCCGGGTGTCCCATATCTGAGACACCCGAAAAAAATAAACACTCCGCACGTCCCACCAGTGTGTTACTGTGTCGGGATTGCGCTCGGACTCAGCAGCGGGTCGCAGACAGACTCTGGGGAAGCTCCGGCCGCCGATTTTTGTAGCCGCCCCGATTTTTTTATTTGGTTATAAAATATACCCGGCAGGAGTGGGTTAAACTTTACATAATGTATAACTGCATCAGTAAATTTTGTGGGAAAATGAATTTTTGTTGGTTTCAGGATAATATGACACTTTTGCTTTTTTAATGATTTTAATTATTTGTTCTTTAATGATTTCTAGATATAAGTGAAGAGTGTTTGTATATATTTAACATTAGCAGTCTAGAATGATCACACAATGGTTATATTTTCAGGCCCTAAAGATCTCCTCTTCAGCAAGGAAAGAATCTACTGTTGGAGAAATAGTGAATCTGATGTCTGTAGATGCACAGCGTTTCATGGATCTCACCACCTATGTGAACATGCTTTGGTCTGCTCCAATGCAAATTGCTCTTGCTCTCTACTTTCTCTGGGATCTCTTAGGTAAGTTATAAATGATATCTCTGGGTTGTGCATGATGCATAGATTCTGCTACAAAAGATTACAAAAATTTTATTTTTGCCAGAATTGTTAAAATCAATATTGTATAGATATAGGTTAGTAGAAACATGCATGTAAGTATTATAAATATGAATATTAAATCCCAAATGGGATTAAAGCTGTGTAATAGAGGCATAGCCAACCCTGTATACATTTACCATAATGTCAGTTGAACAGAGATAAATTTTATAAACATTCACTGTAGGCCCCTTTTCACTATATTTTCCATAATATTTAGTAAAAATTTAATGTTCAAATTCACATTACTTTATGTAAAATAAAGAAGAATGAGTAATAATTTATGGCAACTCCAGCATTCTGGTGCTTTAACCCACTAACGACAGGTGTCCCACATATGAGACACCCGAAAAAATAAAAATTGCCAGGCGTCCCGCCAGTGTGATGCTGTATCGGTGCTAACGCTCTGACACAGCAGCTGGCCGCGGCGGGTGGGCGGACAGAGTCCGGGGCAGCTTCGCCCGGAATCTTTTATTTTTGGCTTCAAAATATTCGTGCGTTAATGGATGAAGGCTGGTGTACACTATTTTGGGTACAGTTTTATATTGAGTCTGCTCACTCACTGAGACAGTATAAGTGTAAGCTGGATGCATATTCAAAACATGCTCTAGTATTGTAAAAAATGCAAAACCTTTTCACCAGTAAGCTGAACCATATAGTACCTACACTACGGAAACTTTCCATCCATTTTATTGCGTTGTGACATACTTTGTGCATTGTATGACAAGATATGGACATGGAAAGTGTTTGAAATGATTATATGTAATATATGTGTTGCTCCTAAGCTTTGCCTATACATTTTAAAAATATTTATGAAAATGTTATTTATGAAAATGTTATGTAATCAACAGTGGATAACAACTAACCAAGTCACAACCGCGAAACCTTGGGTCTTCCTTATTATGAAATCTTTTCAACATTATACTTTTCTGACCTCATGAGGTCTGTCATCTAATGTTAAAGCAATCAGTGTATACTCAGAGCTTATGGAAATAACTGCATAGATTAATGTGTGTCAGAGAGAGAGTGAGTGACTAAGTGAGTGTGTACATGTGTACACTACAGTGGATATCTTTTTTTTATTTTTTTCTAGGACCATCAGTTCTTTCTGGATTGGCAGTTATGATTATTTTGATCCCAGTGAATGGATTTATGGCCAACCGAACCAAACAACTCCAGATCAAACAAATGAAGAACAAAGACCAGCGTGTAAAACTCATGAATGAAATCTTAAATGGAATTAAAGTGAGTATGAAGTGCTGTCATTGCTGTTGCTGATGATTTGCAATGCTGCTTTTTTTTTCTTAGACTGAGTTTTTTGGTATTAGTTTTATATCTAAGAGTTCATGCTTTACATAAGAAGGTAATAACGATAAAAATGAAAAGAAAATAGTTCATCTTTTAGTGGATATTTTAGGATGAAGCTTTTATTTCAAAATGAACAAAATCTAGGTTGTATTGTACACTAAGCATTTTCATGTATGAAATAATGTTTCATATTTGTTTTTTGTTTCATTAAGGTTCTCAAATTGTATGCATGGGAACCCTCATTTGAAGACCAAGTTTTAGCAGTGCGAGGTAAAGAGATTAAGATATTGAAGCAGACAGCCTACCTAACAGCTGGAACCTCCTTCATTTGGAGTTGCACACCATTCTTGGTATGTTACATGTAAATCAT
>NC_091551.1:21039353-21041780 GCF_042767895.1 Penaeus vannamei | reverse complement strand
ATATATATATATATCATATATATATATATATATATAATATATATATATATATATATATATATATTATATATATATATATATATATATATATATGATATATATATATATATGTATATATATATATATATATATATATATACATATATATACATATTATACATACATATATATGATATATATATGATATTATATATACATATATATATGATATATATATATATATATATATATATATATATATATATATATATATATATATATATATATATATATATATATATATATATATATATATGTTATGTATTTATTGTGTATATGCATATTTTTGTGCTATATGTTCATCCCCTGACTTGATATAACATTTTGGTACATGATTGAATTATTGAATTATACTCTGAATGATTTCCATAGGAATATGAACATTTTTTACCTGATGCATAGTGCACACTTTGATGATTTATTTATCATATCAACAACTCAAGAAGTATTTTGCTATGTTGGAGCAAACTGGTAGAGGTATTATTTGTGAAGTACCATGATGCTACATTCCAAAATGCTTTGTGAGGTATATGGATTAGCAGACTGCGCAGTTCCCATTTTGAAGGTATTATCTTAAGCATGGAGATAAAGTGGAAAGCCCCAAGAAGGTAAGTATGAAAAGTAATAGGTTATTTGAAAGCTAGATATAACTGTGTAAAAGAAGACTATAATACTACTTGTATACATTCTAGATTTTCTTTATTTCTATTCTGAAAAAGAAAGAAGGAATGGAAACTTTATAGGATTTATGACTATTGCATTTAGTTTTTATCTCTTTCTATCTCTTTGTCATTTCATTTGCTCTTTGTTTAGTTGTATTTAAATTCATATAATAGTTCAGTACAAATTTTATCTCCTTAGGTTGACCTGTTGTTGCATGATATGAAAAACAAAGTGCATAAATACATTAGTATTACTTATATGTATTTCTGTAAAACAGCCATGCAGAATGTTGTCCATTGACTTTAAAAATATATATTAACGTTATTTGCAATTATTTATCAGCATTGGCATATGCATCCATCAGATCTCAGGAAAGATTTTGCCTTCCGTATCCTATGATGTGCTTCTTAAGTAATTTTAACCCTGGCATGAAAGTAACCATAAACTAGGTCTTGATAGGGTTGTTGTCCTTATCCCATTATTAGTCATCTCTGTATATGTGTAACTATTTAAGGGGGGGAGGATGGTTTAGTTAGTCGTCAGTGCGTATTACTTAGTGTGGTTATTAGTTTTGTGGTTTGTGTTTTCTTTTTGTGTTCATTGTATTTTTTTTTTTTTTACTTATCTTTGTGATAATTATTAACATCTTTTATGGGAACTGCAGTTATTGTTAGTCAATATTATTATTATTGCCTTTGTAATTATTATCATTATTGTTATTATTATTATTATTATTATTATTATTGTTGTTGTTGTTTTTGTTGTTATTATTATTACTATTGATATTATTAATTAATTTTTTCTTTTTTGGGGGTAAAATGGTTTTCTATTATGCTACCTTAATTGGGATAACAGTCCTTAAATTTCAGCTTTTCATTTTCATGTTGTAGTGTAGAGAATATCTTTTATATTAATGTCTTTTCCATATAATTATCTTCTAATTTTACTTAGTTTTAGTGCTTAACTTAAAGTTTTATGGTTATTGGTTCTATATAGATGTGCATGTTTCATTAATTTTAATAGTGGTAGTTTGAGAATGTATCTTTTTGCTGTTTTTTCTCTCTCTCTCTATTTTCACACAAAAATCTCAGCACATTATGATGTTTATGTGTAACATAAGTATTTTTTTGTTAATTTCATATTATAAAAAATAAATCACTATGAGCAACTTTGATGTTTCTACATTAGAAATGCTGTGTTCTAGTGGTTATTGTTGTAGGATGTTAAAGAATCACTTATTACAATAAGCATTTTTATGGATGAACAGTTTTCTACTTGCAGGATGGATGCTGATCTGATAAAGACATAGTAATTTATATTTAATTTCCCTTTAAGATTTCATGTATTCAAGTTTTTAAAACACCTCTTCTAAGAGTTAGATACTTCATTATCAATAAATTGTACTTAATAGAACACAAGCAAGTGCTTATGTTTTTTTTTTTCTTACAGTCAGTCCTGTTTACACTTGAAAAATTTCAGAATTTGTTTTTATTACAGTGTTTACTGATCTAGATATATTTTAGTAGTGGTAAAATAAAGGATAAAAAAGAAACAGGAATACTAGTGCAATAGTACATTCAGAAATACATTATTAATTTTTTATGCTGTATTAGCAGGATGTTGCTAAACAGAACTGTCAGTTATCAGATTACCTTTAGTAACTCAAGAAAGCAAACCTATCTCGATGTCTCTCTCACTTTTGTTCCAATTTGTATTTGACTTTTA
>NC_091551.1:21019353-21026853 GCF_042767895.1 Penaeus vannamei | reverse complement strand
CACACACACACACACACACACACACACACACACACACACACACACACACACACACACACACACACACACACACACACAAAAGGGATAAGTAAAGAACAAAAATGAGCAAAGGACTGATGAGCATAAAAACGTTTATTTGGAGGGTGAAAAGTCTCCAAGCAAAGCAAATATACTATCGGAACCAAAATGTAGAGACTAACATTAACCCTGCAGCCAAAAGGAATACCGAAAGATTATATAGAAATAGTTTATACAAATAATGATGGTTTATCTTCGAAGTTGCTAGAGCTAGAGACAACAATTTGAAATTAATAAACCAGATGTAATATACATCACTGAAACCAAATTGGATCCCTCCATAGACGATGTAACATTAGGACTCAAAGACTATAATATTTGGAGAAAAGGTAGGGCAGATGGAATGGAGGGGGTAGCAATAATAACATGGAAAGGAATTATTACAAAGGAGTTAGAAATTAATCAAGACCCCATAGTGGAACTGAATTGAGGTAGAAATAAGTTTTTTTTTTTCCGGCGCCAAGAGGTGTAGTACTACAGTATCCCATGACTTCGCCCCTATTTATGGGGGCGAGTCATTTATAAGCAACTGCACCTGGCTGATGAGCGCGCGGAGCACCTCTGCTCGTTTTAAAACTGGAGGAAAATGGGAAGTTCAAAGTTGATGCTGCACTGTATGGTGCAATATTAGTAACTTTGATGATGTTAATGAGGATATTATTGCACTAAGTACTAGTTTAAGAGTACGCGCGCGCGTGCATGTATGTATTTATATTATACATACAGAAATGTGTATATACATACATACCTATATATACAGTACACACACACATATTTAAACACATATGTACACACACACATGCATATATATACATATATATATATATATATATATATATATATATATATATATGCATTTATGTATGTATATGTATATATACCCATATATATATATATATATATATATATATATATATATATATATATATATATATATATATGCATTTATGTATGTATATGTATATATACCCATATATGCAGAAATATAATATTAAATATATACTTCCATATATAACAATATAGAGTTTAAGGTTTGCTTTCGTATTAATAGGGCTACGGGTAAGAAGAGCGAGGTTCAGGTTTATCTTTCGTATGTGTACAATTTTATGCAATATGTCATGTAAGGCTTGTTACAGTTTTTCTTATATCATTTATACTTTAATCTTGGGCAATATTCAAGCCTCCAAAAGTGTTCCATGAGGAATAATATACGGGGAAGTATCTCATGTTTTATTCACAGAATGTGTTCGAATGGTCAAAAGAATATGAAAATTTATATTAGGTTTTACATACTAATTTTACTTATTATGTATGTATAATTGAATATGCAGACGTAAACTTATATATCCTTTTGAATGTAGTTGATATCAATCAATAAATAGTGTCATTTTCAAAATATTTAAAGAAGTGTGACCTTCGAAACCATTGTCGATGGACGAATGACGAAGTATGATGGGAGGCGCTTGGGGCCCGCGCATTTTCAACTGATCTCGATAGTTTTCGAGTATTTATTTCCTAATGGTACATCAGTAAACCAGTGATTTGTTAATTGATATAATTCAAAAACAAAATCAGATTCGTCAACTCGAGTACAATTCCTAGGAATGGGGGTGGAGCCGCACCTGTGGCAACAAAGAAGCATCGGCAGCGTTGCTGGCGCGATCGGCCCGGAGAAATGAAAAAAAAAAAAAAAAAAAAACTTTCTATTGTAGTTAGACAGTTTCTTGGCACCGGAAAAAGGCCTATAAACGGGGTAAACATCATAACCACAGTATATATGCCACCTCTTACATCGATGTGGTCACAAGAAAATTAGCAAAAACTAATTTAAGAGACATTAAAGAACCTGGAAGAAGCCTACAACTTTCGGAAACCAATGCAAAAGAAATTCCTATCACGTGGAATTTTAACAGCTGTGAAAGTTTCGATCCCAGAGCGCAACCACATTCGTGGAGTGTTAAATTACTAGAAGTCATAAATGAGTATTGATTTTTCCAGAATGTAGCAGATCATGCCAGGATAAGAGGGCTAGATAGGCCGTCTATGCTTGACATAATATTCACAAAGCATAACGATGATATTTAAGATATCGAGTTCTGTCGACCATGTAGTGATTAAACTAAAATACTGTCTGCTACAAGAACTCATCGCAAACAAGGAAAGAAAGGAAAAGTACAATTACAAAAGAGGCCATTATAGAAGCCTTAGATTTCTTTGACAGCAAAAACTGAGAAACACTTCTGGGCGATAAGAATCTTGATGTTCAGTATTCAAAATTTTGTGAGATCTATAAAAAAGGAGTAGTAAAATTCATATCAAAATTCAAAATTGAAGCAAGATATGGCGAAAAATGGTTCACTGACAAATGCAAGAAAATGAGGAAAAACAAGCAGTTCCTTTGGAAAAGATTCAGAAGATACAGATCTCAGGCAGGGTATGAAAGGTATAAAGTTGGAAGAAATGAGTATACCCAAACCATGAGAGAGGCGAAATTAGACTTTGAAAAGGATATAATCAACAAATGTACATCAACCAAAACTCTTCTTTAAATACATAAATACTAAAACTAATTTTGTTTTAAAGGAAGTTCATGTGTAACAAATCTCTGTTTTTATGACAGAGTATCTGAAATATAGAAAAAAACGGCTGGGTGGATTGTGTGTACTTGGACTTTAAAAAGGCTTTTGATAAGGTGTCTTATAGAAGACTATGGAAATTAGAGCACCTAGGTGGAGTGAAAGGTAAATACTCGCATGGATGAAAGACTCTTCATGCAAGACAGATGAGCACAGTAAATAGAGGTAAGTATTCTACATGGCGACAAGTAAGCAGCGGAATGCCTCAAGGATCGGTGTTGACACCAAATATGTTTACTATTTTCGTCAATGATTTAGGGTCGAACTTAAGCCCAGGTAATTATATAAATATGCTTACAGATGATGCGAAGATACAAAAAAGGATACCAGACAACGTCTCATGCCAATGCCTCCAAAGTGACATTGTGGAGTTGTAAATGGAAAATAGAATTCAATACCATGTAGGTTCGGAGAAAGTAGAAATCGCCCACTATTCCAAGATAAATTAGGAGACGCAATATTAATTAAACACAGCTGACAGGAAAAAGATCTTGGGATAGTCATAAATAGAAACCTAAACCCAAACGATCATATAAATGAAAAGGTCCACAAAATGCTAAGATGGATAGCCAACATGAAGAGGGCATTCGTGATATGGCAAAGATCATTCTAGCATTATATATAGTCTTGAGTACGGTGCAGTGGTATGGCGGCCACACTTAAAAAAGGATATTGACAAACTAGAAAGAGTTCAAAGATCGGCCACAAGAGGGGCACCTACTATTAAGATGTAGCGTGGTAAAATTGTGGGGGCACTGACACTCACCCTGCTACAGGAGCTGACGAGTGATCCTCGGACCACAGAGATGTGGGCAAGGGCATGGGGAAAAGCCGGGCATTTCTACCTCCTACAGGAGTCGTGACACTGTTCATGCAAATGGCTTTATTTACGAGCACTATCACTACTACATCCTCGGTATCACAGATTCAGACACATGAAAATCACCGGCAAACAGGGCAGCGCTGCAGTACATCACAAAATATCACGAAATGCACAAATATCAAAGTCAGGAGTCCTCCCCAGCCCACACTAACACCTCTCCACAGTCAAGGCCACCCGCCAACTGCCCTCTGTGGCGACTCCACGGCGCGTCACGACAGGGGTTGCCAAGTACCCAAATTGTAAGAGGTTTGAGTGTGGGCTAAATGAACTATCGGACCCAAAACGTACAATATGTCTTCTGGAGGTAGGGCGTTCAGAAAAAGGGCAAGGGCTTGACAAAAGGGCATCAGAAAAAGGCATTAAAATAAAAAGTGAACACCCCAAGTGGGCAACACGACCACCCGTTCGCATAAGCGAATCCATGAATCCGGGCGCATTCGTGTAACTAAAAATATGTAACTCTACAGCCCCTTCTCCGGGACGGGAAACGCCACACCTTCGGAAGGGCCAATACCCAAAAACAATACAAATAAACTTAAAATCAATGAAAATGGTAAAAGTAAAAGAACATCAAAGCACCACCCCCGCCCCCAAAAAAAAAGAAAAAAAAAAGAAAAATACAAGTGACTAGTAAAAAAAAAAAAATCACAAGAACATAATTAAAAGCAACACCTCACAGCACAAAGCTCAGGAGCTTAAGGCACACCATAGTTCGCTATCAACTATTCAGTTCGGTTCACAATACATGTCACTCACACACACAACACTCGGTCGTTCTCCTCAAGGAAGTCCACTTCAGCGGCTGGAGTATAGGGGCGCATCTGGTTGGCATGGACAGTGACAGCACGGTGTGGGGGCCGAAGGTCCAGGACATTGTAACTAACAGGGCCTAACTGCTTCTGCACGCGGCAGGGACCAAGCCAGCGATCACCCAAAGGTCCATGGTTCCTTTGGATCTTTCGCAGCACCAGAGTGCCTTCCTCATAAGGGCCAGAGTTGCGAGCAGCCTGGTCATACTGGGCCTTGTTGGTCTCACATCTTCCTGCTCACCTCAACAGCTAGGCGGCAGGCATCTGCAAGGCGAGCCAAAGACAGGTCCTGGTCTGCAGTCTGGCGGTTAGTCAGGCCCTTCCCAAAGAGCGCCATACAACCTGTCAGCAAGTACAACGGCTGGTCCCCCACGGCCCGGTGGATGGCTGAGGCGCACTGCAGGCAGATGAGTGGGCCACTGTGAAGGAGCCTGCCTAGCCAGCGCCGCGAATATGTCCTTCACTGTCCGGTTGGTGCGCTCCACCACCCCATTGGACTGGGGGTGATAAGCCACCGAAAAAGAGTGCTGCACTTGCAATGCCTCCAGAAGCGAGTGCCACTCATCAGAGGAGAACTCCAGGACATTGTCTGTGTAAAGATGGCCGGGCGGCCCAAAGAGTGTCATGTAGTGATCTACAAAAGCCTGCAGCACTCTGTTGGCACTCTTGTCATGCAGTGGAACCAGCTGTATAAACCGAGTGTGATAATCTACAATGGACAGGATATACTGAAACCCTGTTGCTGATCCCCACAGGTCCATAAGATCGGCTGAGACCCTCACCAGTGGAGCCTCTGGTAAAGGATGTCCTTCCATTGGAGCACGACCTGCCACTCCCTTGCGCTGCTGACAAGCATGGCATCTAGCCACATACTCCCTCGCCAGGCGGTGCATATTGGGGAAGTACCAGGCACCCTGCAGGTTCTGGAATGTACGGTGGACCCTGGGATGGATTGCATTCGGTGGGCAGTGTGTGTGGTTCAGGGCCTGTGGCTGGAGATGGGGACATAAACCTGCCTTACTACCTGGTCTGGAAAAGTCCGCAGGTAGTACAGGACGCCCTCCACCTCAAAACTGGAAAGTGCTGCAGGTCTCTCCCCAGGTACAGTTTGGCGACCCTCCAGCCAACCAAGCATGTCCTCGCATACTGGGTCTTGTAGCTGGTGTTCCCGCACTTGCACAGCCGTCATCCTGGTGAGGTCCAGCGGGTCTGTAGCATCCTCATGTGGCTCTTGGGCCTGCTCTAGTGGGCAAGCTTTCTGCGCAGGTGGAGATCCATCACCTGCAGGGCGTGAAAGAAGGTCTGGCACGTGGTTGCTGGCCCCTACCTTGTACTTCAGCACAAAGTCTTATCCCTTAAGCTCGTAGGCATGCCGACTCAGACGGGTGCTCTTTGTGCGCCCGGAAAATACCTCAATCAGGGGCTGGTGAACTGTCCAGACTTCAAACCGTCGACCATAGATGTACGGGTCGAAGGCTCGGACAGCTTCCAACACAGCCAGTTCTCGGACGGCTACCAACACAGCCAGCGCCTCCAGGTCGATAACGGCGTATCGGGTCTCAGCATCCTTCAGGGTGCGGGACCAGTAGGCAATAGCATGAGGCACACCCTCTGCGTCATGCTGAAGAAGGGCCCCACCTAAAGCCTGTGTGCTGGCGTCGCAGTGCACCTCGAAGGGTTGACTGAAGTTTGGCAGGCAAAGCACAGGGTTCCTTACCAAGGTGTCCTTCAAAGTGGTGAAGACCAGCTGAGCAGCATCTCCCCACTCAAACTTCACCCCTTTCTTGGTAAGGGCTGTCAGGGGCTTAGCCATCGCCACGAACCCCTGGATGTGGCAACGGAAGAAACCACAAGCACCCAGGAGAGGTGGACATCCTGCACTGAGCGAGATCGTTTCATCTCAGCAATGGCAGTAGTCTTGGTGGGGTAGGGTCTCACACCCTCAGGACCAACAATGAATCCCAAGAACTTCACCTGGTGCTTAGCAAGTTCACACTTCTCCAGGTTTAACTTCATCCCTGCGTCATGCAGAAGGGCTAGAGTCTCCTGGAGATGCAGGTGTTCGCTGAAGCTTGCCGATGCAACCACCACATCGTCCAGATAAGCGAGGGTGTGACGTCCCAAGACAGAATCCAAGACAACGTTCATGGTCCTCTGGAATGTTGATACAGTCGAGAGGCCAAAGGGAAGCCTGCGAAACTGCAACTGTCAATGGCCGTCACTAAAGGCAGTCTTTTGGCGATCACCTGATTCAGGCCCCGGTAGTCGACACAGAACCGGTGAGTTCCATCTCTCTTGACCAGTACCACCAGTGACAGCCTAGGGCTCACTGTGCGTATCACTTCCTTCATCATATGTGGGAACCTCCACTGTCGCACACAAACTGGTGTATCTGTCGTGTTGACCTGATGCTGCACTCCTGGAACATACCCTACTGCCAGCTTGTCTACAGAGAAGTGTTGGGAACGCAGCTGCCCCTCCTGGTCTGCTGTCAGATGCTCGAGGGCGATGGGAAGGGGAGCTCCAACTGCCTCGGTGCTGCCAGTACCTGAGTCTTCAGCAGCACAGGCAGCCTCCAACTCAACATACTGGGAAGCTTCATTCAGGGCAGATGTGTCCGTAAACACGAAGTCCTCATCCTCGTACCCAAAGTCCAGACATGCAGTACTGTGGTAATTGTCATCCTGGAACTCACCACAGTGCAGAAACTCGTCCTCCTGTGGGAACTCTTCTGACTCCAGGTCTGGAGTGGCCGTGGCCATTAAGAGTTCTGCAGGAGGTTTACTGGCAGGGGTGTCAGAGGTCATCGAGGAGGCTGGGACTGTACATACCACCTCCTTTGGTTCCAGGAAAGAAGCGTACCCCAGCACAGTACCTGGGCGAACCTTCCGTGGCTTTGGGTGTGGGTTAACAACCCACACACTGGAATGGCGACCGTGGACAGTCACAAGGGTGCGGGGGACGGTGAGGCGATCAGTGCAGGTCTCGACAGTGGCCAGGCGTGAGTAATCAGGAGAGCTGCGGGTCACAGTAGCAGCCACAAAATTGCCAGACCTAGCCTCTACCACACTTTCCTCAGCTAAGTTGACAGGTG
>NC_091551.1:21004353-21014353 GCF_042767895.1 Penaeus vannamei | reverse complement strand
TAAAAAGAAAAAGAAATAAAATCCTATTCGTCATTCTAACAAATATTAGACTGTAGTAGAAATATGCTATTACACTCATCTGGTTCCACATATCAGACAAGCATCAGTATCCTGTGTCAGATAAGTATTACTGTTGTGTGAATTTCCTGCTCAAGTAAGGTAGTGTTACTTTTATGTAATGTCAATTTGTATCGTATAATAAATAATAGGAAATATGAACCTTCACCAGCATATGAGTACTACGTTCCTGTGCCAGATAAGTACTATCCGCTAGCTTTGTAAAATAAAGCCATATCAGATGTATAGTGGGGAAAAAATTACCTTTATGTACTACATAACAAGTTCCCTCTTTCTATGTGACAGCAAGCACCACTTTCCTGTGCCAGGTAAGTATCAACTTACAATATTTCCATATTGACATGACATTGTTTTTATATCCCTGTGCCAGATAAGTACTATCCGCTAGCGTTGTAAAATAAAGCCTCATCAGATATGTATAGTGGGGAAAAAATTACCTTTATGTACTACATAACAAATTCCCTCTCTCTATGTGACAGCAAGCACCACTTTCCTGTGCCAGGTAAGTATCAACTTACAATATTTCCAGATTGACATGACATTGTTTTTATATCCCTGTGCCAGAGAAGTACTATCCGCTAGCGTTGTAAAATAAAGCCATATCAGATATGTATAGTGGGGAAAAAATTACCTTTATGTACTACATAACAAATTTCCTCTCTCTATGTGACAGCAAGCACCACTTTCCTGTGCCAGGTAAGTATCAACTTACAATATTTCCATATTGACATGACATTGTTTTTATATCCCTGTGCCAGATAAGTACTATCCGCTAGCTTTGTAAATTAAGCCATATCAGATATGTATAGTGGGGGAAAAATTACCTTTATGTACTACATAACAAATTCCCTCTCTCTATGTGACAGCAAGCACCACTTTCCTGTGCCAGGTAAGTATCAACTTACAATATTTCCAGATTGACATGACATTGTTCTTATATCCCCTATATGTCTTATATTTGAGCACTGCGATGTAAATGCACGCATCTCATGCTTGTATATGTGGCAAACTTTTGCTTTGCAAAGAATATTAATGCAACGTGACTGATTACAATTTCATTAAAGTTGCCAACACCCTCCCCCCTCTCCATCTTCCAGCTTACATGCAAGCACCAGTTTCCTGTGCCAGGTAAGTACTAATGTTATAAGAACTCTGCTCAGGAACGGTAATGACTCTTCTACATAATACTAGTTTTACCATATAATGAATTATGGAAGAGCTCAGGTTTCTTCTACAAACCCACCCGTTTCATATATATAATTTTGTGTACTGTATTGTAACAAATGTAGAAAATGTATGAATGAGAAATGATATTTTAACAATACATGTATTCTATATGTAATTCGGTGAATGGTTTTACGTTACTTTTTAAGTAACATCTAGTTCAACTTAATAAGCAAATAGCACTTTCCTGTGCCAGATAGACAGAACTGTTATGTGAATTAGCAAAGCTAATATTACCTATATGTTATTCCAGATTTTAACATATAAATAATGGAAAATATGTACTGTGCCAGGTAATTGCCATCTGCTATGTACAAAGAAAAAAAAAGAAATGAAATCATTTTCCGTTATTTTAACAAATGTTAGACTGTGTAGTAGAAAATATGCTATTACACTCGTCTGGCTCCACATATCAGGCAAGCATCAGTATCCTGTGCCAGATAAGTATTACTGTTGCGAGAATTTCCAGCTCAAGTAAGGTAATGTTACCTTTATGTAATGTCAATTTGTACTGTATAATAAATAATAGGAATTATGTACCTCCTTCACCAGCATATGAGTACTACGTTCCTGTGCCAGATAAGTACTATCCGCTAGCTTTGTAAAATAAAGCCATATCCTCAGATATGTATAGTGGGAAAAAATTACCTTTATGTACTACATAACAAATTCCCTTTTCATATAGATAAGTCGTCGAATTCGTCGTTTGAAGGCACCTAAAAGTCTTCATGTTAGAAATATGCCAGATTCATGATCCCATGTGATAACAAGCACCACTTTCCTATGCCAGGTAAGTATCAACTTACAATATTTCCAGATTGATATGCCATTGTTTTTATATCCCTATACGCTGAGGCTCTTACACACACATATGGATATATATTTTCATATACATTCCACATGGCAAGCAAGCTCTACTCCCGTGTGCCAGATAAGTACAGTCTTATATTTGAGAACTGCGATGTAAATGCACGCATCTCATGCTTGTATATGTAGCAAACTTTTGCTTTGCAAAGATTATTTATTAAATAACTTGCCAACACCGCCCCCCCTACATCTTCAAGCTAACATGCAAGCACCAGTTTCCTGTGCCAAGTAAGTACTAATGTTATAAGAACTCTGCTCAGGAACGGTAATGATACTTCTACATAATACTAGTTTTACCATATAATGAATTATGGAAAATATTTATCTCCTATACCATCATATGAATAGTTTTCCTGTGTCAGAAAAGTACCTTTTGTTACCTTTGTAAAACCTTTTCACATTATCCCATTACTCTAACAAATAAAAGGTGTGGATAAAATAATAAAAAAAAGCTCTTGTCTGGTTCCACACTACCAGCATCACTTTCTTGTGTCAGATAACCGTTTCTGTTGTGAGAATTTCCTGCACAGGGAAAGTAATGTTAACTTTATGTAATGCCAATTTATATCATATGATTAATAGAAACTATGTACCTCCTTCGCCAGTACTGTGTTCATATAGATTTCGTATAGATTCATTCCTCGTTTAAAGGTACCTTATAGTTTTCATTTAAAAAGAATGCCAATCTCTTGGCTGTAAGTGACAGAAAGCACCACTTTCCTGTGCCAGGTGAGTACCACCCTACGAAATTTATACACTGCTATGCCATTGTCTTCATTTCCCTGCAAGCCCAGGTGTCTTCCACAAACCCACATGTGCATATTTGAATGTATACGAATATACGAAAATAAAAATGCATATATGTATGTATATACATTTGGCTACATATGAATGCGCATTATATAACACATAGCAAGTTGCCTGTGCTAATTAAGCACTAAATACCCGTTTCATATGTATAATTTTGTGTACTGTATTTTAACAGATGTAGAAAATGTATGAATGAGAACTAATATTTTAACAATACAGGTATTTTGTATTTAATTCGGTGAATGATTCAATGTTTTTTTAAGGAACACCTGGTTCAATTTAAGAAGCAAGTAGCACTTTCCTGTGCCAGATAGAACTGTTATGTGAATTCTTTCTTTAGTGAAGCTAATATTACCTATATGTTATTCCAGATTTTACCATATAAATAATGGAAAATATGTAATGTGCCAACTAATTACCATCTGCTAACTTAGTAAAAGAAAAAAAGATAGACAAAAAGAAAAAGAAATAAAATCCTATTCGTTATTCTAACAAATATTAGACTGTAGTAGAAATATGCTATTACACTCATCTGGTTCCACATATCAGGCAAGCATCAGTATCCTGTGTCAGATAAGTATTACTGTTGTGTGAATTTCCTGCTCAAGTAAGGTAGTGTTACCTTTATGTAATGTCAATTTGTACCGTATAATAAATAATAGGAAATATGAACCTTCACCAGCATATGAGTACTACGTTCCTGTGCCAGATAAGTACTATCCGCTAGCTTTGTAAAATAAAGCCATATCAGATGTATAGTGGGGAAAAAATTACCTTTATGTACTACATAACAAGTTCCCTCTTTCTATGTGACAGCAAGCACCACTTTCCTGTGCCAGGTAAGTATCAACTTACAATATTTCCAGATTGACATGACATTGTTTTTATATCCCTGTGCCAGATAAGTACTATCCGCTAGCTTTGTAAATTAAGCCATATCAGATATGTATAGTGGGGGAAAAATTACCTTTATGTACTACATAACAAATTCCCTCTCTCTATGTGACAGCAAGCACCACTTTCCTGTGCCAGGTAAGTATCAACTTACAATATTTCCAGATTGACATGACATTGTTCTTATATCCCTTATATATCTTATATTTGAGCACTGCGATGTAAATGCACGCATCTCATGCTTGTATATGTGGCAAACTTTTGCTTTGCAAAGAATATTAATGCAACGTGACTGATTACAATTTCATTAAAGTTGCCAACACCCTCCCCCCTCCATCTTCCAGCTTACATGCAAGCACCAGTTTCCTGTGCCAGGTAAGTACTAATGTTATAAGAACTCTGCTCAGGAACGGTAATGACTCTTCTACATAATACTAGTTTTACCATATAATGAATTATGGAAAAGTCAGGTTTCTTCTACAAACCCACCCGTTTCATATATATAATTTTGTGTACTGTATTGTAACAAATGTAGAAAATGTATGAATGAGAACTGATATTTTAACAATACATGTATTCTATATGTAATTCGGTAAATGGTTTTACGTTACTTTTTAAGTAACATCTAGTTCAACTTAATAAGCAAATAGCACTTTCCTGTGCCAGATAGACAGAACTGTTATGTGAATTAGCAAAGCTAATATTACCTATATGTTATTCCAGATTTTAACATATAAATAATGGAAAATATGTACTGTGCCAGGTAATTGCTATCTGCTATGTACAAAGAAAAAAAAGAAATGAAATCATTTTCCGTTATTCTAACAAATGTTAGACTGTAGTAGAAAATATGCTATTACACTCGTCTGGCTACACATATCAGGCAAGCATCAGTATCCTGTGCCAGATAAGTATTACTGTTGCGAGAATTTCCAGCTCAAGTAAGGTAATGTTACCTTTATGTAATGTCAATTTGTACTGTATTATAAATAATAGGAAATTACCTCCTTCACCAGCATATGAGTACTACGTTCCTGTGCCAGATAAGTACTATCCGCTAGCTTTGTAAAATAAAGCCATATCCTCAGATATGTATAGTGGGGAAAAAATTACCTTTATGTACTACATAACAAATTCTCTTTTCATATAAATAAGTCGTCAGGTTCGTCGTTTGAAGGCACCTAAAAGTCTTCATGTTAGAAATATGCCAGGTTCATGATTCTATGTGACTGCAAGTACCACTTTCCTGTGCCAGGTAAGAATCAACTTGGAATATTTCCAGATTTTATATCCCTATACGCTCAGGCTCTTACACACACATATGAATATATATTTTCATATATATATATATATATATATATATATATATATATATATATGGGTGTGTGTATATGTGTATATATATGTAAATATACATATATGAAAAAAAATTGTCTGTGCCAGGTACGAAACACCCTATTCTATGAACAAGTTCCAGATTTTAACATATGAATAATGGAAAATATGTACTGTGCCAGCTAATTACCATTTGCTAACTTTGTTAGCAGATGGTAATTAGCAAGATAAATAAAAAAAGAAATAAAATCATTTTCCGTGATCATAACAAATATTAGACTGTGTAGTAGAATATATGATATTACACTCGTCTGGCTCCTCATATCAGGCAAGCATCAGTATCCTGTGCCAGATAAGTATTACTGTTGCGAGAATTTCCAGCTCAAGTAAGGTACTGTTACCTTTATGTAATGTCAGTTTGTACTGTATAATAAATAATAGGAAATTACCTCCTTCACCAGCATATGAGTACTACGTTCCTGTGCCAGATAAGTACTATCCGCTAGCTTTGTAAAATAAAGCCATATCAGATATGTATAGTGGGAAAAAATTACCTTTATGTACTACATAATAAATTCCCTCTCTCTATGTGATAGCAAGCACCACTTTCCTGTGCCAGGTAAGTATCAATTTACAATATTTCCAGATTGATATGACAGTTTTTATATCCCTATACGCTCAGGCTCTTGCACACACATATGAATATATATTTTCATATACATTCCACATGGCAAGCAAGCTCCACTCTCGTGTTCCAGATAAGTAGTCTTATATTTGAGCACTGCGATGTAAATGCACGCATCTCATGCTTGTATATGTGGCAAACTTTTGCTTTGCAAAGATTATTAGTGCAACGTGACTGATTACAATTTCATTAAATTTGCCAACACCCCCCCCCTCTCCATCTTCCAGCTTACATGCAAGCACCAGTTTCCTGTGCCAAGTAAGTACTAATGTTATAAGAACTCTGCTCAGGAACGTTAATGATTCTTCTACATAATACTAGTTTTACCATATAATGAATTATGGAAAATATATATCCCCTACACCATCATATGAATAGTTTTCCTGTGTCAGAAAAGTACCATTCGTTACCTTTGTAAAACCTTTTCACATTATCCCATTACTCTAACAAATAAAAGGTGTGTGTGTGGATAAAAAAATCCCTTGTCTGGTTCCACACTACCAGCAAGCATCACTCTTGTGTCAGACAACCGTTTCTGTTGTGTGAATTTCCTGCTCAGGATAGGTAATGTTAACTTTATGTAATATCAATTTGTATCATATGATGAATGGAAACTATGTAATTCCTTCGCTAGCGAATGAATACCGTGTTCATGTGCCAGATACGTACCATCCCCTAGCTCTGTTATTATCTCGTTAATCTAACAATAGGGAAAAGTATATTATCCAAATTGTTAACATTGCGTATCAAATAACAAATTACCTGCGAATTACCCTTTTCGTATAGATTAATTCTTCGTTTAAAGGTACCTTATTGTTTTCATGTAAGAATGTGCCAGTTTCTTGGCTGTAAGTGAGAGAAAGCACCACTTTTCTGTGCCAGGTGAGTACCACCCTATGAAATTTATACACTGCTATGCGATTTTCTTTATTTCCCTACAAATTCAGGTTTCTTCCACAAACCCACCCGTTTCATATGTAAAATTTTGTGTACTGTATTGTAACAAATGTAGAAAATGTATAAATGAGAACTGATATTTTAACAATACATGTATTCTATATGTAATTCGGTGAATGGTTTTACGTTTTTAAGTAACATCTAGTTCGACTTAACAAGCAAGTAGCACTTTCCTGTGCCAGATAGACAGAACTGTTATGTGAATTCCTTATTTAGCGAAGCTAAATTACCTATATGTTATTCCAGATTTTAACATATGAATAATGGAAAATATGTACTGTGCCAGCTAATTACCATTTGCTAACTTTGTTAGCAGATGGTAATTAGCAAGATAAATAAAAAAGAAAAATCATTTTCCGTCATTCTACTGTGTAGTAGAATATATGCTATTACACTCGTCTGGCTCCTCATATCAGGCAAGCATCAGTATCCTGTGCCAGATAAGTATTATTGTTGCGTGAATTTGCAGATCAAGTAAGGTATTGTTACCTTTATGTAATGTCAGTTTGTACTGTACAATAAATAATAGGAAATTACCTCCTTCACCAGCATATGAGTACTACGTTCCTGTGCCAGATAAGTACTATCCGCTAGCTTTGTAAAATAAAGCCATATCCTCAGATATGTATAGTGGGAAAAAATTACCTTTATGTACTACATAAATTCCCTTTTCATATAGATAATTCGTCGAATTCGTCGTTTGAAGGCACCTGAAAGTCTTCATGTTAGAAATATGCCAGGTTCATGATTCTATGTGACAGCAAGCACCACTTTCCTGTGCCAGGTAAGTATCAACTTACAATATTTCCAGATTGATATGCCATTGTCTTTATATCCCTATACGCTGAGGCTCTTACACACACATATGGATATATATATTCATATATATTCCACATAGCAAGCAAGCTCCATTCTCGTGTGCCAGATAAGTACAGTCTTATATTTGAGCACTGCGATGTAAATGCACGCATCTTATACTTGTATATGTAGCAAACTTTTGCTTTGCAAAGATTATTAATGCAACGTGACTGATTACAGTTTTTCTTTTTAAGAATTTGCCAACACCCCCCCCCCCCTCCATCTTCCAGCTAACATGCAAGCACCAGTTTCCTATGCCAGGTAAGTATCAATATTATAAGAACTGCCCAGGGACGGCAATGATACTTTTACATAATACTAGTTTTACCATATAATGAATTATGGTAAATATTTATCTCCTACATCATCATATGAATAGTTTTCCTGTGTTAGAAAAGTACCATCCGTTACCTTTGTAAAGCCTTTTCACATTATCCCATTACTCTAACAAATAAAAGGTGTGTGGATGAAAAAAACAATAAAAAACCCTTGTCTGGTTCCACACTACCAGCATCACTTTCTTGTGTCAGATAACCGTTTCTGTTGTGTGAATTTCCTGCTCAGGGAAAGTAATGTTAACTTTATGTAATATCAATTTGTATCATATGATGAATGGAAACTATGTAATTCCTTCGCTAGCGAATGAATGCCGTGTTCATGTGCCAGATACGTGCCATCCCCTAGCTCTGTTATTGTCTCGTTAATCTAACAAGAAATAGAGAAAAGTATATTAATCAATTGCGTATCAAATAACAAATTGCCTGCGAATTACCCTTTTCGTATTGATTAATTCCTCGTTTAAAGGTACCTTATAGTTTTCATATAAAAAAAATGTGCCAGTTTCTTGGCTGTAAGTGACCACTTTCACTTTCACCACTTTCCTGTGGCAGGTGAGTACCACCCTACGAAATTTATACACTGCTATGCCAATGTCTTTTTCCCCCTGCAAACTCAGGTTTCTTTCACAAACCCACATGTAAGTGCATATTTGAATGCAAACGAATATACATAAACAGAAATGCATATATGTATGCATATACGTTTGGCTACATATGAATTCACATTATGTAACACAGCAAGTTGCCTGTGCTAATGAATCACTAAATATCTGTTTCACATGTATAATTTTGTGTACTGTATTGTAAGAAATGTAGAAAACGTATGAAGGACAACTAATATTTTAACAATACATTTATTTTGTATATAATTCGGTGAATGATTTTACGTTGTATTTTAAGTAACATCTAGTTCAACTTAACAAGCAATAATCACTTTCCTGTGCCAGATAGACAGAACTGTTATGTGAATTCCTTGTTTAGTGAAGCTAATATTACCTATATTATTCCAGATCTTAACATATAAATAATGGAAAATATGTACTGTGCCAGCTAATTACCATTTGCTAACTTTGTAAAAGAAATAAAAAAAAGATAAAAAAATCCTATTATTCCGTTATTCTAACAAATATTAGACTGTGTAGTAGAACATATGCTATTACACTCGTCTGGTTCCACATATTAAGCAAGCATCAGTATCCTGTGCCCGATAAGGATTACTGTTGCGTGAATTTCCTGTTACCTTTATGTAATGTCAGTTTGTACCGTATGATAAATAATAGGAAATATGTACCTCCTTCACCAGCATATGAGTACTACGTTCCTGTGCCAGATATGTACCATCCACTAGCTTTGTAAAATAAAGCCATATCTTCAGATATGTATAGTGGAGAAAAAATACCTTTATGTGCCACATAACAAATTCCCTTTTCATATAGATAAGTCGTCAGGTTTGTCGTTTGAAGGCACCTAAAAGTCTTCATGTTAGAAATATGCCAGGTTCATGATTCTATGTGACAGCAAGTACCACTTTCCTGTGCCAGGTAAGAATCATCTTAGAATATTTCCAGATTTTATATCCCTATACGCTCAGGCTTTTACACACACATATGAATATACATTTTCATATATATATATATATGGGTATGTGTATATATATGTATATATATATGTATATGTATATATATATATATATATATATATATATATATATATATATGTAAATATACACATATGAAAAAAAATTGCCTGTGCCAAGTACGAAACACCCTCTTCATATGCATAATTCGGCGGGCCGTATTCATTGTTACAGATTTAGAGAAAGTATGAATGAGAATGAATATTTTCACAATGCAAGAAATTATTTTCTATATAATTTGGTGAGCTCGTCCTGTTACTGTTTTAGTAGTATGGTTAGTTCCACTTCATAAACAGGTACCACTTTTCTGTGAAAGAT
>NC_091551.1:20936853-20941853 GCF_042767895.1 Penaeus vannamei | reverse complement strand
AAGAAAAGAAAAGAAACAAATCCATCTTACGAAAAGAAAACAAAACTAGGAGAAAAGCCACTTTCATCCGTACCTAAATCTCACGGGGATGCCAACAATAGCGACTGCTTAAGCCGTGCAACAATGGGAAACGTGATCTTGCAAACAAATTTTGACTAGCGTGGGGAAGGTCGGAGGGGGAAAACACGGAGATGGGAGGGAAGGGAAAGGAAAGGGAGGGGATAGGACAAGGGGAGAAGGATATTGGATTTTATAACCCATTTGTCCGCTGTGACGAGTGCTTGTTGACGGAGGTGGCTGGTTGTTT
Organism: Penaeus vannamei; assembly: GCF_042767895.1. Classification (NCBI taxonomy): domain Eukaryota; kingdom Metazoa; phylum Arthropoda; class Malacostraca; order Decapoda; family Penaeidae; genus Penaeus; species Penaeus vannamei. The sequence continues at coordinate 20,941,546 of NC_091551.1, read as the reverse complement.
TACCGCGGCTGTTTGTGACAGTCCGATCGATTAGGGGCGCTAGGGGACTAGGGGGGGGGGGAGGGGTGATGCAGGGGAAACTCTACTGTAGCGATGAGCCAGAGGGAAGGGTGGGGGGGAGGGGGATAGGGGAAAAAGGAAGAAAAATAAGAAAACAAAACGCGGGGAGGAATAAGGAAACAGAAAACGGGAAGGAATAAGAAAATAGAAAACGGAAGAGTCGCTCATGAGTGTAATGTTTTTTTTTTCTTTTTCTTTTTTAAAACCTCCAGTGAGACATCAAAGTGACCTTGCCAAATTGAAAGATCTCACTTTAACGACCGATGGCGTTCCAGGAATTCGGGATTCCTTCGCCACGCGTCTCATTTGCATATTGTCTCCATCGTTTTATGACCTATTTTCATTCAGGCGGAGACGAAGTGCTCTCCGACGGGAAAGGGGGTCCTCTTGATTGGGTGAGAGAGGAAAAATCTTTTGATATCAAGTGTTTATTTTATTGTTAGTTTTGGCAGCGGATATCGCAACTCATTCCAACTTCGCTTGCAATAAACTGGTGCTCCGAAGTTCCATTCATTTTGACAATTTGATGTGTTTTCGAAGTGGCCTTTGCTGCTGTAGGTATATCTAGTATTGTTCCTTATATTTGAGGATATCTTTTGCTATTGCGAGTAGTTTTATTATTAGTGAGGTTCACGTTATTGACTTCGCTGTGATTATTATTATGCATTATTATTTTTTTTTGGTATTATTGTTGTTTTAATGCTTTGTTAGCTATTGTTCCTGTTATCATCACTGCCACGACCACCGTAATATTCAGTTGTGACGAAACTTTTTTCCATTATTTCCCTGCCTTTCATGCTGTTCACGAGGGAGAAAAATAATATAAGAAATTATTTTTTGAAGAAACCCCGGTATCGCACAACAACAGACTTGTCGGCTTTCTGTCCCTTATATAGCGGGCCACTCGCATAGTTTGTGCATAAATTATCACAAATGCATATCCATTCAGGCGTAAGACGATTGTAGCCGAAAGAGGGTAAACGGAGGGGACGAATCGAAGAGGGGAAACTGCGGATAAAGAAAGGAACTGGAGAGGCGAGGGAATTGGGCCGAGGAAGGGGGAAGCAGAAGAGGAAGGGGATGTGATGGTAGTTGATGATTTCTGGAAGGAAAGGGGAGTGGAAATAATGATGATAGAAGCAAGGGGGTGGTGATGATGTCGATGGGGGCTCTAATGATGATGATGGCATTAATGATAGTTAAGATAATAATGATAGTAATAGAAATAATAACAACAATAATAGTAATAGAAATAATAACAACAATAATAGTAATAGAAATAATAACAACAATAATAGTAATAGAAATAATAACAACAATAATAGTAATAGAAATAATAACAACAATAATAGTAATAGAAATAATGACAACAATAATAGTAATAAAAATAATAACAACAATAATAGGAATAATACTGATCATAAGTATAATAATAGGAATATGTAATTGACTGATAATGATGAAAATCTGCCCCTACAATTACTATAACATAAAACACAACTACTACTACTACTGATAACAGCAATGCTAATGATAATATTGGCGATTGTTATATAAATGATAGAAAAAGCCACAAAGGTAACCATACCAAGACCAGAACCACCCTCTCCCATTCCATCACCCCCCCCCCCCAGGGTCCCCCCTCTCTGCCCGCAAGTAGAAGCGAATCCTTAGAAAACAAGGGCGAACCCATACCAGGTCAAGTATCGGATCGGGGATGTTAGGGGCAGCGAGGAGTGTTTACGTCGCGTTCCTAGATTTCCCCCGGGGCATGCATACCTGGCTGGCCCGGTTTCCCTTTCCTGTTTTTTTGATTAGGGGGAATGAGGTTGGATGAGAGGTGCGCGGGGGCTTTTAGTCTGCGAGGTCTGTGTTTGTGAGGATGATTGGGTTCTGGCGATGGTAATGGGATAATGGCGCTTTACTGTTCTTAGGTCAGTTTATTTGTTTCTTGCTGTAATAGTTTCAAATCTTAGAGAGAGAGAGTTGCTAGTCATTTTACCTTTAGAGAGTGGAAATCGATCACCTACTCTTATAGAAGAGGAACGTGTGTGTTGATGGTAGTAATTGGTATAGAATTGCGATAACAGAGATGATAACACCGCTAACCATCTTTTCGTGCGAGGGACACATCCCGTAAACGCTGGATGCAATTATGTAAAGTTAAGAAGTGGCTACTAGACCAAGCAGACACCGACAGGCACTTGTTTGGAAAACTCTCTTCGCTTGCATTTTTCGTCTCTTGTGCTTTGTTTACTCATTCACCGCTCTTCTTCTATGTCGTATTGCTTTATTGATTATATGCATTAGGAAGGGCGATAGTAATGTCTCCCTTTATAAGATTCTAGCATTGTGCTTTCGAATATTCTTTTTTTTCCCCTGCACTGGTCCCCCATTTCCAGCCCTCTTTTCCCCGAACTTCCCGGCTTTATGTTGCCTCTTGTAGCCGAGTCCGGATTAACGGGTTCCTCCGAGATGATTTGGGGGGATGAGGAATAGCTATGGGGGATTAACTGCGTGGCGGAGGGGGAATTTCCGATTTGGCGGGAAAGGTTCTCCGTCTGGCTAGGGGAAAATTCGCTTCTGTGCGGAGGGAAGGATGATGTGTGGTTAATAGGGTAGGCGGTTAGGGCATTATAGGTGCGACGGAATAAAAAGGTTATCTTTGAACATATCGAACATTGGAAAGATAACAGAACGTGAGCGGAGATGAATTACTCTCGGTGCACACAAAAAACAGTAAGAAAAAAAGAAAAATAGGAAAAAAATGTAGAATAGACTGCGACGGGAGAGAGATCTCAGAATGTGACAGGGAAACATCTGGAAAATGGCTAGGGGAAAAAATGATGCTAGCAGGGTGAATTTTTGTGCAGAGCTGAAAAGTTTGGGACAATATTTACTCTGCAGATTCTTGTGTTTTTATTTTATTTTTTTTTGTTTGTTTGTTTGTTATTCTGTCCGACTTTTTTATTCTTAACCGTAGACAGAGCTGAAGGTACATGTTGGCAAGAAATAGTTTTAAATGGCACGTTGCAACATAAGACTAAGGCGAAGAAAAAGATGAAACATAATGGTTGTTTCTGAGGTAGAAAGGAGATAAGAGATAGAAGAGAAATAGAGGGAAGAGAGATGAAGAAAGAGGAGAGACATAGAAATATAAAGAAAGAGAGAGTTTGAGAGTGAGAGAGAGCTTGAGAGAGAGAGAGTGAGTGAGTGCGTGAGTGAGAGAGAGAGAGAGAGAGAGAGGGAGGAGGGGAGAGAGAGAGAGAGAGAGAGAGAGAGAGAGAGAGAGAGAGAGAGAGAGAGAGAGAGAGAGAGAGAGAGAGAGAGAGAGAGAGAGAGAGAGTAAGAGGAGATAGGAGAAAGGAGAGAGAGGATTGACATATTCGCAAACAGACAGAATTCTACCTATTAAGACCGTCAGCTAAACGAGAGTTAAATGAGAAGATCGTTTTAAAGAGATATTTATTGCTAATATGCTTCTACCAAGATCTAATCGCACTGGAACATACGCAGTACAGCACGTGGTGGGAATAAGGAGAGACTTGGCATCTGTGCTTCGTCAGAGGAACAGCTGGCACGAGAGTTGAATTTTATTGGTAGAATGATGCCATAGCGTAGATGTAGTGTGTAACGATCCTGAAATTGTGGATTAAAAAAAATGATATCGTATAATTTTTGTGGTTATTATTATTATTGTTGGTGTTGTTAGGTGGGAGGACGGCGCTTGTAAAGAGTGTGAATGTTAATCACGTGACTGCTATCATATTACAGCCCAGAAGTAGTACATAGTGGTGTTTTTGTATACATCTGTGCAAGAGATGAGTAGGGAGGAGGGAGAGGAGAGAGTGAGGATGAGGGTGAGCAGGGGGTAGATAAAGAGAGAATGGGTGAGGGCGTAAAAGATTGGTATAGACTGACAAACAGATAGCTAAAGAGAGGAAGAGGGAGAGAGAGAGAGAGAGCGAGAGCGAGAGCGAGAGCGAGAGAGAGAGAGAGAGAGAGAGGGAGAGAGAGAGAGAGAGAGAGAGAGAGAGAGAGAGAGAGATAGATAGATAGATAGATAGACAGATAGATAGATAGATAGATAGAGAGAGAGAGAGAGAGAGAGAGAGAGAGAGAGAGAGAGAGGAGAGAGAGAGGAGAGAGGAGAGAGAGAGAGACAGGGAGACAGACAGAGACAGACCCCAATAGTCAGACAGACAGACAAAACAGAAAGAGGCAGACCCAAACAATCAGAGACAGACAAAGAGAGAGAAAGAAAGAGAAACGGAAATAAGCTTTACTTCCACCACCGGGGGGAAGAGAGGGGCAAGCGACCGCACGTCATCGCCCCGTCGGCCCAAATGAGTTCCATCAGCAGTAACACTTCCCCGACGTCATCACCCTCTGCGTGCGAGGGCGTGGGCGCGTAGTTCGTGTGGATGAATAACATGGTACGAGGGAAAGTTATGTAATAGATCCAGCGGTCGTTGCTGTCGTATAATACAGCAGGAAGCGACAGTTATGGGTTTAATGTGGGTATTTGGGCTCCATAATGTAGGGAAACGGATTTTGACCTTTTGAGCTGAAGGGTAATTTGTAATTTACGTCTCTGCCTACAATAATTAGCTGGATTCTGCCTTAGGAAATG
>NC_091551.1:20924353-20926853 GCF_042767895.1 Penaeus vannamei | reverse complement strand
CCCTCCCTCCTCCCCCTTCTCCCTCTCCCTCCCTCCTCCCCCTTCTCCCTATCTCTCTCCCCTCCTCCCCCTTCTCCCTCTCCCTCCCTCCTCCCCCTTCTCCCTCTCCCTCCTCTCCTCCCCCTTCTCCCTATCTCTCTCCCTCCCTCCCCCTTCTCTCTCTCCCTCCCTGCTCCCCCTTCTCCCTCTCCCTCCCTCCTCCCCCTTCTCCCTCTCCCTCCCTCCTCCCCCTTCTCCCTCTCCCTCCCTCCTCCCCCTTCTCCCTATCTCTCTCCCTCCTCCCCCTTCCTCTCTCCCTCTCTCTCCCCCTTCTCCCTCTCCCTCCCTCCCCCCCTTCTCCCTCTCCCTCCCTCCTCCCCCTTCTCCCTGTCTCTCTCCCTCCTCCCCCTTCTCTCTCTCCCTCCCTCCTCCCCCTTCTCCCTCTCCCTCCCTCCTCCCCATTCTCCCTCTCCCTCCCTCCTCCCCCTTCTCCCTATCTCTCTCCCTCCTCCCCCTTCTCTCTCTCCCTCCCTCCTCCCCCTCCTCTCCCTCTCCCTCCTCCCCCTTCTCTCCCTCTCCCTCCCTCCTCCCCCTTCTCCCTCTCCCTCCCTCCCCCTTCTCCCTCCACCTCCCCCCTCCCGCTTCTCCCTCTCCCTCCTTCCTTCTCTCCCCCTTCTCCCTCTCCCTCCTTCCTTCTCTCCCCCTTCTCCCTCTCCCTCCTTCCTTCTCTCCCCCTTCTCTCTCTCCCTCCTTCCATCTCTCCCCCTTCTCCCTCTCCCTCCCTCCTCCCCTTCTCCCTATCTCTCTCCCTCCTCCCCCTTCTCCCTCTCCCTCCCTCCTCCCCCTTCTCCTCTCCCTCCCTCCTCCCCATTCTCCCTCTCCCTCCCTCCTCCCCCTTCTCCCTCTCCCTCCCTCCTCCCCTCCCAAAGCAGCCGTCACAACCAAGGCGTCTCCTCGACGTAATGGCCCCGTCGTTCTCGTGTGTATTTCTTTTATCTCAAGCCTTTCTGCTTCCCCTCTTGCACTTCTCGCCTTTTTTTCATTTTATTTTTTATCGTCTCTTTAGTGTCCATTTATTTTTTTGTTCATTTTTTTTTATTTATTTCGTTTGTTATGGTGGTCTCTTTGTTTCTCAGCGTTTTATATGGAATTTTGTTGGTGAGCATATGTGATATTTTGTGGTTGCTGTTATTTCTTTGTCCCTTTTCTTGTTGTTCTTTTGTTTTTCTATTTTTCTTCTGTGTGTGCGATCCTTTATGTGAATTCTCTTGCGGAAGCTGATGCTTTGTCCTGGGTGATAAGTTGCTTCATTTCTCCTTGCATCTCCCCTTTCTCTCTCTTTTTATTTCCTCCCTCCTCTCTCTCTCTCTCTCTCTCTCTCTCTGTCTCTCTCTCTCTCTCTCTCTCTCTGTCTCTCTCTCTCTCTCTCTCTCTCTCTCTCTCTCTCCCTCTTTCCTCCTTCCCCCCCTCTCTCTTTTGCCCCTCCTCCTTTCTCTTCAGTTTGCCTGTTTGTGCCTTATCAGGAGTTAAAAAAATATTCAAACTAAATATGGTACTGACTTAATTGTCATAAAGCTACAGAAGCAAAAAGAACAGCACCATCAGTACACCTAAACTAGGGATGGGAGTTGATTGATTAGCAGGTGTAATAGGCCTATGATGACAAGATGTGTTCTTTAACTGCTTTGGCCATCTTGTCTTACTCTAGAGAAGGACATAGGTCTAGGAATCGGGGGATAACTGTGGATGTATTGATATTTCTGCCTAATAACCGCCGGAGGAAAAATTAATGGAATATCTGTCGATGTATTGCTTGTTATCAGCCCACACGCAGACACACACAAACAGGCACATGCACGCGCGCGAACACACACACACGCGCGCACACACACATGCACACGCACACACACACACACACACACACACACACACACACACACACACACACACACACACACACACACACACACACACACACACACACACACACACGCACACACACACACACACACACACTGTAGGTATTCCTAAATGTATTGTGCAGTGTAACAAATCCGCCAACATTATTCACGAATATTAATTTTTTGATATCACTATATTTTTTCCATATTGCTGAACGTCCCAAACCTCTTAAAGACCACATGGAAATATCGTAAATAGCTTGTGAAGTTATTTTTAAGCCGCTTGCAATATTCCTCTCTGCCAGTGCTATTAAAGGAGATATGCTAAGCCTTTAAGCCTTTCGCCACGACACGGGATTTCTCCCCTTTGCAGCTTGTTTATAGGTATTAAGAGAAATGAATAGTCCTTTTTGGCGTGTTTTCTTTCATTGCTTAGGCATTTAATGGGAATGAGGATTATGGAAATACTAGTAGAAAAAAAAAAAAAATGCACGCACTCAGACTCACCCGCCTGGCTCCCCCCTTCCCCCTCCTCCCCTTCCCCATCTCTCTCCCCAAAGGACATTAAGGAAGGGCCCCATATCTTCCCTGTCATTCCCTGGCAAAACAGTGCCTAACGA
>NC_091551.1:20906853-20914353 GCF_042767895.1 Penaeus vannamei | reverse complement strand
TTGCTTTTTGAAGTTTTCTTGGATTTTGGATTTTTTTCAATTTTGTGTTGTCTTATTTTTTGGTTTGTTTGTCTGTTTAGCGTCTGTTGCTTGCCATTTGCTTCCAATTTATTTTTCTCCCATCTTTCTTTCCTTTCTCTTTTTCTTTCATTTTTTTCACTCTTTATGCCTCCTTCCATCCGTGCCCGACCTCGTGTATCTTCCCTTACTTGCTGCCACCATCTCATCATTTTCGCTTTTTTCCCATTTCTATTTATCTTTGTCTCCCCCATCTTCCCATTCCTTGACGTTCCTTCATATTCCCTCATCCCGCTCTGTTATCACTCGACACTTCTCTCCTTCGGCTGTTTTGTAGCTGAAAAATCAATAAAGAAGGCCGAGGCAGTGGGAGTCGGCGGCGGTGGCGGCGTTCGCATAGGCACAGGAGGGAGAGCAGAGGATATGTATCCGCGACGTCACTCCATCATCCCCGAACGCGCGCCGAAGTTCCAGCGATCCCCCTCGCCTACAAGAACGCCTTGGACGAACGATCCACGCGGACGGAAGTTCACGCGAACGGCGAGATACCGCGAGAAAAGTCTCCTTTGAAAAGTCAGTGCGAACCAGTTAGAAGGGAGGCGCCTTTTGTCCTGGTCCATTGTAGCTAAATTCTTCGCGAGTGATGAGAGGTTCTCGCGACTGAATATCAAACTCACCAGCTGAGAGGTCGGCCACTTGAGCACGTCCTCGGTGACCTACTTTCAGGCTCTCCAGGACGACCAGGAAGTCTTTTTAACTGAGGCGCGTTGGCTCTCCCGCAGAGAGAGGCGCTCCTCACGGCCACGCCCGCGCACTCATGTACACGCACGCGGGCACACACATTCACGAACACACAGCGAGCGTGAGAGCGAGAGAGAAATAAAGGGAGAGAGAGAGAAAGAGACAGACAGATAGAGAGAGAGAGAGAGAGAGAGAGAGAGGCAGATATAGAGAGAGAGAAATAGATAGATAGATAGAGAACGACAAAGAAAGAGACCGACTAGATATTGCATGCTCACGAGAGGAACCGTTCAACATAATATTAGAATATCATTCCTTTTAGATGATTTTTTCATTCATTTTTTCCCTCATAAAACAAAAACTCGCAATTGAACTCCAGCACGTCATTAACATCAGGGATATTGACAAGCCCGCTCGTCTGTATGATTTTTCTTTGCAGGGAAATAGTTATTGACGGTTTTATCTACAGTTTTAATGATCTGATGAAATGACATATATATTTATTCTTGTTTATTTATTTATTTATTATTATTATTATTATTATTATTATTTTATCTCATTAGCATCTGTCTGATATTCGCAGCTTGACGGCTGTAGTCTGAAGTTTCTCTGTTTATTATTGATTTTGTTATTATTATTATCCTTATTATTGTTGTGTTGTTGTTACTATTGTCATTATTGTTATTATTATTATTATCAATATTGTTATTGTGATTATTGTTATTGTTATTGTTAATAATATTACTGTTATTATCATCATTCTTATCATTGTTGCTATAAATGATACTGATAATGATTATATAATCAATGATGATAATAGTAATGATAATAATATTAACATTAATAATAACAAAGATAATGATTTAAAAATATTGATGATAATAATGATTATATAAGTAATGATGATAATAGTAATGATAATAATATTAACATTAATTATAACAAAGATAATGATTGAAAAAAATATTGATGATAACAATGATTATGACAAGAAAAAAGTACTAATGATGATGATGGTGATAAAAAGTAATGATAGTAATGAAGATGATGGTAACAATAATAATGATAATAACAAAAATAATTGTGATTTTTATTTTTGTTATTATCATTACATTCACTATGATATGTAATCGTAATCATCGTTGTGATCATATTACTGTTATTACCATCACTATCATCTTCATATTGTTATCTCAATCATCAACATGATTACTTTTGTTATTATTATCATGATGATAATGTAATAATAACATAATGGTAATGATAACAATAGTAATGATAATGATAATGCTTACAGTAGTGATAATTATTTTCATGATAATAATGATAATACACATAATGCTTGAAATGTTAGTAATGAAGATGATAAAGTTAATAATGTTAACAATGACATTGCCATTGATAATGATAAAGTGATGATAATATAAATTGTAATTATATGGATAATGAAATAATGATGATAATAAGAATAATGATAGTAATAAAAAATATGTATGATGATAACAATTATAATCCTCATCATCATCATAATGAAAGTGTTGATAATGATGGTTATGATAATAGCAAAGATGATGATAATTATAGAAAATAAGAAAAATGGCAGAAATGATACTGAGGATTATCGTAATGACAATGATTATGATTATAATTATAGTAATGATGATAAGTTATAGTAATGGTAACAATAATAATGGTAGCAACAATAAGAAATATGATAATGATGATAATGATAATGGCAATAATGGTAATGATGATGATGATATTGATAATGATAATGGTAGTAAGAATGATTATGAAATTTTAATAAAAATTATAATAACAATAACGATTATAGTAATAATGATATCGATGATAATAATGATAGAAAAAAATAAAGATAGTTATATTACTGATAATTATTTTAAGAGTTATTATCATTGTTATTGATATGGTCATCCTGATCATCGTTTATTGATATGTTGATGTTTCTTTTACCGTTTATTTTTTTCTCTCATATTTTTATTTCTTTCATTTTAATTTTTTTGGTGGCTTTCTGTCCGTCATCTAAATTACTGACTTTTATCGCTCGTGGATTAGTCGACTGATGATAATTATCTTGATTCCAAAGTTGCTGACGATGACTCATTCATAATTCATTAGTTATGTATTTGATTCTACTTTATACAGATGTTGATTAATATATATTGCATCATCTCCAATAAAAATAGAAGGAAGATCAGTAAATAGAGAAAGAAAGAGGGATTGAAAATAAGAATATATTGAATTGAAAAGAAATAAAAAAAAGACAATCAAGCAAGAAGATATGTATCTCATGATTATGCATCCCGTAGAAGAAACCTTACTTAGAACGATCGAAAAAGGTAGACCAGTCTTCAGGTATTTCTTATCTTATCGTCGGAGATCAAATGGTTATATCTTGTTGACGATTCAGGTATAAGGAAAGAGATAAGGAATCTGTTGGAGATTCTGTGTGAGGAATGTTATCAGGTGAGGTTTAGGTTTAGGTTTATCGTAGGTAAGCGTCGTGAAGGAGGAGGAGGAGGAAGAAGAAGAAGAGGAAGAGGAGGAGGAGGAGGAGGAGGAGGAGGAGGAGGAGGACGAGGAGGAGGAGGAGGAGGAGGAGGAGTAAAAAGAGGGGTAGGAGGAAGAGGGGGAGGAAGAAGAGGAAGAGGAAGAGGGGGAGGAAGAAGAAGAAGAAGAAGAAGAGGAAGAAGAAGAAGAAGAAGAAGAAGAAGAAGAAGAAGAAGAAGAAGGAGAGGAAGAGGACAAGAAGGAGGAGGAGGAGGAGAGGAGGAAGAGGAGGAGGAGGGAGGGAGGGAGGGACTGAGGTGTGTGTGTGTTTGTGTGCATGCATATAGATCGATGGAGGTTATTACGTACCTATATACTTAAAGAGAGAGAGAGAGAGAGAGAGAGAGAGAGAGAGAGAGAGAGAGAGAGAGAGAGAGAGAGAGAGAGAGAGAGAGAGAGAGAGAGAGAGAGAGAGAGAGAGTTCTCCAAACAGAGAAGAACAACCTTCCGGATAAAAGATATGTGCTAGGCCCGTGCTCCCGTATTTAAACAACTGGGCAAGAACACACACGGACACACACACGCCCTCTCTCTTTCTCTCCCTCCACCCCTAGCATATACGCACATACACATTTGTATAATGAGAACACAGACGGACACGGATGCATTTTTCAATACAGTTTTTTTTTTCACACATTTCGTACATGATGAAAAAGTAGTTGAAAAATCCTTGCACACGCGGACAGTGGTGTCACGCATCGCATGTTTTGGCAACAGTAGTCAGGGACGGAATTCCGGCTCCAGACTTGGCTCCTTTGGTGACGTCATTCCTTTCGTCCTAATTATCTCTTTTGTCAGACCTCTCTCTCTCTCTCTCTCTCTCTCTCTCTCTCTCTCTCTCTCTCTCTCTCTCTCTCTCTCTCTCTCTCTCTCTCTCTCTCTCGCTCTCTCTCCCTCTCCTCCCTCCCTCCCTCCCTCCCTCCCTCCCTCCCTCCCTCCTCCCTCCCTCCATCCCTCCTTTTTTAGCATTTTCTCTCTCTTTCTCACGTTCCTACTTTCTTTCTCCTTTGCGCTCTTACTCCCTCTTTTTCACACTCTCTCTTTCCTCGCTTTCTCTGCCTCTCGTCTTTCCTCTCCCTTCCTCCCTCCAGTTCCTCCTCCAATCCTTTTTCCTCCGTATCTATTTCCGCCTCTCCCTCACCCTCCTCCTCCTCCCTCTCAGCTAATGGTTATCCACACGCAACACAAATATCAGGACCCGTAAAATGCAAATAAGATAATGGCTTCAAACACCTGTTGAAACAAGCATTAGGGATGGGGTAAAGGGGGGATTAGGGAGGTTCATAGGTAATTCAAGACGTCAGTCTAAGTGAATGTATAAAGAAAGTCTAAAAATTAGTTCTTTATATCCTTTCCCACTTCCCCATCATCGTTTTCCCCTGTTCCTTCACTCCTTCTTTATTTTAGTTCCTTGCCATTCCTTCATTCCTATCTTCCCTCTCTCGGCCAGCAAGAGAAAAATAAAAGGATATGGGAAAAGAATTCTTGGCGACTGGGTAATGGCATCGACCAACCATTAAATCTTTTTCCTGTGTCGTAGCACCCCGCGCTGACACCTGTCTTGAGTGTAGTAAGTGACAAGCCACTGGTCGATAGTTCTCTCTCTCTCTCTCTCTCTCTGTCACCCTCCCTCCCCCCCCCCTCTCTCTCTCTCTCTCTCTCTCTCTCTCTCTCTCCTCTCTCTCTCTCTCTCTCTCTCTCTCTCTCTCTCTCTCTCTCTCTCTCTCTCTCTCTCTCTCTGTCCCCCTCTCTCTCTCTCTCTCTCTCTCTCTCTCTCCTCTCTCTCTCTCTCTCTCTCTCTCTCTCTCTCTCTCTCTCTCTCTCTCTCTCTCTCTCTCTCTGTCACCCTCTCTCTCTCTCTCTCTCTCTCTCTCTCTCTCTCTCTCTCTCTCTCTCTCTCTCTCTCTCTCTCTCTCTCTCTCTCTCTCTCTCTCTCTCTCTCTGTATGTGTGTATCCCTCTTTGTTTCTTTGTCGCTTTCTCTGTCTTTGTCTGAATGTCTCCCCCCTCTCTCTGTATTTATTTTTCTCTCTCTATTTCATCTCTTCTCTCCTTTTCTTCTGGACTATAGACCACAAGTGTGACCTTCGCTCAGTAAAGTATGTTGGTTCCTAGAAGTTTATAGGTCAGGACTAGAACTGAAAACGCAGTGTTGATGAGAATCTACGTGTTCGTAAATGCATAAATGCTTTTGAATTTTGAATTATATTTCTAGAATTTTTGACAGAATGTTGTTGCATTTACGAAAGAAAGGAGAAGAGCCTCCTACATAGGTCGTAGAATGTCTTTCCCAACAAAGGAAACCCTTTACTTGGCTTCACTCGAAAACTCATGGGGCTCGGATTTCAAAAGAGGAAGCGTGACACCTTCACTTTGCTTGTCAGGATTTACGACAAATAAATTGAGACTTGCTGAGCATTCGGATTATCCGATGCATTTCCTGATCTTCAGGGTTGGAGTTGCACGTCTCGTAGGTCAACTGTGAGGCGAAACTGTATGCATGAATGAATGCATGTATGTGTGAACATGTATACATATATGTATGCAGGTATGTATGTATGTATGTATGTATGTATATATATATATGTATATATATATATATATATATATATATATATATATATATATATATATATATATATACATATACACTTTTATACATACATATTTATATATAAACTTATTTACATATATATTTATTCTTATATCTATATATTTATACTTATATACATATACATACATACATACATACATTCATATATATACCTATATGTATATATATATATGTATATATATATATATATATATATATATATATATATATATATATATATATGAATACACACACACACACACACACACACACACACACACACACACACACACACACACACACACACACACACACACACACACACACACACACACATACATATATGTATATGTATATATATAAATGTATATATTATATATATGTTATATGTATGTATGTCCATTTTATATATATATATATATATATATATATATATATATATATATATCCATTGTATGTCTATTATATATATATATAAATATATATATATATATATATATATATATATATATATATATATATATATATATATATATATATATATATATGGACATTATATGTCCATTATATATATATATATATATATATATATATATATATATATATATATATATATATATATATATATATATATATATATATTCGGGCCCTGGCCAGGGCTCCCATCCTGAAAAAAACACCATCATTTCCCATCCAACTGAACCGAAAACAAAGGGGCCGGCCACAGGGCTATATATTAACAACTTTCATATCGTAAAACCATAAACCATAACCAGAGACCTACTTAAGCTTACTTTTTCTCAGCAACTAAAGGATTTGGGGGCAGTTCTTGGGCGTGTTTAAAAGGTCTCGAGGTCCTGCGTGACTTAGGCTATGTGGCGTTCCGATAAGGGGTCCCTATAAGGGGTCGGGACGTGAAAACCCCCTAAAATACCGCTTAGATAATGAAGCAACAGTACATGGTTGCAGGTTTATTTAGGGTGCTATGGAAACCTATCACAGAGTAAATGACTAAATTAGACTGGGTACGGTATGAAAATGTTCATACCCTGTATAGACCCCTCAAATACACCCCTAAACAACGGTAAGGGTTTCAGAGGTGCTATGGAAAGCTACCACAGAGTAAATGAAAATGGATATGGTGTGAGTACTCGTATACCCCTTATAGACCCCTTAAACACCTCCAAACAACGGAATGGGTTAGGGAGATGATAGAGGGTGCTATTGAAGGCTGTGATAGAGTAGAGGAGAATGGGCATGGTTTGAGTACTCGTATACCCCATGTAGACTCCTTAAATACACCCCTAAACAACAGCAAGGATTACAGAGGTGATCCAGGGTGCTATGGAGAGCTATCACAGTAAATTAGAATGGATATGGTTTGAGTACTCGTATACCCCTTATAGACCCCTTAAACTACCCCTAAACAACGGAATGGGTGCTATGGAATGCTATGATAGAGTAGAGGCGATTGGGCACGGTTTGAGATCTCGCATTCCCTTTAAATACAGCGGGCGTAGGTACATGCGTCACCTTTTTGGAGTGTGTGTGTGTATGTGTGTGCGTATGTACGTGTGT
>NC_091551.1:20886853-20889353 GCF_042767895.1 Penaeus vannamei | reverse complement strand
AATTACGATATATTGGCAAATGGATAACAGAGATAGTAATGTTTATGTTGTAACTAATTCCGGTGAGTCAAGGACGCAAGCTTGGTGACTAAGGTCATGGATGATAAGATACCTTTATCAGCTTATCTAAGACTTATCATATTTGTATGAATTGCAACCGCATATAACACTTTGCCCATATAACACACGCCTATGTACAAATATGCACATCTATGCACACACACACAGACACACACACACAGACACACACACACACACACACACACACACACACACACACACACACACACACACACACACACACACACACACACACACACACACACACACACACACACACAAGAAGCCAAGAACAAAAAAAATACACGAGCATAAACACCCCCACACATATAGACCCAAACAACCAACCACCTAAAACCGACACCAAAAAAATGAAGAATGACAGCTCCTAACACCTGAATGAAACACGCCCGCCCCGCCCCCCCCCCCCCCCCCCCTGCCCTTGGCTTGCATGACTGAGCCGTAATCAGGCGCACGCAAACTCGGCATGCAGCGAGAAGGGCAACAAGTGACGTGGAGAGGGCCGCCGCTCTGGCACGCGACCTACGCCAAAAGATATTAGGTTCTGACCTTGCAAGGGTTGCGTCTTCGGGAAAAGATCCGCCTTGCGCCCTGATTTTTGCCTTTTCTTATTTTCATTATTATTATTGTTATTATTATTATTATTATTATTATTATTATTATTATTATTATTATTATTATTATTATTGTTAGTGTTAGTGTTATTATTATTATTATTATTATTATTATTAGTAGTAGTAGTAGTAGTAGTAGTAGTAGTAGTATCATTATTATTATTATTATTATGATGATGATGATGATGATGATGATGATTATTGTTGTTATTAACATCATATAGGTTATATCGTTAAAAGAAATGTTTTTCTTTATTTCGATTTACTTTATTGTCTTGCGTTTTGATATATGCTTTCCTTTCCTTATCTGGGACATTTTTTTTTTTAATCAGTTTTGAGATTAATGAGATTAGAAAATGGCGTCGCGTGCATTGTTTGTTGCAAGGTTTCCAGTTGCAAATTTCTCCACCTTCTTCCACTCCATCGGAAAAAAACAAGCATTCTGATGTCTTATGTGTATGTATGTGTGTATATGCATGTATGTGTGTTTATATGTATGTTTGTATGACTGCATGTATGTATGATTGTTTTTGTAAGTATGTTTGAATGTGTGTATGTATGTGTATGTATGTATCTACGTATCTATATATATTTATCTATTTGCTTATCAGCCTCTCTGTGTGTATGTCTGTTTTTCTTTCTGTCTGTCTGTCTGTCTGTCTGTCTGTCTGTCCCTCTCTCTCTCTCTCTCTCTCTCTCTCTCTCTCTCTCTCTTTCATTCTCTCTATCTCATGCAATAAATCTGTATTGACATGCCTGTAGGTAGTTCAACTTGATAGGCGCCCGCATTGTTTTTTTTTTCAGAATTATCGTACTGGTCTCTTAGTATAAAGGGCTGCAATTTGTTGATCTTTTGAAACGTAAATACCAAGTCTAATCCTGCAACAGCGTAGAACACTGCTAGTTTCGAGCATTATCACAGATCGATTCCAAGAAGGGAAGTTCGATTCTAACAATCTTCTGAAAAAAAGCGTGAGCTGTAATTTGTATGTTCAAGGCACTCGGGACAAATATTTTTCCTTCACAATTACACGCTAGTAATTCGGATTAAGGGTTACCATTTCTTGATATTTTGAAAAGTACACACCAAGTTCAACCTTGCAACAACGTAGTACAGTTCTATTTCCGAGCAATATCCTAACTAGATACCAAGAACTGGAACTAAAAACATTCTGACAATCTTCTGTAGAAACGTGAGCTGTAATTTGTGTTCAAAGAACTCGAGACAAACATTTTTCTTTCACAGTTACACGCTAGTTCATTCACCAGAGGAATAAGTTGTGTAGTCTTCCCACTTCCCACAGTTTTCTCTTTCTTTTTTTTCTTTTTTTTTTACCCAGTCCTAAAACTATCTCCGTGTTTACATTCTTGAGGCAACGCTTGCTTTTGTTTCCAGTCTCCTCTGGTAAGACTTATTAGACATAATTCCTTGTTTACTTGCATTTAATTATTCTAAAGCGAGATGGCGTTTCCAGGGAATGGGGGAAGGCTATTGAATTTGCTTTTAATTTTTTTTTATTGTTTTTAGATGAAAAAAATGTCCAATCTGCGCATTCACAACCAAAAATATTTCCAATTGTTATTCATTGACGTTATTGTGCAAATATGTTGTTCACAGATGTGGGTCATATTACGTTTAAGCTAACCAATCTGAAGACAGAATAATAAAACTGTTGGCACTGGATTAAGAGTAAACTGAACTATAAAGGGAATCTCTCCCGTGAGGTATATTGCTTGTACTCTCTCTCTCTCTCTCTCTCTCTCTCTCTCTCTCTCTCTCTCTCTCTCTCTCTCTCTCTCTCTCT
>NC_091551.1:20869353-20879353 GCF_042767895.1 Penaeus vannamei | reverse complement strand
TCTTTTTTTTTTTTTTTTTGCCTTATGTTCTTTTATTTTTTTCTTCTTTTATTTTTTTTTTTTATAATAGGGAGATATATTTCCATTAACCGTTTCATCGTCCCTCAGCGCTCGCCCTATTGTGCATGCCGGATTTTTTTTTTTAGGTGTGTTTCCCTTGCGCTCTGACCTGATTTGATTGCCGTTTGCGAATCCGCCGTGACGTGTTTCATGGCGTTTCCTTTGTTTATATATATATATTTGTATCTGTTTCTTTTTTCAAATATATTGTTTTTTAAAATTCCCATTAACTATTTCGTCATCCTTCAGCGCTCGCCTCCATTGCCCATGACGGAACTTTTTTAGGTGTGTTTCCCTCACGCCGATTGGATTGCAGTTTACGAATCAGCGGTGACCTGTTTCCTGAAGTTTCATATTTTCAGTTTATTTTTGGTATCTGTTTTTTTCCGTTTCAGTGTATTTTTTTGTATTTCAATTTTGCTTAACTTTTTTTTTTTTTTTTTTTTTTTTTTATTCCTCTCTCTATTTAACCTGATTGGATTTTAGTTCGCAAATCCCTCGTGATGTTTTCCCGTTTTTATTCTTTTTATTTATATTTTCTGTTGGCCATATTTATTTTCATTTTATTTGGTTTTATGTTCAGTCGTTGAAAAATTGTTACTTTTGAAACAATTCTCTTTTTCGCTCTTTTACCAGATTTAATTCCTGTTTGTTGAATCAACGTGACTTTTTCTATTTTCTTTTTTATATATTCACTTTTATCATACTTTATATATTCTATGTTCCTATTCAGCGAGCCATATTTTATTTCAGTTTACAAATATGATATATAAAGCATTTTCTCTTTTATTCTCTCCTCACAGACCCGCATGTGGCGGAAGTGGCGGTGGGCGGGCGCGGGCGCGGGCGGGCCCAGAGTGGGCGGCGGCAGCGATCGCGGGCGCAACGGCGGCGCGTCCGGACCCACCGGGCGCCGCGGCCACACCGCCCTCATGGCAGGCGACGCCATGATCATCTACGGAGGATACCAGGACCTGCGCGGCTCCTCCGGCGAAATCTGGAGCTTCAATGTCGGTGAGTGGAAGACAGGGATCCGTTTGGCTGTCTGATTGGCTGTCTGGCTGTCTGTGGGGCTGAGTGACTGTCTCTGTCTCTTTGGTTCTCTCTGTCTGTCTGTCTGTCTGTCTGTCTGTCTGTCTGTCTGTCTGTCTGTCTGTCTGTCTGTCTGTCTCTCTCTCTCTCTCTCTCTCTCTCTCTCTCTCTCTCTCTCTCTCTCTCTCTCTCTCTCTCTCTCTCTCTCTCTCTCTCTCTCCCTCTCTCTCTCTCTCTCTTTCTCACACACACATTTGTATATGTATTTATGTAGAATTTGAAACGCCATCTCCCACGTGCATTCCTTTTCCCATTCCTCCCAAACAACCCAAATATGGCACTATGCAAAACTAACGAGAAATGACAAAATGAATGACAAAAATGCAACCGTTTAAGGCAGAGGACCCCCCCCCCCTCCCCCTCAAGTGCCAGGCCATGACGAGAGGGCGAGTGCCGACTGATCCTTCTGTAATCTCTTTCGGCTGAAGTTTCAAGCGCCCTTTCTGACTGGGGCGAAGAGGCTGCTATTGCTTTCAGTGATGTTTCAGGATATCTGGTTGTCTCTCTCTCTCTCTCTCTCTCTCTCTCTCTCTCTCTCTCTCTCTCTCTCTCTCTCTCTCTCTCTCTCTCTCTCTCTCTCTCTCTCTCTCTCTCTCTATATATATATATATATATATATATATATATATATATATATATATATATATATATTATATATGTATACACACACACACACACACTCTATCAATATATCTATGTTATATATACATAATACACACACACACACACACACACACAAAACAGAGACACACACACACACACACACACACACACACACACACACACACACACACACACACACACACACACACACACACACACACACACACACACACACACACACAGACACACACAGACACACACAGACACACACACACACATACACACACACACACACACACACACACACACACACACACACACACACACACACACACACACACACACACACACACACAGACAGACACACACAGACAGACACACACAGACGCACACAGACACAGACACACACAGACACACACACACACACACACACACACACACACACACACACACACACACACACACACACACACACACACACACACACACACACACACACACACAACGCATATATATATATATATATATATATATATATATATATATATATATATATATATATATATATATATAGTATATATATATATATATATAATATATATATATATATATATGTATATATATATATATACAATATGTATATATATATATATATATAGTATATATATATATATATATATATATATATATATATATATATATATATATATATATATATATACAATATGTATATATTTATATTTATATATAAAAATATATATATATATATATATATTTATATTTATATATATATATATATATTTGTGTGTGTGTGTGTCTGTGTTTACATTATTATCTATATCTATATCCATATCTATATCTATCTATCTATTTCTCTCTCTCTCTCTCTCTCTCTCTCTCTTTTCTCTCTCTCTCTCTTTTTTCTCTCTCTCTCTTTTCTCTCTCTCTCTCTCTTTTCTCTCTATCTATCTATCTATCTATATATATATATATATATATATATGTGTGTGTGTGTATATGTATCTATCTATATCTT
The DNA here is from genome assembly GCF_042767895.1 of Penaeus vannamei. Lineage (NCBI taxonomy): Eukaryota > Metazoa > Arthropoda > Malacostraca > Decapoda > Penaeidae > Penaeus > Penaeus vannamei. The sequence goes on along the minus strand of NC_091551.1, from coordinate 20,876,562 downwards.
CATCTGTCTATCTATATATGTATGTATGTATGTAATCATTTATGTATGCATGTACATATGTTTCTACATGTACATGGTTAGTGTGTGTGCGTGTTTGCAGGAGAGACACCCGCACATGCACTTGTCAGAGCTGTCCGGTCCAGCGACACGTGTTTGCCTTCGGTTCGAGCCTCCCCGGGCGACGGCTCAGACAGACGCGAAAATCGTTACTCTGTCGCTCGTGCCATTAGTCAGACTTCATCGGTCAGTGCAGGTGTCAGTGCCAGATGTGTCAGAGGCGTGGGCGGAAAGGGGTAGGGGATGGGGGGGGGGGTTCAGCCAATCACAGGAGACAGAACTGGTAACCATCTCTGATAAATATTTTTTTTCTGATACTCTTTTCGCGCTTTCTTTTACTTTTTATTTATTTATTTATTTTCAATCTGTCACACTTCTCCGACATTGAAAAAAGGATTATCTGCCAGTCTTACACACATTTTGCTCTTTGTTTTTATCTTACCTTTCTGTTTATCTGCATTCTCACTTCGTTCTATCTGTTCCTCTGTTAATTCACATTCCTTGTCTTCCATCTCTCTCATCCCCTCTTCTAGGCTTTCTTCCGTTCTTTTGTACCAAATTTCTTATCCCCCCTTTATTCCAATTTTTATTTTCTCCCCTCTCGTTTTTCCTTACCAATTTTTCTCTCTCTTCCTCCTTCTCTCCTCACTGACTCCTTCCTTCTTCTCTTTCCTTTTCTCCTCTCTGACTCATTCCTTCTTCTCTTTCCTTCTCTCCTCTCTGACTCATTCCTTCTTCTCTTTCCTTCTCTCCTCTCTGACTCATTCCTTCTTCTCTCTCCTTCTCTCCTTTTCATCCCCTTTCTCCTCCCTCCCTTCACCCCACACACCCAACTAATCAGGAAAATGTTAGCCATCGTAAGAAAAAATGTGTATGTGCTTCAGGCCAATAAATATCTTGTGTTGACCCCGCCCACGTCTGGGTCGCCTCGCTTCCTGCCTTGGCCGCCCACGCCCACTGCTCGACAGGAGAGTTATGAACGTGTGTTTGTGTGTGGTTTTAATGATAATAATGATAATTTGATGATAATGATAATAATAATGATAATGATAATGATGATGATAATAATGTAGTTGCGATAGTATTAATAGTAATATATGATAACAATAATGATAGTTATAATAATGATGATAAACAGATAATAATCATAATAATGATGTTGATGATAATGATAACAATGACAATAAAAAATAAAAATGATAAAGGTGATAGTAATGATGATAATAATAATCATAATGATGATAATGATGATTATATTAATGATGCTCACAATGATGATGATAATTAGGATGATGATGATGATAACACGTATAACGATTTTACATTATCAATTTGGCACAATCCAAAAGCAATTTAAACTAATTACAAAATGAAAGTCAGATGAGCCAATAAGGAATTTTTAAAATCATGACTTTCATACTTGACGTTAAACAGACGCGAGGTATCTGGAAGCATATATATTTTCTCTGAAGGAGTAATAGGGTAAGCGAGACCACGAGACGAAAAGAAATAGCCTTTGGTGAGAAATATCTGGAGGATGTGTTTGTAGACACTGATACCTGATCCTTAGAAAGCGGTAATGATGCGAAGGGAAGGAGGGATATAGGTAAGGGGAAGGAAGGAATGGAAGGAGGAGGAGGAAGATGCGGAGGAAGATGCGGAGGAGGAGGAGGAAGAAGAGGGAGAGGAAGAGGCGGTGGAGGAGGAGGAGGAAGAAGAGGAAGAAAAAGAGGAGGAGGAGGAGGAGGAAGAGGAAGAAGATGCGGAGGAAGAAGAAGAAGAGGAGGAGGAGGAGGAAGAAGAAGAAGAAGAGGAGGTGGAAGAAGAAAAGAGGAGGAGGAGGAGGAAGAGGAAGAAGAAGAGGAGGAGGAAAAGAAGAAGAAGAAGAGGGGGAGGAGGAAGAGGAAGAAGCAGAAGAGGAGGAGGAGGAGAAGAGGAGGAGGACGAGGAAGAGTAGGAGGAGGAGAGGAGGAGGAGGAGGAGCAGCAGCAGCAGCAGCAGCAGCAGCAGGAGGAGGAGGAGGAGGAGGGAGGAGGAGGAGGAGGAGGAGGAGGAGGAGGAGGAGGAGGAGGAGGAGGAGGAGGAGGAAGAAGAAGAAGAAGAGAGGGAGGAAGAAGATGGGGAGGAAGAGGAGGGGGAGAGGAGGAGAGGGAGGAGGAGGAGGTAGAGGGAGTGGAGAAGGAGGAGAGGGAGGAGGAGGAGGCGATGGAGGAAGAAGAAGAAAAATATAAAGAAGAAGAAGAAGAAGAAGAAAAGAAGAAAAAGAAATGATCATAATAAGAATAATTAATAATAATATTGATGATAAGGAATACAAGTGAAGGCAAGGCTACGAAGGAAGAAGACAGGAAAGAAGTAAGGGAATAGGAAGAAGATGAAGAAGAGTGGTAAAGAGGAGATGGAGGAAATGGCGATAACGAAGATGAGGACAAGTAGGAGGATCAGGGACGAGGACCAATATCAAGACACAGACACGCACGCTGGATAGGCTCAGTCTGGCGGCAGCGTTAGGCCTACCACCTTCTCGCCTATGCTCTCTCTCTCTCTCTCTCTCTCTCTCTCTCTCTCTCTCTCTCTCTCTCTCTCTCTCTCTCTCTCTCTCTCTCTCTCTCTCTCTCTCTTTCTCTCTCTTTTTTTCTCTCTCTCTCTCACTCTCCCTCTCCTTCCTCTCCCTCTCCTTCCCTCCCCTTCCTCTCCTCTCCTCCCTCCCTCTCCCTCTCCTTCCCTTTCCGTCTCCCTTCCCCTTCTCTCTCCTTCCCTTTCCCTCTCCCCCTCCCTCCCTCCCTCTCCCTCCTCCCTCCCTCCTTCCCTCGCTCCCTCTCCCTCCTTCCTTCCCTCTTTCCCTCTGTTGACGACTTAATACGTATTCATCCCGGGTCCCGCTGATGCTGTGTATGGATGGAGATTATGCAGATTTTATGAGTCGTCTCGAAGGGGGGGGGGCGTCGGGGGGGGGGGGGGGAATTCTGTGATTGCTGTGCGCCTTTAGGATGATGTTGGGGGGGGGGGTGAGGGGGACGGGGGTGAGGGGGGGTGTGTGTGTGTAAGGATTGTTGTGTGGAATTTGCTTTCTCTAGGATATGGGAAGGAGAGGAGGGATGAGAATGGTTGAAAGGGAGTTTGGGGAATAGAGGAATTGGTTGGTGTGAGTTTGCGGGTATACTAGATTTTACTTTATTATTATTATTATTATTTTTAATTTTTATTTATTTATTTATTTTTATCAACTTTATGTATGAATACAAACTATTTTCTAATGTCAAACAATGTACATAGTTGATAAATCAATAAAGAGTATTTAGATATTGTATACATGTTTTTATATAGTTCTCGACAAAAGCAGTCAGTTCAGTAGAAATTTAAATTTATGGGTAGAAAATCGCCCTAATATTAATGTTGTTTGGATATCTTCTTACTCACGTTCTCAAACAAGGCCAATAAAAGAGAAGGGGAGTGAGAGGGAGAGAGGGAGGCAAAAAAGAAGAGGGGAAAGTTTTTTAAGAGAGAGAGAGAGAGAGAGAGAGAGAGAGAGAGAGAGAGAGAGAGAGAGAGAGAGAGAGAGAGAGAGAGAGAGAGAGAGAGAGAGAGAGAAAGAGAAAGAGAGCACGAGGGGAGTCTAAAAGGGGAAGTCTATAATGTTCACCAAAATCGCCTCGCCATGCAACGATGACCTTCCACGCCTCAGCATCCTTTCCCGTTGAGATGGCAGGGAGATGCTGGGAGAGTAGCGAGCAAGGAGGAGCAGAGGAGGTGCGTCCTCCTCCTCCTCTTTCTCCTCTTCCTTCTTCTTCGCCTACACCACCTCCTACGCACCCTTCTCCCACGCCTTCGAATCATCCCCGTCTTCCTCCTCTGCCTCCTCCTTCACCTGCACCACTTCCTACGCATCTTTCTGTACTTCCTCCTCTCTCTCTGCTTATTCTCTTCCTTTTTTTTCAATCTACGCCTTCACCTATGCATCCATTTCATCATCCCACCCGCTCACTTCATTCTCCTCCTTCTGCTTGTTCTTCTCGTCTTCTTCCTCCTTCCTCCTCCCCCTCCGCCTCCTCTTCCTTCTTTTCCCCTCCTCCAACTCTTCCTTCTTTTCTTCCACCTCCTCCTCCTTCTCCTCCCCCTCCCCTCCTCCCACCCCCTCTCTCTTCCCTCTCCCTCCTTCTCACCCCCACTTCCCCCTCTTCCACCTCCACCACCTCCTCCTCCCCCTTCTCTCTTTCCCCCTCCCTCCACCTCCTCCTCCCTTCTCAACCCCCACTTCCCTCCTCCTCCTGCCCCCTGTCTCTTCCGTCCTCCTCCTTCTCACCCCCACTCCCTCCCTCCTCCACCTCCACCTCTTCCTCCCTTTCTCTTCCCTCCTCTTCCTTCTCCTCCTCCTCCTCCCCCCTCTCTCTCTTCCCTCCTCCCTCCTTCTCACCCCCCTCTTCCCCTCCTCCACCTCCTCCTCCCCCTTCTCTCTTTCCCCCTCCTCCACCTCCCTCCTCCTTTAACCCCCACTTCCTCCTCCTCCACCTCCATCTCCTCCTCCTGCCCTCTCTCTCTTTCCCATCCTCCACCTCCACCTCCTCCCTCCTGCCCCCTGTCTCTTCCCTCCTCCTCCTTCTCACCCCCACTCCCTCCCTCCTCCACCTACACCTCTTCCTCCCTTTCTCTTCCCTCCTCCTCCTCCTCCCCCTCTCTCTTCCCTCCCCCTCCTTCTCACTCCACTTCCCCCCTCCTCCACCTCCTCCTCCCCCTCCCTCTCTCTTCCCTTCTGCTCCATCTCACCCTCCACTTCCCCCGTCCTCCACCTCCTCTTCCTCCCTCTCTCTTCCCTCCTCCTCCTCCTCCTTCTCCTACGCCAAGCCTTTGCCTCCCTCGTATGGAACACATGTTAATGGACGTCCTTTGTGTGCGCTTTTCAGTAAAGAAACAGGGTATCCTCTCCCTGGGCGGGGAAGATGCTTGGGCTATTATTCGCGTCGGCTGCAGATGTTTGCGTGCGGCGGGATGGAAGGGTCTCGGCGCGCCACTTTGCCTCGTCTTCCGATATTCATTTTTGTGATGGAGGTTTCTGGAGTCCAGATATGTATGTGTATGTGCGATGGAGATGTATGGATGTGCATAGGTGTGATGGCGCAGATGTATAAGTGAATAGACACGTTGGGACACAAAATGGACGCATCCACAGGCGCTGAGGCAGAAGGACACAAAACAGAGAGATAAAGACACACGCACACACGCACACACACACACACACACACACACACACACACACACACACACACACACACACACACACACACACACACACACACACACACACACACACACACACACAGAGTTTTCTCTCCTGTTCCTCCCTCTTTCTGCCAAGCAGCGTTCTCTCTCTCTATCTCCCTCCCTCCCTCCCTCCCTCCCTCCCTCCCTCCCCCCCTCTCTATCTCTATCTGTATTTCTATCTCCCTCTCCTCTCTCTCTCTCATGCTCCTTGTTTGTAGGGCCACCAACCACCAGTGGCTAAATTTAGTTGTTATTTTCGACATATCGATTAAGCCGACGCTTTCAACCTCCACCGAATCAGCTTAGGGAAAGGGAGGTGGCGAGGCCGTGTGGTCTGAAGATCCATTTTCCATTAGTATTAAATGACCTTGATCCGCGCATGTGATACAGTCGTTCATTAGATTCCGAATCTCAAGTCTGCAGGAGGATGGGGACGGGTGGGGGTTGGGGGGGAGGGGGAGGGGGCGTGAACAGAGGTAAGGGAGGGAGGGAGAGGGTGGGGGGGGAGGGGGAGGGGGCGTGAACAGAGGTAAGGGAGGAAGGGAGAGGGTTGGGGGGGGGGAGGGGAGGGGGTCGTGAACAGAGGTAAGGGAGGAAGGGAGAGGGTGGGGGGGGTGAGGGGGCGTGAACAGAGGTAAGGGAGGAAGGGAGAGGGTTGGGGGGGGGGGGAGGTTCTTGGGAATCCGATATGGTCGACGTCATTCAGGTTCTTATATAAGTTATCCAGGGTGTTCGTTCCTGTTTTGAATCGATTGCGCAATTCTTGGGAATTGTTGACGTGTATATTTAGATATTTCTTTTGATGATAATGATAATGATAATAATAATAGTTATAATAATAACATTAATAATAATAATGATAACAATAATGATAATAAAAAATAATTTTAATGGTTATACTGATGAAAATAATGATATTAATGATAATAATAGTGATTATGACAATAATGATATTAATGATAATAATAGTGATTATGACAATAATGATAACAATATTGATGATAATTATAATTTTAATGGGTGTACTGATTTAAATAATGATATTAATGATGATAATAATGATAATGGCATTAATAATAATAAGAGTAATGAATATAACCACAATGATGATATGATGATAGTAATGATATTTATTATTATTATTATTATTATTATTATCATTATTATTATTATTATCATCATCATCATCATTATATTTGCTATTGTTTTTGTTAATGTTCTTATTATTATTACCATTATCATCATCATTACTAATATTATTATTTATGGTATTATTATTATTATTATTATTTAATTATTACTGTTGTTATCATCAATATTATTATGATTACGATGATGATGATGGTGTTGGTGAAGGTGATTGTGATGATGATTATGATTACCATCAATATGATTATTTTAATGATAATGATAATGGTAGAGAACTAATAAGAACAATGTGGATGATGACAAAATTAATCATTAATAATGATGATATAGTAATAAGAATGATTATGATGATAATGATAAAAGTAATAATAATAATAACAATAATAATAATATTAGTAATGAAAGTGATAATAGTTATAATTATAATAATAATTATTATAATAATAATGATGATAATAATAATGGTAATGATGATGATAATAGCAATGATAATAACAATAATAATGATAATAACAATAGCTGTAACAACAATAACAAAAACAACAGCAACAATCATGATGATGATGTGGATGATGATCAATATCATCCTCATCTGCTTTGCCCCACCGTTATTGGTCGTTATTATCATTCCTATTAATTATTATCATGTTATTGTTATTAACGCAATAACGCCATCATTTCTGCAGTGCAATAAAAATCAGCAAAAGTTTTGTACTCCCTGAATCTGACAATTGTAATCGCAAA
>NC_091551.1:20846853-20849353 GCF_042767895.1 Penaeus vannamei | reverse complement strand
ACCTTCACATAAGGCCTGCTAGGAAAAACACTGATAACATCGTATATCAGTATTATTTATCGACATTTCTCTTTTCACAGGCACTAGTACATGGGAGCGATTGATGCCTTCGGGGATAAGACCGCAGCCACGATCTCAGTTTTGCGCCTTCGTGGCCCCATCACACTACATCAAGGGGCCTCGATTTTACAAGCCTTCATCACAGTCGGGCTTTGGCTCTTCGTCCGCCAGCAGCGGAAGCTACTCGAGTTCTGTGAGCCACGATTCCTATAGAACTAGACGAGTTCATCCTGATGATTCTGTTAGCAACTCTGGAGGCATGTCCAGGAACAGCGGGGGCTCAGGAGGCCCGAACGAGAGTGAGTGTGCGTGCCAGGAGTGCGTCGATGCAGAGGATGAGGACCTCGACCCAAGCCGCCTCAGGTCCCTCATCCAGAAAAACTGCTCTAATGCGCCAACAAACCAACTCAAGCTGTCCATTTCTAAATTCTCTCAGTTAAATCTATCGCATTTAGGTCGTTATTATAGCTACAGTATGCTTAGTAACGATAGTACAGAGAGTATAGTAGAGGAATCTCTAGCTAGTACATGTGATAGTGTAAGCAGTAAGATCGTCAAGTCTCAGAGTATCCATGTGATGAATAAGGATAAGAATCTGAAGGCTGGAGGAGCGAAGGGAGGAATGACGAGAGACATTGCATCTGTGCCAAACTTTGGAGATATCAAAGACTCGTGCGAGGAGGAGGTACGGCCTGGGGCGCATCAAATGCCTGTCAATCACATCAAAGTTATTACAGTCCTGCCAGCAGAAAGCGCTGCAGAGGCAACTTTAGAAGATGACCCGAGTGACCTAGTGGCAGGAATCAAAGGTCGTCTTGCCTTTACAAATGACGAAGCAATCCAATCTGCAGACACGAGTATCAGTGAGAACCTTATGTCGTTTTCATGCACGACAGACAGTAACCTGAGTAGCAATACTAACCTTGGCAGCATCAGCAACTATACCATGAGTGGACCAAATAGTTTTTCTAATCCGAATTACGTAGGCTTTGATCCTGGACGGGATCCTGGGGGGCTGTTGAGCCAAGATTACTGGACAACAGGAGCGTTGGATCTAGAGAGCATTCGGCATAAGGAGTTTGCAGAGATGCTGAGAACACCACCAGATTCAGGTATTGGTCTCGGAGTCGAGATGGAGCGTCGAACCCCCTTAGACTTCACCCTAGCCACTTTAGAGGACTTTGTTACCATCGACAACCACTCAGCACGCTTCAGCAGGAACACCAAAGTGCACCCTGCTGGCACAGAAGGATCACCGGCTTCCAGCAAGCCCTCCAAGGTCAAATTTTGTACTGAACAGAGCAGTTCAGCAGGGAGCAGAAATAGCAGAAATAGTAACGAGGACCAAGGTGAGGGAGGCAGCAGAGAACCCCCTCCACCACGAATCAATCCATTTATGAAGCCTGAACCACTGTATGAACCCACCACTCCGAGCGCCATGTACATTATGGGTGGGAAAGAGACCGACCAGATGACAGTATTTAAACGCCCAATCTCCATTTGGAAGTTGGATTTGCCTTTTTAATCACCCTTTCTCCTTCCCCATCCCAATGTCTCACTGTGCTTCATCCACTCCCTGTCAAAACACACCACATTAGTCACCTTCCCAGTGATGTAATAGTGTTGCCTTCCATCCATTTATATAGATGCATTTTGTACAAAAAGAAAAGAAAAATACACAAGGAATCACATTTCATCTCCCCTCTTTTAGCTTTTAATCAAATTGATTTTTACTTCCCTGCATTTGATGCGTATTTACTTCCAATCAGTGGACATGGCCGCCAACCTGGCATCCCAGTATCCCCCCAAATTTGACTAATTTTATCTGTCCAGTCATCCCGTCCTGTGAGGAGATGTCGGAGATGTCGCCCTGTCCTTGTAAACCATCGGCAGCGAGAGGCAGACAAGGAAGAGGCAAGCCAAAGAGTTTTTAGGGACACCATGTGATATATTGATGCATTTTTTGAAAAAAAGAACATTTCTAGTTTGAGACTGTACCACGAGGTGACGTGTTCATTACCTGTGTAGCTGTATGGCCTCAAGATTGGTTTGAGGACAATATTTTGTATGTTTCTCAGTATGGGTTGTAAGGCTGTTTGGAGATGTTTGCAATGGTAATATTCCTAATCGCAAAAGACACAAGGCTGAATATCTATGTTAAATTGTTTTTCAAAAGAAATTTCAGCCAGAAGAAAGCAGTCCTTTCAGATTTTCACTATTCTGCAATGTAATCACATATATTATGTGCTTGAATTCATACTTTACTCTAAGCAAGAGAGAGAGAGAGAGAGAGAGAGAGAGAGAGAGAGAGAGAGAGAGAGAGAGAGAGAGAGAGAGAGAGAGAGAACGAGAGAGAGAGAGAACTTATCTTTTACTCTTATATGAACTGTGCCCTAGCATTTGTATAAAGTTATCAACCCTTTGTGACTGTCTAGTCACC
>NC_091551.1:20824353-20826853 GCF_042767895.1 Penaeus vannamei | reverse complement strand
CTCTCTCTATATATATATATATATATATATATATATATATATATATATATATATATATATATATATATATAGAGAGAGAGAGAGAGAGAGAGAGAGAGAGAGAGAGAGAGAGAGAGAGAGAGAGAGAGATTTTCTAACGTGTCACTCGTCCCCCAGTCGATCTAACTCCCCCCGCGCCTCGAACTAACTCCCTGCTATGTAACTCCCTCTCTCTCGGCATCCTCGTAAACTTGCAACAGATGCGGATTCGACCCTCCTCGTTACAGCTCGAGGGAGGGAGGCAGGGAGGGAAGACACTTCTGCGTGGAAGGGGTGTTGCTGTGTTGTGTGTGGCTGTTGGGTGTAGTGTTGTTTGTGGCTATAGAGTGTAGTTTTAGCGTGATGTCATAGCGTGTAGCTGGAGTGAGTGGATGTACTCTGTATCTGTATTGAGTAGCTGCATCGTACAGCTGCAGTGTGTTCTTATGCTGTGTAATTGTAGCGAGTGGTTACAACACGTAGCTGTAGCATGTTGTTGTAGCGAACAAGTGTAGAAAGTGTAGTTGTAACGCGCTGTTGCTTTACTGTATGGTTGTGCTATATAGCTATATCGTGTTGTCTGAGTGTGTGGCTGAATTGAGGGGCTGTAGCGTGTATCTCTAACACGTTGTGTGTGGCTGTAATCTTAACGCACGGATGCTGCCTGTAGTTCGGCATCAGGGCTTGATTGTGAAATGGTGTGTATGTTCTGTTTCTTCTGCAGTGTTAAGCTTGGCTGTGTGGCTGGAATGTGCGGTAGGGCTGTACTCCAGGCGGTGGTTATTGTGGTATTGTTGCTTAAGCTCACTGCTTATGGAGGGTCGTCTAATCTGTGTAGATGCAGGCTTGGGTTGTAGAGGATTACGGTGACTGATATAGGTAATTTAAAATCATTTGCATAATTAGACTTACCTAAGCCGTGGCTGATATTCATTTGATCTCATTAAATTTATTTTCTTATAATTATTTTCATGTCAAGTCCTTTCTCCCATCTATTTGCTCTTCCACCGTTCTATTCCCCCTTCACACCCCTATTCATCCATCCTCGTTCAACATTTTGATCTTCCCTTATTTTCTGACCATTTCTTTTTGTTCTTGTCTCGTTCCTTTTCCCTTCTTTCTCCCCTCTATCTATCCCAATTCCGCTCTCTCGCAATAGCACAGGCAACAAGGACTTCTCTGAGGGAAACCAATACACATAGCATGAAAAGGCACTCGATAAATTTCGTGAAAATCGGAATTACAGATATTGGTTAAAGGGGAATGAACAGGAGGGAAGGGAAGATGAAGAGAACAAACAGATGAGAGATAATGAATAGCGTGAAAGGGATATGCGTAACATGGAGTGGTTCTCGATGAATAGCGTGATAAGGGGGATGGCGATAAATTGGTCACAGGGAAATGAAGAGGAGGAGAGGGAGAGTCTGTCTGGCTGTCTCTCTCTCTCTCTCTCTCTCTCTCTCTCTCTCTCTCTCTCTCTCTCTCTCTCTCTCTCTCTCTCTCTCTCTCTCTCTCTCTCTCTCTCTTATCAGAAGTTCCATAAAAAACACAATATTCTGCCTTCTCTCTTCTCACCACTCTGTATCTCATCTCCCTCTCTCTTTTCTTATCACAACTTCAGAAAGAATACAATATCCTTCTCTCTCTCTCTCTCTCTCTGTCTGTTTCTCTCTCTCTCTCTCTCTCTCTCTCTCTCTCTCTCTCCCTCTCTCTCTCTCTCTCTCTCTCTCTCTCTCTCTCTCTCTCTCTCTCTCTCTTATCAGAAGTTCCATAAAAAACACAATATTCTGCCTTCTCTCTTCTCACCACTCTGTATCTCATCTCCCCCTCTCTTTTTCTTATCACAACTTCCAGAAAGAATACAATATCCTTCTCCCTCTCTCTCTGTCTGTCTGTCTGTTGTCTCTCTCTCTCTCTCTCTCTCTCTCTCTCTCTCTCTCTTCTCTCTCTCTCATCTCTCTCTCTCTCTCTCTCGCTCTCTCTCTCTCTCTCTCTCTCACTCTCTCTCTCTCTCTCTTATCAGAAGTTCCATAAAAAAAAACACAATATTCTGCCTCTCTCTCTCTCTCACCACTCTGTATCTCAGTCTCCCCCTCTCTTTTTCTCTCTATCACAACTTCCAGAAAGAATACAATATCCTTCTCTCTCTCTCTCTCTGTCTTGTCTGTCGTTTCTCTCTCTCTCTCTCTCTCTCTCTCTCTCTGTCTGCTTCTGTCTGCGTCTCTCTCTCTCTCTCTCTCGTCATCACTCTCTCTCTCTCTCTCTCTATCTCTCTCTCTCTGCTCTCATCTCTCTCTCTCTATCATCTATACTATATCTATATATATATATATGTATATAAATATATATATATATATATATATATATATATATATATATATTATATAATATATATATAGATATATATCATACATACATACTATATATATATATAAATATATCATATATATATATATATATATATATATATATATACATACAT
>NC_091551.1:20816853-20819353 GCF_042767895.1 Penaeus vannamei | reverse complement strand
CGTGGCGGCGGTGGTGCCACGTTGCTTGTTTATGAGATTGTAAGGTCGCCATGTTTTCTGCTGGCAACGTTGCAAATACTTCTTTTATATAAAAGCTAGTTTCCGGGGGTCGTGCAAGCGGAAATTAAGAGGGAAAAAAATTGCGCGATATTCAACAGTATTCTATTTAATTCGATGGCGAAATATATCATTACGGAAATTGCATAGAGGAATTATATTTATTAGAAGGTTTTGAGGAAGATAGAGATTTTATCATGATTACTAAATGTAAGCTATAATGATATGAACACGTGTCCCCAATTAATCGCATAATTAACATCATATCTGCCACATGACCTCGTAAACAACCTGACCTAAGATCTCCAGGAAGTCCTAGCGAGCACCAGAGACACCCTCAAATGCACGTACGAGCGAGAGTATGAAAATCATCTTGAGTCTATAAATGTTTGTGGGGAAATTACTTTTAAAAAATGTGTGAAAGTGATATCAAGTTTCAATGTGAAAATGATCATGAGCTTGTGTGTGAAAATGATCATGAGCTTGTGTGTGAAAATAATCTTAAGGTTGAATGTGAAAAGTGTGAAAAGGATCATTGGTTTTAGTGTGAAAATGATCACAAATCCGGTGAAATTGATCATGTGTTTACGTGCGAAAAATACCACGTTTGAGTAGGAAAGTGATCTTGTTCATGACTGCGAATAACTGCAAATTTGAGAGTGACTGTGATTGCGAACATGAGAACGAAATTGTGTAAAAAAAAAAGAAAAAAAGAAAAAAAAGTGTCCAGGCTTTCGATAAAAACCCACCATCTTTTCATCCCTTCTATAAGCGAGTAAAATGGAAGGGAAAAAGAGACGCCAGGCTTTCCAAATGGATATTATACGACGGGTTTGTCCTTTATGCCTCGGCTGCGTTCATCACACCCCATAACCTCTTTACGTTCTTCATCATGTAAAAATATGACATGACTTCCACATATTGGCAGTAAAATCTCATGTTTGTTTCTTCGTTTTTTTTCCTCATATGTCTGCGAATATGCTTATTAAGGGGATGCTCTGGTCAATTTTTTTCGATATTTTTTCGAAAGTGTTTTCTATGGCTGACTTGTTAGCATGGGGCTGGAATACCTTAGGGCGAATTAATAATGGGGCTTTACGACAATATGTGACCCCCACCCCCCCTCTTCCACCTGCGAGGCGGGCGTAACCCAGTTGATCGACCCTATCCGATGATGGTACATATAGCATCCTTTCCATGTGTAAATTGAATAAAGATGATAAAGTTATTGAGATTATGAGCCAATAACTCCAAATTGGCAACTCAGGTCTTGATTTATTACCAGCTGTTTTCCACCCACGCAGTTGCCTTGGGCGTGACGTGGATAGACGTACGCGACGCTCGTGAGGCCGTGACATCGCGATTTTTTATCCTTGACGTGCAATATTTTGTTATTAATGAAAGAGTAAATATCCCTAAACGAAGGAATCATGTTCTAGACTTTCAAACATGCAAAAGGCACGTGCTCTAAAAACAAGCAAACAAGATTTGAATGCAAGTGTATAGGGTGTTGGCATCCCACAGCCTCCCTCAAGGGTGGGGAGCCAAATGGACATGGAACAAGGTTTGGAACATCTACAAAGCCACATCTGCCATGTGAGTACAATTATATGTTCCGTTTGGTTCTCTAAAAAGAGAATTCGTTGCTAAAATTATTTCAAAACTTTGAAGGCCCGTATGTCTTCTTGATTTTAAAATTGAAATAACACTAATATAATTTTGTTAGATTCCTTTGAAGTAGGTGTCGTTGGAATGCTTTATGCTCGTATATGTTCTATTACTTCAATTTTAGAAAAAAAATAAATACAGAATTTTCGAAATTGCGACTTTGGGAAGCAATAAACATAAAGAGAAGATAAAACATTCTTAAATATCTTCATCCTTTAGATATATAAATTTTCATATGAATACTAGTAGCACTCGAAAGACATCAAGAATAAAACACAACAACAATAACAACATCAATAACACCCCCCCAAAAAAAGGTAAAAAAAAAGTGAAAATTGCCCCGACTTGCCCAGCCATTGTCTCCGAGGGCAGAAAATCTCTTACCTTTTGCATCGCCGGAACAATTGTCTCCTGGAAGGAAAATGGAGCTGAGGGAAAACGCCGATTCAGTAAGACCTTTTCAGATGAGGGAAAGGGGACGGGCGAGGAGGAGAGGTCAGGGGAAGAGGGGAGGAGAAGGGACAAAGTGAGGGGGGGTTGGGAAGGGGAAGGAGATGGAAGAGGATAAGGATAGGTAAGTATAGGCTAGGTGAAGGGGAAGGGAGGGGGGGGGGGTCGAGGGGGGGATGTTAAGGGTGAAAGGATGGAGAAAGGGGAAGGGGATGGGGGCGAAGGGGAAGGGGAAGTAAGGGTGGGTTTAAGCGGGTGAAGGACTTGAGAGAACAGAAGATAAAAGTGGAAAAGGCAGAAAAGGATGACTGGAGAAGGAGGGGTA
>NC_091551.1:20809353-20811853 GCF_042767895.1 Penaeus vannamei | reverse complement strand
ATTATTGCTTTTACTATGACATTATTATTATTATCATTATTATTATTATTTTGTTATTAGTACTGCCAATCTTATCATCATTATCACTGTTATTATTTTTATCATCATTATTATCATTACTATTATTATTATCATTATTATAAAATTTATCAGAAGTAGTAATATCACCACTATTATCACCACCATTATTATTACTTTCATCATCTCCATTATATTATAATCATTATCCTCTTGTTATTATTATTACTTCCGCTAAGGAGATTATGTTTGTGGTAGCATTGGTCAGTTTAATTGATTGTTTGTCTGTTTGTTCATCTCTTCGTTGGCTAATAGGATAACTCAAAAAGTTATGAACATATTTTTATCTTTTTGATTTATTTTTTATTTATCTACTTATTTATTTTTTATTTATTTATTTATTTATTTATTACTATTATTTTTTTTTTATTTATTTTTTTTTGTGGTGTTCCGGATCAGGATCACGATCCAGGCATTGTCTAAATGACTGCATTAGTTAGCATTACATACAAGGGAATATCATTACCTTTATTATTATCATTACCTTTACTCTCTCCGCCAAGGAGGTCATACTTACGGGTCACCAGTGTACTTGAGAAAGCCAGTCCTCTGAGTGCATCTAGTTACCATTATTATTATTATTATTATCATAATTATCATAATTTTTATTATCATTGTTATTATCATTATTAGTAACATCAGTATCATTATCGCTTTTATTATCATTAATGTTATCATTATCAGTAGTAATAGTATTATCATTACCCATAATATAATTATCACTACTGCCATTATTATCCATATCATTAATATGATTATCATTGACATTATCCTTCTTATCACTATTATCATCATAATTAGCACCATTGCTATTGCTCTAGATATATCCATAATGAATCAGGTGTTAGGTGCATAATATCTTATTTTCCTTAATAAAATTGCTTCCTCAACCGTAGGTGCGAGAGAATCCACTTGAGGTTGCCATTTGGATATTCTTTTGGCTCGTATTTACACCTGCGAGAGAATCCACTTGAGGTTGCCATTTGGATATTCTTTTGGCTCGTATTTACACCTGCGAGAGAATCCACTTGAGGTTGCCATTTGGACATTCTTTTGGCTCGTATTTACACCTGCGAGAGAATCCATTTGAGGTTGCTATTTGGATATTCTTTTGGCTCGTATTTACACCTGCGAGAGAATCCACTTGAGGTTGCCATTTGGATATTCTTTTGGCTCGTATTTACACCTGCGAGAGAATCCACTTGAGGTTGCCATTTGGATATTCTTTTGGCTCGTATTTACACCTGCGAGAGAATCCACTTGAGGTTGCCATTTGGATATTCTTTTGGCTCGTATTTACACCTGCGAGAGAATCCACTTGAGGTTGCCATTTGGATATTCTTTTGGCTCGTATTTACACCTGCGAGAGAATCCACTTGAGGTTGCCATTTGGACATTCTTTTGGCTCGTATTTACACCTGCGAGAGAATCCACTTGAGGTTGCCATTTGGATATTCTTTTGGCTCGTATTTACACCTGCGAGAGAATCCACTTGAGGTTGCCATTTGGATATTCTTTTGGCTCGTATTTACACCTGCGAGAGAATCCACTTGAGGTTGCCATTTGGATATTCTTTTGGCTCGTATTTACACCTGCGAGAGAATCCACTTGAGGTTGCCATTTGGATATTCTTTTGGCTCGTATTTACACCTGCGAGAGAATCCACTTGAGGTTGCCATTTGGATATTCTTTTGGCTCGCATTTACACCTGCGAGAGAATCCATTTGAGGTTGCCATTTGGATATTCTTTTGGCTCGTATTTACACCTGCGAGAGAATCCACTTGAGGTTGCCATTTGGACATTCTTTTGGCTCGTATTTACACCTGCGAGAGAATCCACTTGAGGTTGCCATTTGGATATTCTTTTGGCTCGTATTTACACCTGCGAGAGAATCCACTTGAGGTTGCCATTTGGATATTCTTTTGGCTCGTATTTACACCTGCGAGAGAATCCACTTGAGGTTGCCATTTGGATATTCTTTTGGCTCGTATTTACACCTGCGAGAGAATCCACTTGAGGTTGCCATTTGGATATTCTTTTGGCTCGTATTTACACCTGCGAGAGAATCCACTTGAGGTTGCCATTTGGATATTCTTTTGGCTCGTATTTACACCTGCGAGAGAATCCACTTGAGGTTGCCATTTGGATATTCTTTTGGCTCGTATTTACACCTGCGAGAGAATCCACTTGAGGTTGCCATTTGGATATTCTTTTGGCTCGTATTTACACCTGCGAGAGAATCCATTTGAGGTTGCCATTCGGATATTCTTTTGGCTCGTATTTACACCTGCGAGAGAATCCACTTGAGGTTGCCATTTGGATATTCTTTTGGCTCGTATTTACACCTGCGAGAGAATCCATTTGAGGTTGCCATTTGGATATTCTTTTGGCTCGTATTTACACCTGCGAGAGAATCCACTT
>NC_091551.1:20781853-20789353 GCF_042767895.1 Penaeus vannamei | reverse complement strand
TTGCATTTTGCTCTATATTATAGCCATGTATATTTGATAACAGTTTAATCATTTGATTTCTTAAACGGATATTGGCTATGATAATAAATATTTTGTTGTTATTTGCCACCTAAGTCACGATGAGAATGAAATAAAGCAGAATACTCATTTCGTGTTTTTAGATAAAAGAAAATTAGAATTATAAATACATAGACAAAACACCGCATGGCCATCGACATGTAAGCTCCAAATATTTGGTTCATTAGTCTTGGTAGTCGATAATTGTTAATAGATCGCCATATGGCGGGGCTAACAAAGGTGCGTTCAGCTCATTATTGGCCACAACAAGTAAAGGTAACGATAGTCATTCTTCTGAGAGAGAGAGAGAGAGAGAGAGAGAGAGAGAGAGAGAGAGAGAGAGAGAGAGAGAGAGAGAGAGAGAGAGAGAGAGAGAGAGAGAGAGAGAGAGAGAGAGAGAGAGAGGCACACGCATAGACAAGCAAAGAAAAAAAAGTAAACACTGAAGTCCAACGCAAAAGCGAAAATAAATCGCCAGTTACAAGCGGGCAAACGCGCCTCCCAGAACGCTGTAGAGAAACGCCCATTCGTCACGCCTACATAACTGACGCCGCTGCTCTCCCACGGCGGCTGTTGGGCGGCGTGGATGTCGAGGCTCATCCTCAAGCTCGGGAGTGTTTGTGCGGGCGATGTGGATTTTCCTCACGCGCGGGGACGTGTTTGCGGCTCGGTACGGACGTGGTTTTTACGCTCGTCGTTTGTTTGACTTCTTATGGTTCGGTATTTAAGCTTTAAGGACGATAATCCCAGATGAAACCAATAAGGAAAGCATTCGCACATGGCTCACTTACTCCCCCATCCATCCATCCACCTACACGCTCTCATCCACCCACCCATCTCATCCAACCACGGCCCTCTGGACAATACACAGGCACGCCTCCCTTCCCGCAGTGGGCCTAACGCCAGAAACAGCGGCAGTGCCAGCGGCAGAGTGCCAGTAAGTCGCGTGTGAACAAATGATGATAGTGGCGATAAGGCGACTGAGGGTGCCGCCCCCTCCGTTCAGGCACGCTTTGCGGCACTCAAATGGGGAGGGGGGGGGGATGAGGAAGGAAAATAGATGGGGCGAGGAACGGGGGGAGGGGAGGGGGAAGGAGAAGAGGGCTGGGAGTGGGAGAAGGATAGCAGGGGAGAAGGAGGTGAGGGAGAGAAAGGGAAATTGGAATCAGAATGCAAGATTTGCTCTTTAAAAGGGCATACCCATCCATGACAATACAATGTGAGACGCTGCAGGAAGAAGAACGAGAGAAGAAGAGATAGTGGAGAGAGAAAGAGAAGATGGAGAAGAAAAGGAGAGCTAGACGTTGGGGAAGGAGGGAGGGAGTCTGGTAAAAGGATGGGGGGGGGCTAACTTGAGATGGAGGAGAGGGGGGGAGGGGGAGGGGGTGACGCACGAGGTCAAGGATGTCCTATTGTCTTAAGGATAATAGAAAGAATCCTCAGACGAGAAGCCTCTCCGGTGACACTCCCGCCCGATTCCGTCACGTAATTTCTCTCCAAATCGTCTTCGAGAAAAAAGATGGAGAAGAAAAGAAGAAAAATATCATTTAGAATTTTTAAGTCACTTTTGAGCATTGTTATATTCACAGAAAATGTGAAGAGAACACATTTATCTGGCAAATGGTTCTATCCATCTTAAAAAGAGGAAAATATCTAATATTCTACAAATATATTCATACCATTTCTATATAGAAATTCACAAAATAATGCAATTCTTATTTTCTGTCGTTTATGTTTCGTTGGAAACAAATAACCAAAGTAGATTTTTTTTATTTTGTTATATGTTACTACATTTTTATCTATCCATCCCTCTATATTCTTGCCCATCCAACAATTTAGTACAAGTATCTGTAAAAATCTAAATATCAACCTTTCTCTTTGTCCGCTAGTATACGTCTCTCTCTCTCTCCTTTCCTATCTATTTATCTATCTACCTACCGATCTATCTGTCTATCTATATCTAACTCTCTATCTGTGTATCCATCTGTCTACATACCTTTCTATGTATCTATCTATTTATCTACCTACTTACTTGCCTATCTATCTATATATCTATTTGTAATATCTTTCGAGAAGATTGACAAACCAACCAAAAGGCTACTAAACACACACACACACACACACACACACACACACACACTCACACACACACACACACACACACACACACACACAAACATGCCCACATACCTACAAGCAGATCCCCGCGGCCCAATGGGAAGCGTGAGAGGAACAGCGGTAAGGGAGAGGCACCCCCCCCCCCCCGCCCCCGGTCCCCAATTATCCGCAGGTGTAATGGGCGGCCTGGCACCTCGACTCGAGTTTCGACCATTAGTTTCCATTTAAGTTCTTGGCAATGGATCACTTGGGACCCGAGTGTTAACCGGTCTTCTGCTCTACTGCTGAGGATTTGTGTGTGGAGGGGAGTGTGTGTGTGTGTGTATGTGTATGTGCGTGTGTGTGTTCCTCATTTCATATAATCTGAATTTCAGTATATAATCCTAGAATAGAGATACCGTGACGCAATCTGGGAAAAACTATATAATTAAAATCCATTAATCCATGACAGATAAAAGCAGTAAACAAACACACACTCACACATACACAGACCCCGCCCACCGTGCCCGCCCACTCCCAGAAGCCCATACATCCCGCCTACATCGATTTTCCTCCTTATAGAGAGCAGGTTGTGGAATACCTGTTATCAGACGCCGACCACGCCCTCGGCCCTCTGAAAAGCCTCCCGCGGCCACGGAGCCAAAGGCCGCCGAGCCTCCAGGTCGACTCCTTGAGACGCCCGCTCGAGAAGGACGTCTCGGGGCCATTGTTCCGCCCTTGAGACGAGGCGAGGAGGGCGCGACCTGTTGACCTGGTTTGCGGGGCTCGGGGAGGGGGGGCGGATTTATAACGCATACAACCATACATACGTATATATATACATATATATATATATATATATATATATATATATATATATATATATATATATATATATATATGTATATATATATATATATATATATATATATATATATATATATATATATCTATCTATCTATCTATCTATCTATATATATATATATATATATATATATATATATATATATATATATATATATATATATATATATATATATATATATATATATATATATATATATATATATATATATATATATATACACACACACACACACACACACACACACACACACACACACACATATATATATATATATATATATATATATATATATATATATATATATATATATATATATATATATATATATATACATACACATATATGAATATATATATATATATATATATATATATATATATATATATATATATATATATATACATATATATACATATATATATATATACATATATAAGTATATATATATATATATATATATATATATATATATATATATATATATATATATATATATATATATATATATATATATATATATATATATATATATATATATATATATATATATATATATATATATATATACATATATGTGTGTGTGTGTGTGTGTGTGTGTGTGTCGGTGTGTGTGTATATATATATATATATATATATATATATATATATATATATATATATATATATATATATATATATATATATATATATATATATATATATTCAAGTATGTGTGCGCGCCCCCCTCTGTCTACTCCATGCTTATCGTTCCCTCCTCTTGACCTCCAACCTACTCTCCCTTTCTCCTTCCCTCCTCCTCCCTTTCTCTCTCTCTCCTTCTCACTCCCCTCGCCCCCCCCCCCCCTGCCTTTCCGTCCTTCTTCCTTTCCTGCAATTAGGAGCGTCCTGTCGCCCCCCCCCCCCCCCCCGCCCTCTTTGACCTTGGCTGCCTCCGTCGGGTCAGCATCTTACTGAGTGTTTCTCTCCTTTGTTCTATCTTCGTCTCGTTTTTTTTTTTTTTTTTTTTATCTCTATCTCTTTTTGTCTCTGTCTCTGTGGTTATATATATATATTTTTTTTTTCACCGGTGTCTCATTCTCTCTCTCTGTTTTTCTACCTTTGTCTCCTGTATTCTTCTCTGTCTTTCCCTCTGTATTTATAGATCCTCCCTCGACAGTGATTTCCTTTGCGTTTTAGATTTTGTTTTGGATGAAATTTTATTACGGAATTGTATTTACCACATCTATTTTATCTATCTTTACCTTTATTTCTTTCAATGAGTCCGATTCTCTTCCCGCTTTTTTTCTATCAACTGGAGTTATTTACTCAAATTATGCGCTTTTTGTAGCTGTATTTATAAATAACTTTCCATCTGACTTCTGCTTCCTTGATTCTCTCAACGCCTTTCAAATACTCTGACGCATATTCTATTTTCTGTTCATGAATTTGCATTATGTGTTTTGTGAATGTCTTGCTAAGATCTTCATTGTTCATAATACCAACAGCAGGGGAGTGACGATGTGTCAGAAGCTCATTATATTAAGTGCTAACGATAAAAAACATACATATTATCTTAATATGATTGTGACATTAAAAGGAACAGGATTAAGATGGTATCAGCTGTAATAATCAAATTGAAAAAGGGTATCTCTAACAGCAACATTAATCAGACTAATGATGTAACTGGCACATTACAATGGTGTTAGAAATACAATAATGTTATTTCTAAAGCCAACGACAACACATTAATACAGTTGGGATATGTAGCATGAAAAGTTAATATTTGTTTTGAATCAGAATGAGGAATCCAATTTTCTTCTTGAAAAAGAGCAATGAATCTGTTATGAATCAAAATTATTATTAATCTACATATCAAAAACTTACAGATTGAATCCAAGATTGAACCAGAAGCCTCTCAAAGTATAAATCTTGAATTAGAAGCCACTTAAAGTATAAATCTTACTATGTATTTCAGGGGTCTTGACCAATCGCATTTCTCTTCCAAACAACCAGTCAGATCAGTATGGCACTCGAGCACGGTCTGTTTAACACCCTAATTGCCAAAGATTCTAAATTGCGGCGTTTACTGTTGACTTTAATGGCGTAGTATCCTTCAGCCGAGAAGGCATTCCTACTGGTAAAATCGACTCCTTTCTCACCTTCCTCGCCTTCCCTCCCTCCTCACTCTCCTCTCTCGCTTGTATTATATATATACACACACATGTGTGTGTATGTATGATTATATATATATATATATATATATATATATATATATATATATATATATATATATATATATATATTTATATATATATATATATGTATATATATATATTATACATATATATGTATGTATGTATGTATGTACATATATGCATATATCTCTCTCACTCTGTATGTGTGTGTGTGTGTGTGTGTGTGTGTGTGTGTGTGTGTGTGTGTGTGTGTGTGTGTGTGTGTGTGTGTGTGTGTGTGTGTGTGTGTGTGTGTGTGTGTATGTGTGTGTGTGT
Source organism: Penaeus vannamei (assembly GCF_042767895.1). NCBI lineage: Eukaryota > Metazoa > Arthropoda > Malacostraca > Decapoda > Penaeidae > Penaeus > Penaeus vannamei. The sequence goes on along the minus strand of NC_091551.1, from coordinate 20,783,842 downwards.
GAGTTTGCCCGTGTGTGTGTGCGTGTGTTTGTCTATGTCTGTGTGTGTGTGTGTTTGTATGAATGTACAAGCGAAATCTAATCATGCATGTTTTACAGTGCTGACGCTTACCCGAGGCTCACCATTGTAACATACCGTATAATGTAAAACACCTATTCAGGGTAGAACAACAATCACGGTTGTTTTCGTGAATTACCCTACCATACTCAGCAATACCTTCCCATATATCTATACTTAAGACGCGTGATTTATATATAACTGTGTGTGTGTGTGAAGAAAGACAGGAAAGAAGAGAGAGTAGGGGACAGAGAGAGTGAGGAGGGAGGGAAGGAAGATTGAGGAATGAGGGAAAGGGGTCAGGGGTGAGGAAGAAGTGGACTTGTTGACGTCACAACTACGTCACGCTTTACCTGTTCGAATGCCATCTCGACGATAGGAATTCTTAAAAATGTATTTAATTTCCTTTCAGGTCCATTGCATGTAATAGATCGCATGGTAACAATAATGCTGATACTAATAATGACTATGATTGTAATAATGATAACGATGGTAATAATGATACTATCACTAATATCAATCAAGATGGTCATCATGAAAATGGTAGTAATAATAAAAGTAATAATGATAACGATGGTAATGATGGATTATTGGTAACAACAGTGATAGTTGAAATTATGATAATAATAACAATAATGATAATGCTACTGCAACTACTACAGCTAATAATAATGATGATGATAATCATATTACAATGACGATAAGGGTTATGATAATGATAGTAGTAATAATAATAATAATAGTAATGATAATGATGATAATCATAGTAATAATAACAATTGATACTAATAAAAACAACAATGAAAATAATAATAATAATAACAACAACAATAATATTGATAATGGTAATAATAATAATAATGATAAAAATATTATCATCATTAGTAGTAGTAACAACAATGATGATAAATATGATAATGATAATGATAATGATGATGATATTAGTAATGATATCAAGAACAATGATAATCATTGATATCTTTATTATTATTATCAATATCATTACTTTTAGTATCACTATTGTTTCTTCATTATAACTACAACAGCAACAACAATAATATTGATAAGAACAACAACAATGATGATGACAATGATAATAGTAATAATTATGATAATGATAATTGTAATGATAATGATAATGATAACAGTAATAATAATGATAATGATAATAACAACAATGGTAATAAGAATGATAATGATGGTGATGATGATGATGATAACAATAACAACAACGATGATAATAGCAATAACATGATGATGATAATAATGATAATGTTAATAACAGTGATGATGATGATAATGACAATAATAACAACGATAATAGTTATTATGATAATAATAATGAATTACTTGTAATGATGATATGAATGTAAAATGATATTGAAAATATTGATAAAAATGATAACAATTTAATGATAAATAAATGAAAAAGTAGTATAATCAAAAGCGCAATACACAAAAAAAGACAATAGTAAAAGAAAGAAAAGTAAAGTTAAAGAAAGAGAAAAAAGTAAAGATAAAGAAAGAGAAAAAGTAAAGAAAAAGAAGTATAAAGAAAAGACAAAAAAGTAGAAGGGAAAAGAAAGAGAAGAAGAAAAGAAGAAGGAGAAGACAAAAGAATAAAAAGAAAAAGAAAGTGAAAGGAAAAAGGAAAAAGGAAAAGAAGACATAGGAACAAAGAGTATGAAGAAAAGGAAAAAAGAAGGAAGAGGCTGAAGGAGAAGAAGAAAAGCTCGATGCAAGGCAGAATAAAAAAGTAAAGAAAGAGAGAGAGAGAGAGAGAGAGAGAGAGAGAGAGAGAGAGAGAGAGAGAGAGAGAGAGAGAGAGAGAGAGAGAGAGAGAGAGAGAGAGAGAGAGAGAGAGAGAGAGAGAGAGAGAGGGAGAGAGAGAGAGAACTGATAGCTAAATGACTGCCTCCGCCCTTGTAAGCA
>NC_091551.1:20749353-20751853 GCF_042767895.1 Penaeus vannamei | reverse complement strand
AAGAAAAGAAAAGAAAAGAGCAATTGCCGCGTGGAAAACACAAACAAAGAAATGAGTTTTATCCTTGCTTCCGAAACAGGATTCGAACCATTAGCCTTCGGATAAGGGGGGAGCAACAGCCATCTCTTTGAGCCATCTGCCGGTTGCCATCTGCCGATTGCCGTTGCCTGCTGGCCTCTCTGCCGGCGGGTCGGAGATGGCTGCCGGCGACTAACTGCCCGGAAAATGAACCCTAACGTTGTTTATGACCGCCGTAAACAGGGTTCCGCGCACCTTTTATACACTTGTGGCTTCGTCATATGCGCCATACATGAGGGGGGGGGGGACACGTGGCTTTTATTTTGTTTATTTTTATTTATTCATTTATTCATTTTTATTTATCTATTTTTTTATTTTTACTTTTTAGGCCATCTTCTCATTTTCTGGCGACAAAAAAGCAGGTAAAGAAAGAGAGAAAAGAAGATACACGTATAAATACTTACATCAATAAGCATACACTTTATCTGATTTCTTGTCTACCTACTATTTCATTCAAATAACGCCTTTGCACACGTTCGTTCATATTCGTACATCAATTTAACGCAAAGGCTTATCCTATTCTTATTATTCTTATTCTTATTCTTATTCTATTCTTATTCTTATTAATTCTTATTCTTATTCTATTCTTATTATTCTTATTCTTATTCTATTCTTACTCTTATTAATATTAATTCTTATTCTTATTCTACTGTTATTATTCTTATTCTTATTCTATTCTCATTATTCCTATTCTTATTATCACTTATTCTGCATCCTGCGTGTAAACCATCCCAGCCTAACGATTCTCACCAACGATTCACATAAATAAACAATTATAATTAAAATATTGAAAAACAAACGAACCAGCCATAATCGATAAGAACGAGAGAGAAAAAAATGAACAATGATTAATAAAACCCAGAAATACAAAGAATGATAAAAAACGAGAAGAAAAACAAAAGCAAATAATAATAAAAAAGACTAGAACAAAACAAACAAACAAACAGCAATCCATAAAACCGGGAAAAACAAACATACAAAAATTATCAATAACACCGAGGAAAAAAAACGAACAACCAATAACCAACAAAATCGTAAGAAACAAAGAACAACAACAATAACTGAGGAAAGGAAAGAATGGGAGGAGGAAGAAAAGGAAGGAAAACGAACCAATATCCGCGTCCTTTTTCCTGAAGTTTATTGCACCATAAAAGAAAATCCTCCCTCGATGGAAGGACTTCGCTCAGGGGCGTCCGCGAGGAAGGCTCGTGACGTCATTACCGTAGTGACGCCATTACCATTGTGACGTCATTGCCATGGTGACGTCATTACCATAGTAACGTCATTACCATAGTGACACCATTACCATTGTGACGCCATTACCATTGTGACGCCATTACCATTGTGACGCCATTACCATTGTGACGCCATTACCGTAGTGACGTCATTACCATGATGACGCTATTACCATGGTGACGTCATTACCATAGTGACGTCATTACCATTATAGCGGGGGAGGACGAGGGTTCTGTGGGAGACTCGGTATGTGATTATGATTACTATTATTGGTATTATGCTGGTAATGAGGATAAATGATAAGGACTATCATTATTGATAGTTTCATTATTTTTGTTATTATTGCTATTAGTGCTATAACTGCAACAAGAACCACTACCACCAACAACAGATATATACTACTACTACTATTACTGTTACTAAATCAAAAATAACAACTACCATTACTACTACTACTACTACCACTACTGTTACTACTACTACTACTACAGCTATTAATACTACTACTGCTACTGCTGATGCTGCTGTTGCATCTACTACTACTACTTCTACTACTACTACAACCACCCCCACCACTACTACTACTGCTTTTGCTACTACTATTATTACTACTACTACTACTACTGATGCAACTATTACTACTGCTGCTGATGTTACTACCACTGCTATTGATATACATTTTACTACTGTTGCTGCTGTTGCTGCTGCTACCACCACCACTACTACTACTGACACAACTATTACTACTACTACTATTACTATTACCACTACTACTATTACTAATTCTACTTCAGCTACTACAGTTACCACTTCCAAAATACTATCACACAAAATATGAAACTATTAAAGTTATTCCACTGTATGTTATCTTCACTAGTCGTGCTATCACATTACCATCAATACTAACACATACACATACACAGAAGCGAGAGATAATGAGGACAAAAAGACAAAAAGGATTCTTTAATTTTCCTTAAAGCACTTGAGAAAAAAAGATTCTGAGTTCTGAGATATGGCGTTGTGTTTATGACTTCCTTCGCCCTGGCACTCCATATAGCAGTGCCAGAGAAGACATAGAGGAGATAAATCGGTATTTAGTCTATGGGAAAGACAATAAAATGGGAGAGGAAAGATGGGCGATAGAGAGGAGACAACCAGTGATGATTTACGGACAGGGTACAAAGAG
>NC_091551.1:20701853-20706853 GCF_042767895.1 Penaeus vannamei | reverse complement strand
TGCCTTTGATGTGGTTATCAAAAATCTTTTACAAAGAGGAAAGGTCTAGCACATGTTGAGTTCACAGTGCCCAATTATTTGCTTACTTGTTTGGAACCATATACCCTTCCACAATTTATAAGGTATAAAATATGATGTATTTTGTCCACTTTTCGTCATACTTCTCGACCCGTGAAATATGAGGTTTACTTACGGAGAAATTGTGATATGTTCTGAAAGGAAAATAAATTCGATGCCTTCATTTTTCTGTTAATGATATATTGTGTATCAATCTGGTTATGGTCGTGAGAGCATTAGTTAATCATCCTTTGTATTTGTCCATTTATGTTTATGTCTGCGTTTTCTTATTTTCTTTCTTTACAAATATCGTAAACCATATATGTAATCTTTATATTTTTCTTTCCTTATTTTTCTTCCTTTATTTCTTTATTTCCATCTTTATTATTTTAACTTTGTTGGGATTTTCACAGAAAAGCTGCTGATCTGTTCCCTTGCATTTCTCCTCTCTTTTGTCATTATCATGTCTTTTATTACTAAATTTTTTTTTTTTTTTTTTTTTACATTGTTTTCATTATCACCATTATTGTTGTCTCCGCAATTATTAGTATTGTTATAATAATTAAAATTATCAATGGCAACATTACTATCATTATTATTGTCCTGTCCTAATGATAGTAAAGATGATGATGATAATGATGATGTTGATGATAATGATGATGATGATGATGATGATGATGATGATGATGATGATGATGATGATGATGATGATGATGATGATGATGAGGAGGAGGAGGAGGAGGAGGAGGATCATAATGATGTTAATAAAAATAATAACAATATTAACAGTAATAGTGATAATAACGGAAAAAAAAGATAATGATGATAATGATGATCATAATAGTAACAAAAAAAATCTAAGTGTAATAATGATAATGATAAAAACAATTATGATAATAATAATAATAACAATAACAGCAATAATGATAACAATAGTGATAATAATAAGGATAAGGATTACTAATAGGAATGATAATAATAGCAATGATAATGCTAATATTTATCCTTATAATCATTATAACAATGATGATAATAATTATGATGATGATGCTAATAACAATTATAATGATAATGATAACAATGATAATAATGATAATGGAAAAATCTAAGTGTAATAATGATAATGATAAAAACAATTATGATAATAATAACAATAACAATAACAGCAATAATGATAACAATAGTGATAATAATAAGGATAAGGATTACTAATAGGAATGATAATAATAGCAATGATAATGCTAATATTTATCCTTATAATCATTATAACAATGATGATAATAATTATGATGATGATGCTAATAACAATTATAATGATAATAACAACAATGATAATAATGAAAATTATCATTATCATCATTATTGTCATTTCAACTATAATCATCATTATCATTACTGTTGTTATCATCGTGAATAATTTCCTTGTAATATTAATCATTATCATAATTATACTTTCTATCTTTACTATCATTATTGTTGTTGTTATTACTATTATCAACATCATTACCGTTGTAGATTATATCTATTATCGTCTTTATTACTATCATCATTCTTATTATCATTATCATCATTATCATTATCATCATTATCATTATCATCATTATTATTATCACTATCATCATTATCATTAGCATTATTATCAAAACACTCCTTATTGCTATCAGTATCATCAAAACTACTATTTCTGTTATTATCATCATCAATAAGGATAACTTTAATAACCATCATCGTTATCATCATCATAACTATTTAAATGATAATAATGTCGACAGTGTTTACATAAAGTTGCACAAAACATAACCTAAGCTTATGGGTATTCGCATAAAAATAACTAAAATTAGAACCAAAAACTAAAGCCTAAAAACTAAAAGAAAAGAAAAAAAGAAAACAACTAAAAGAAAAGAAAAACGAAAAAAAACTAAAAGAAAAGAAAAAAGAAAACAACTAAAAGAAAAGAAAAACGAAAAAAAACTAAAAGAAAAGAAAAAAGAAAACAACTAAAAGAAAAGAAAAAAGAAAACAAACTAAAATAAAAGAAAAACGAAAAAAAACTAAAAGAAAAGAAAAGGAAAACAACTAAAAGAAAAAAACGAAAAAAAAGCTAAAAGAAAAGAAAAAAAAACTAAAAAATAAAAAAAATAAAAAAAATAAAAAAAAATAACACTGGCCCCTCCTGCATACTTTCTCTCCCGCGCAGAACAGAGACCGCGAGGATAATATTTTGATCAGACCAAAACTTCAAAGAAAGACGCATAAGCTTTACAAACAATGCCACAGAAAATTAATTTCTCGTCTCTCGCCATAAAAGGGAAAAAATCCTTTTGCTTTTGGTGTATATGCAAAGAGAATGAAAAATGAGAGAGTAATACGCGGTAGCTATATATTTTTTTTCCATTATTGCTCTGAGGCGAGTGTTTACGTTGGTGAATTTTGTGTTTGCGTGTTTGTGGTGCAATGAGTGTGTCTGTTTGTGTATGTGTGTGCATATATGTGTTTGTACGTGTGTATGTGCATCTGTGTGTGTGTGTGTGTGTGTGTGTGTGTGTGTGTGTGTGTGTGTGTGTGTGTGTGTGTGTGTGTGTGTGTGTGTGTGTGAGTATATGCGTGTTTTTTTTCTCTTCTGTATTACATGTAAATATGTACCCATTGGAACCGCATCCATCTTCAGTTCCTTAACACCAGTGACCTACCGTTGGGTGTACCTATCCATCATTTCGGTGTAGGAATTCCTATTATCATCTTTTTTTCAATAACCTTTTGGAAGTATCTCTGAGATGCCGCCATGGGACTCGACATTCGTGGTGAAAGAGGTTTGTTTATGCCCACTGCGCTGGTGTTGAATCCTGTGTCACTGCAACGTACGTTTTTGTTTTTATTAATAATATCATTATTGTTATTGTCATTATTATTGTTATCATTATTGATGATGTTGTTATTATTATCATCATTGTTATTATTATTATTATTATTATTATTATTATTATTGTTATTATTATTATTATTATTATTATTATTATTATTATTATTATTACTATTAGTATTGTTATTATCATCATCATTATTATCATCATTATCATAGTTATTATTACTATTATCATTATCATTATTGTCATCCTTATTATTATCCTCATCATCATTATCATTATCATCATTATCAGTTTTATTTTTATTATCACTATTATTTTTATTATTATTATTAGTAGTAGTAGTAGTAGTAGTAGAAGCAGTAGTAGCAGTAGTAGTATCATCATCATCATAATCATCATCACCATCATTGGTCATAATCATCATCATTATCATTATTATGATCAAAGGTTTCTTGTTTAGTACCAAAGAAATCCCGGAGAATGACTCTGCAACGATAATTTCCAACACTTCCTCCTCGTCGCAGAATCTGACACTATCTTCGCCAATGCATTCGTCAGCGTTTGTTGCAGGGATGATTGGGGGAGATTGCAAGGACACTATCCCCGTTCCATCGCCGAGTGGATGGTAGATAAAGATCAAATGATATCTTTTATGATTTCTTTTATGTGACGCCTTTTTTTTTTTTTTTTTTGTCTCGATAGAATTTCGAGGGAAGTCGATTTGGTTTTTCTTTCCCTCTATGATTTATTAATTTAAAATTTTGGTGTTATCTTTTTCTAATATATTTTTTTATTGATTATTCTATCAACGTTTCCCTTTTTCCATTTAAGAAAGATATTTCCATTATTCTTTTTCTTTTCCTTTCTTATCTTATCTATTTCTTTTTTTTTTTTTTTTAGATAAAGTTCAGCTCGTTTTCATCTTCGGACCCCAAACTTTAAATCTAATTTCATCTGTCAACCAGTTCGTTACAGGCTCTCCTTTAAACTTTGCAGGAGCTCTTGTACGTGCAAAAGTTTCGAAATCAATTTTCCTTTTGTATATTGGAATATTCGCAAAAAAGGAGGAAGAAAACGAAGAAGAAGAAGAAGAAGTAAAGATATTGGGTTTAGCACTGAAAATGGACCTAAATTGCACATCCCTTTCGCATCGGATCTAATTTCCGGGAAGAAAAAAAACTAAAAAAACAACAACAAAAAACGACGATAGAGCAAGTCATAACGTTTACCTAAACGAGCGAATTTTTATCTTAAAAAATAACACCAGGAACAACATATTTTCCAGAGACGCTTTTTGAAACTAAAAAAGGTATGGTGACAAAGACAACTTCAGAAAAAGGATACGGGTAACGAGAGTGATAATACTCGCAATGCTACAGAAATCATAAATGCTACTACTAAGTGATATTACTGCTACTTGTACTAATGCTGTTGTTGCTACTGCTATTACTACTACTACAACCACTAGCACTAATTATAATAATAATAGGAGTAATGAAGATAATGGTAATTATAATAATAATAACAACAACAATAATGATAATAATGATGATGATGATGATGATGATAGGAGTAGTACTAATAATGATGATGATAATAAACATTAATAGTAATAATCATGATAATAATAATGACAATAATAATGATAATAACAACAGCAATAACGGTAATAGTGATGATAATAATGATAATAATGATAATTGTAATAATAGCAATGATATATATAATGATGAGAGTATTATCATTAATAATGGTAATAATGATAATGATAAAGTATCAATAATGAGGATAATGAAAAGAATAATGATAAAAATAACACTACAAATATTAATAAGGATGATGATAATAATGATAATAATAATAATAATAATAATAATAATAATAATAATAATAATAATAATAATAATAATAATAATAATAATAATAATAATAATAATAATAATGATAATGATAATAATAATAATGATAATAATAATAATAATAACAATAATAACAATAACAATCATATCAAGAACGATAACAATGCTAATGCTAATGATAATAATAATAACAACGATAATAATAATAATATAATAA
>NC_091551.1:20671853-20679353 GCF_042767895.1 Penaeus vannamei | reverse complement strand
TACAAGTTTCAGATATGTTATATGAATTTCTTGTCTGACATGTATATTCCAAATCATTTACTAATGCGATATAGTGAGAGATATGTGAAATAAGATTTTTAAGAATCAAAACAAGAATAGTGCAACATTAACAACCAAACATATCCACCCGTCCATTTACATACATGCACACACAGACACATATACACACACACATGTACTCTCTCTCTCTCTCTCTCTCTTTGACACACACACACACACACACACACACACACACACACACACACACACACACACACACACACACACACACACACACACACACATGTACTCACTCTCTCTCTCACACACACACACACATGTACTCTCTCTCTCTGACACACACACACACACACACACACATGTACTCTCTCTCTCTGACACACACACATACACACACACACACACACTCACACACACATGTACTCTCTCTCTCTGACACACACACACACACACACATGTACTCTCTCTCTCTGACACACACACACACACACACACACGTGAGAATTGTTTATACGTGTGTATGTTTGTGACTGTGATTGTACTAACGCCACTAATATCCTTAAATCTGATCACGATTCTACTTGAACCATTAAAACTTTTTGAATGCCTAGAATTTTCTTGTTGCTGTTCGTTGTATTCAAACTTTCTGCTTTATTTTGACTGCGTCTGCGAGAGCCATTACGAAAGTTTGTGATAAGTAAGGACTGGAGGATTTTCTTGAAAGGACTTTATCGCTGAAAGAGAATCGTTCGCTCTCTTTTACTGCATTCATTTGTCTCAAACTCTCTCTCTCTCTCTCTCTCTCTCTCTCTCTCTCTCTCTCTCTCTCTCTCTCTCTCTCTCTCTCTCTCTCTCTCTCTCTCTCTCTCTCTCTCTCTCTCTCTCTTTTACTCTCCTTCTACCTCTTCCTCTTCATGTCTCTCTCTTTCTCTCTCTCTCTCTCTCTTCATCTCTCTCTCTCCATCCCTCTCTCTCTCTTCATCTCTCTCCCTCCCTCCCTCTCTCTCTCTCTATCACTCTTTCTCATGGTATAGTAACACCAATTTTAAGGTCAGGGGATATAGACGATGTGAATAATTATCGCCGTATTACTTTACTCCCTATATTATCCAAAGTTCTTGAATAAAAAATTAACAAATCAACTAGCGAGTTTCCTGGAGGCCAATAACTTATTATCTATAACGCAACATGGTTTCAGAAATAAGTTATCTACTGAAACAACTTTACTACAAATTACTGATGAGTTTTATACAAACAGACAATGACCAAGTAAATTTACTCACATTATGCGACCTTTCTAAGGCTTTTGATAGTGTCACCCATGAAATTCTCCTTAACAAATTTGTAAATCATAAATTTGATACCCTTTGGCTTAAAAGTTATTTAGATATAAGGACCCAATCGGTAAGAATTAATGATTGTATGTCACCAAAACAACAAGTACCTTTTGGTGTTCCGCAAGGATCTATTTTAGGTCCGATCCCATTTATAAATTTCATAAATGATTTATCAACAATATCCCATAACTGCTTCTAGTGCAGTACGTCGATGATTCACAGTTCTTTCATAGTGACTCAGTAAACAACTTGAATACATTAATATAAAACACCCAACATACCCTTACACAAGCAAAATTATATTTTGACTCTAATGGCCAACTAAATCCACATAAAACTCAATGTATATGTACAGGTAGCCGGCAGAACATAGCTAAAATTCCCAACGACCCAACCATAAGATTTGAAGGCTGCTCTATCAAATCGAACACTTCAGTGAATTATCTAGGAGTACACAGATAGATTCATGACATTTGAGCAACACGTTGAGAAAATACACAGGAAAGTAGTTGGCACCCTGGCATATCTTATTCACATAAGAAATCAAATCACTACTGAAACTAGAATCATGGTTGTGCAAACTCTAGTTCCAAGCATAATTAATTTTTTTTCAAATATTTGGGATTCGACTAACAAAACCCAGATGCAACAAGTACAAAAATTACAAATCTTTGCTGCAAGAGTTGCATTAGGTAATATCAGTAAACTTAATCACATCACCTCGCATATCCAAAAATTTAAATGGTTGAAAGTCCATCCTAAATGCAGTTATGACACATGTGTATTCATTTGCAAGCTCATTCACGGGATTTATCCGCAATGGTTAATGCCCTTCCAAACTGTAGGGAACACATCAGCTGTCCAGACACGTCAAGTAAATTCTCTTTATGTTAAGAGATCGAGTACCAATGCAGGGACCCGAAAGATGGAAATACGTGGACCCAGGTTATGGAACATGTTACCAGATAATATGAGAGTCATTAATAGCTTCTGTAATTTCAAAACGAAATTAAAAGAACACCTATTAAATAATCGGTTGTAAATATGAATGTTTTGACTTTGACTCACTCACTCACTCACTCACTCACTCACTCTCTCTCTCTCTCTCTCTCTCTCTCTCTCTCTCTCTCTCTCTCTCTCTCTCTCTCTCTCTCTCTCTCGGAATGAAAATTTACACCGACCGATAATCCTCAGAGAATTCCGTGAGATTTATATTGACTTCATCTAATTTTTCACTGTCTGGTTGAGAAATTCTTTTTCGAATTCAAAGAAAATCCATGTTTTCTTTTGCCAGTCTGTTTCCGAATTTTGTTGTCCTTGTTCTTAATATTATATGGATATGTTTACCAACGTATACATATATAAAAAAGTGAAAATAGTAGGAATAACACCTGGTTCATCATTATATATGTTTTCTTTATAAAGATCACTTGCATTTATCATTATTGTTATCACTCTTGTTATTATTATCAGCATTATCCTTATCGTTGTTATTGTACTTGTTACTGCTGTTGCTATTGTTATCAATGCTGTTATCATTATCATTATCGTTTTCGTTTTCATTATTCGCATTATTACTATTATTGTCATTATTGTTTTGTCATAACTAGTATTATGATCATGATGAGGATGGTGATGGGGGTTATAATTATTACTCTTATTTTCATTACTATCATTAACGTTAATATTATTATTGTTGCTGTTATTTTTATCATTATCATTATTCTGTTATCATCATTATTATTGTTCTTCTTTTTCTTGTTGTCATCATTATTATAATGTTTTTTTATTATTATTATTACTATCATTATTATGATTTTCTCGATCAATGTTATCAATGTGCTATAAATAACATTTGTATTATTATTATCACGATCAATATCATTTATCGTAAATATCATAATAACAGGCAGCCGGAGACCACGAGGACCGATCACTCAGCGTGTAATTCTAATACTGCTCAAAGGTCCGAGATTAAATGGAAGGGTATTCACTTGGGGCAGCGGTCTCCACCTGCCAGAGAGAGAGAGAGAGAGAGAGAGAGAGAGAGAGAGAGAGAGAGAGAGAGAGAGAGAGAGAGAGAGAGAGAGAGAGAGAGAGAGAGAGAGAGAGAGATTGATTGAAAGAGAGGGGAGGGAGAAAGAAAGAGAGAGAGGGGGGGGAGAGAGAGAGAGAGAGAGAGAGAGAGAGAGAGGTAAAGAAGAAAAGCGAGAAAGAGAGAGAGAGAGAGAGAGAGAGAGAGAGAGAGAGAGAGAGAGAGAGAGAGAGAGAGAGACTGAAAGAGAGAGAGGGGAGGGAGAAAGAAAGAGAGAGGGGGGAGAAGAGAGAGAGAGAGAGAGAGAGAGAGAGAGAGAGAGAGAGAGAGAGAGAGAGAGAGAGAGAGAGAGAGAGAGAGAGAGAGAGAGAGAGAGATTGATAGAGAGAGAGGGGAGGGAGAAAGAGAAAATGAGAGAGAGAGAGAGAGAGAGAGAGAGAGAGAGAGAGAGAGAGAGAGAGAGAGAGAGAGAGAGAGAGAGAGAGACAAATTAATGCAATAAAAGAAATAAGGCTCAGTCTTAGACCTCTTACGAAGGGAAAAAAGTACTAAAAGCAGCCACAGAATAAGGGAGTCGACCCCCCCCCCTCTGACACTCTAACTTTTCCCCCCGAAGACAAGTCCCGTTGAGAGACCGGTTAAGGAGTCGGAATGGAGGCGAGCGAGGCGAGGAGGAGAGCAGAGTGGTAAGGAAGGAGGAATATCGGAGGGATGCAAGGAGGCGAGTAAGGAAGTAGGATGAAATTGAAGCAAATGAAGTAAGGAGGTAAACAAGAAGGTAGACGATGTGCAAAGTAGGTAGGTAAACAGGAAGATTTTAAGTGGGATTTTAAGTAAGTGGGTAAATAGGTAGATAACCAAGGCAAAACAAGGGGGTAAGCAATATGTTACTCAATGCGATAGGTAGATAAGGAAGATGATGAGTAAACAAGTAAGATGATACGTAAGTAGGCAAGCAAGGAGATAAATAAGATGCTAAAAGGATAAGCAAGGAGGTTAGATGCTAAGCAACTAATTAAGTATTGAAATGAGGAATAAATAAAGTTAGTAGGTGAGCAGGGAGGTAACCAAGACTCTAAAGAAGGATTAGACAAAGAATTAGGTGAGGAGATAAGCAAGGACGCGAGATAATAAGTGAGAAAGGTGACCGAGCAGGTAAGCAACAAGCACGAGTGGAGGTAAGCATGACCCGAAGTGATCGAGGGCGAGTAACACGGCGCAACCGACACTCGGATACCGCTCGTCTGGCCGGGCCTGGGGTAGCCTGATTTCCCCGGGGAGGACAGGGAGGGGGAGGGGGAGAGGGGCTTCGGTTGGCGAGGGAGGGTAGGGGTGGGGGGATTCGGTTGGCCAGGGAGGGGGTGGGGGAGAGGGCTTCGGTTGGCTAGGGAGTGGGGTAGGGGAGTGGAGCCGGGGAGGGGGAGGGGGAAAGGGGCTTCGGTTGGCGAGGGAGGGGTGGTAAGGGAGAGAAGCAAAGGAGGGGGATGGGGGAGAGGGGCTTCGGTAAGCTCGGGAGGGGGTGGGGGAGAGAGGCCGGGGAAGGAGGTGGGGAAGAAGGGCTTCGGTTGGCTAGGGAGTGGGGTAGGGGAGCGGAGCCGGGGAGGGGGGTGGGGGAGAGGAGCCTGGGAGGAGGGAAAGGGAGTCGGGAGAGACGGTTGAGGATGACGAAGAAGTTGGGAATAATAAAAGGCCTGTATACCTAACCATCTACTGGGAACAAGGAAGAGGCTGCCAGAGAGAAGGGGCTGAGGATAAAGAGACAGGAAGGAAACAGAATATCTACATATCCATACCCTTGCGTGCGTGTGTGTGCGTGTACGACCGTGAATTTTCCTCCATGAAGGGCGGCGGCGAGGCACACAGTCCCGACCCATTCGCGAGGCACTTCCATTCCGGCAGCCGTAAAACTGCGCACCTGAAATTGACTGCCACGCGTATGGCAAATGGGATCCGAGCGAAGAGCGAAACGGAATTCCAGCTGAAGCTAAACCAATAAAAGGGAAGAAATGAAAAGAATATGTGTGTGTGTGTGAATATATGTGTATAAATGTATAAATATAAATATATATATATATATATATATATATATATATATGTGTGTGTGTGTGTGTGTGTGTGTGTGTGTGTGTGTGTGTGTGTGTGTGTGTGTGTGTGTGTGTGTGTGTGTGTGTGTGTGTGTATACATATATATATATATATATATATATATATATATATATATATATATATATATATATATGCATCTGTGTGTGTATGTATGTATATATGTGTATTTACATATATGTATATATATATATATATATATATATATATATATATATATACATATATAGATATATATATACATATACATATATATATATATATATATATATATATATATATATATATGTGTGTGTGTGTGTGTGTGTGTGTGTGTGTGTGTGTGTGTGTGTGTGTGGGTGTGTGTGTGTGTGTGTGTGTGTATATATATATATATATATATATATATATATATATATATGTATATATATATATATGCATATATATATATATATATATATATATATATATATATATATATATATATATACATATATACATATACATGTATGTATATACATTTATACATGTACACACAGACACACGCATATATTTATGTGTGTGTGTACGCGATGCGCACTTACAGTTTCCCAAAAACTTCTGATCCACTTCCGGTTGAGAACACACAAGTTACTGTATGACGGAAAAAAACTCGCACACTAATATACCCAATGATTTATGGCCTCCTTATGAAGTTATAATCGTGTACCCATATTTGGTCGTGTGGAGGTCACTGGATATATTTTGTTTTAGAGACGAATCTTGCGCTGACACGAGCTGGTGACTTTAATTTGATTCGTGTCACGTACTGTTGACTAGCACCTCAATAGTGCCAATAATGCAGAACTTGGTAAGATCAAATCATACTGAGTATCCTGTATTTTTATCTTGTCAGGGTGAGAGAGAGAGAGAGAAAGAGTGAGAGAGAGAGAGAGAGAGAGAGAGAGAGAGAGAGAGAGAGAGAGAGAGAGAGATAGAGATAGAGAGAGAGAGAGAGAGAGAGAGAGAGAGAGAGAGAAAGAAAGAGAGAGAGAGTGGGCGTAAGAGAGAGGATGGGGGTGAGGGTTGTGTTTGTGTGTTACACAATGTTTTCATAATCAATACTGAACATATTTTCCGCCACACTACCTTAAGCGTTGGCTTGGTTGCTTCAAGGAATCCAGAGAAGAAATAGGCCAGTGCCATACTGAGCGTCGGAATACGAGTAGCAGACGAAGCATAATGATTGTAAAAATTGAAGGACGAACGAAAGTTTCCTCTCTCCCAGATCGGCATTTTAAAAATTAAAACCGTAACTTTATACTGCAATTGCCAGCAAAGTGGGAGAGGCATACACACCAGATGGACCCATGAATCAAGAGGAGGTTAGTCCTACGGAGAAAAGTTTGTTTTTCCCCATTTTCCCAGCAGATTGGATAAAAAAATATGATTGATGTGCTTCTGGGGTAGCCAGGCCAGACTACGCAGGTGCCGGCTATAAGAATGGATAAATGGTAGATGGTGGTAGATAGGCCATCCAACTGTAAAACAAATTCTTACCAGATAATCATAACGATCAACTTTTAATTGGAGTAAAGCCTATTACACGAAGGAAAAGGGTGTTTGCAATCCTCCGTGGACATAGACATCACTAAATGAACAAACGATATCTGAAGCTGCCCAGTTTATTAGGTGATAATGACCTGTGTTTCAACAATGGCCGCAAATCACGCTGGTTTTGTGATACCTAAAAAAAGGAAGGAATATGTAGGAGAAGCATTCATTCAGCACCAATATCACAGAAGTCTAATCGAAGCCCAATCGAACGAGGTATGTCATAAACACCCAATAGGTAAGCTCGGAGTAAGGGAGTCACACCAGACAGCGAGTAACATGGAGCCGGTATGGTGTGAGGAAAACTGTTGTGGACGAACATAGGAGACAAAACAATTTCGATACTGTTGTCTTATTCTTTTCAACTGACTAATCGAATATATTGCAGATATTTAGATCCACGAATCCATCTTTTAAAAGGGTGACTGGAAA
>NC_091551.1:20651853-20661853 GCF_042767895.1 Penaeus vannamei | reverse complement strand
GTGTGAATGTATATAGATATGGTAGATAGATATATAGATAGAGAGATAGAAAGATAGATAGATAGATAGATAGATAGATAGAGATAGATAGATAGATAGATAGATATAGATACATATATATTCATATAGTATATATATATATTTATATATATTTATAAGTATGTATGAATGTATATGTGTATATATGTATATATATATATATATATATATATATATATATATATATATATATATATATATATATATGTATATATATATATATATATATATATATATATATATATATATATATATATATATATATATATATTATATGTGTGTGTGTGTGTGCGTGCGTGCGTGTGTGTGTGTATGTATGAATGTATGCACACATACACACACACACCCACACACACACACACACACACACACACACACACACACACATATATATATATATATATATATATATATATATATATATATATATATATATATATATATGTGTGTGTGTGTGTGTGTGTGTGTGTGTGTGTGTGTGTGTGTGTATACAAATACATATATAAGCCATCTATCATTTGGCTTCCCGTCGCCCCCGCCGCTTCCCTCCTTAGGTAGATTAGATTACACATTTTTCCTTGAGCTTCCCTACTTTCAGACAGAATGAAATACGAAGCAAAGGGAATGCTGTCCCAACATTGCAGCTTCACTCAGGGAAGGAAAATTGCAACAGCTATTAATACCTGATCAAGAAAACCATTTCCAAAGCTATTACGTCAAAATTACCTTTCATCTCCTTGCTTTTCCTGTCGATGGCAGTTTTATCATTACTATCTTGTTAATAAGACCCTTGATGTTGTAATCGTCTTTATCGTCGCTTTGCAAACTTTTAACATGAATATCCTTATTACTGTTAGCATTGTTATTATGTCGTTATTGCCATTGCCATTAATTTGATTAATATCATTGTTGAATTTATCACATCTAGTGTTGTTATTTTGACTTTTATTACAATAGTTAATGTTTTTGGTATAACCACCATTACTATTTTTGTCATTAGCATTATCAGCAGTATCATTACAAATACTATCATTATTATTGATGTTAACATGATCATATAGTTGTCACCATCATCATACTGTTATCATGATAATCATTACTACTAGTACCATATCATTGCCACTGTCAAGGAGGTTATGTTTACGGACATCACCTGTGTACTTAAGAAAGGTAATTTTAATGTAATTCTTCGTATGAATATTTTTATATCGTTAATGACCCATTGGCCGTGGCGGAAGTATGCGCTCTCTCCGTGCTTCTATTTAGTGTTATTATTATCATTATTATTATTATCATTACCATTATTACTATTACCATCGCCATTATCATTATTGTTATTCCTATCATTATCATTATTATTATTATTATCATTATTATTATTATCATTATCATTTTGTTTTCATCATTGTTGTTAGTATTATCGTTATCATCATCATTATCATTATTTATTATTGTCATTATTATTAGCATTATCATTACTATTTTCTATTATTATCCTCATTATCATCCTTGTTATTATAATCATTATTGTTGTTAATACTATTATTATTATTACTATTGTTATCATTTTATTATCATTATCATTACTGTTGCTATCCTTGTTTATTATAATTACCATTATTATCATTATCATTAGTATTGTCACTATTGTTTTCGATGATTTTGAAGATAGCGATGATTTTTAGCTTTTTTATCATTATCATTAATTATTATTATTATAAATCGCACCATAATATTACCCTTATCATTATTGTTTTTATCATCATTAATTTTATTATCATTAATATGGTAATCATTACTACTATCTTGTTTATTGTGATTTTTAGTTATTGTTAACATTATCGTCATTATCAAGATCATTACATCATTATCATTATCGAAATTGTTATCATTACACAATTATTATCAATATTATCTGCATTTTTTTACAGAAAAGCTTAAAATACACAAATGAAGTTTACTAAAAGGTCAGGCAATAGTTTAGTGATCCTTCAGAATTCCAATTTCAGGCCTGGAGGGAGATAAGTTAAGATAATAAGATGATAAGTTAAGGTAAGATAAGATAATAAGATAATAAGTTAAGGTAAGATAAGATAATAATAGGGAGAGGGAGTAGCAACAAGGTACTGGAAGGGCAGCTGGTAAACGAAAACGAAAGCAGGTCAGGTCAGGTCAGGTCGCGCAGTCGGACGGTCGGAAGGGAAAGTCAAGCCGAAAACTGGGAGACTGCATCAGAAAAAAACGTTTATTACAGTTGAAATAAGATAGATGATTGATGATAGAGTATTCTACCAACCTGAGGACGTCGCCTTTAGCGTAGGAAAAGACTGCAAAAGCTGCTGACCAACCCATCTGACCTCCTACTCATGGCAGAAGAGGGTGTTGTTGGAGTGCCTCCTGGGTATGCCGTATTGCGCTGGGAGTCTCGCTGGCACCTTTCTCGCCAAAATACGGTGTATCACAGGAGGAACAAGGAATGAAACAGCTGACCTCACTATAGTTGTATAGTGAGGTCAGGTGTGGACCAGGTTGCGGCGGAATGGTCAGCTGGAGGAAGTTTGCTGTTGAGGAGGCAAAAGGATCGACGGAAAAAGCTGATCATTATTTCCATTATCTTTCTATTGCACTTGCCACTATTACTCAGTGTGATTATTATGGTTATTATTACCATTGCTAATATCAGCTTTGGCATTGTCATTTACACTACTATTAATATTATCATTGTCAGTGTCATTATTTATATCATTGCCATCATAATCATAATCATCAGCAACATTTCTTCCGATATCGTTAGCAACGTTATTCCAATTAAAGACGAATCATTCTTTAATCTCTTGATAACTTTTTTTTTTCTTTCCCTCTATTTCGATAATCTCACTGCAGTCTTCCTTTTACGTTTTCTTCTCTGTCACCCTCAACGAATCCTCTGACGTCATCGTAACGCGAGATTCCAAAGAATGCTGAAAATGCGAAGGGAATTTTTCCAGACGTGGCGGGAGGAGGGATTGGGGGGGGGGGGTATGAGGAAGAGAGGAGGGGGGGAGCATGAGGGCCTGCCTGAAGGGGGAGGGGGGGGTAGGAGGGCCAGTCTGAAGGGGGGGGGGGGAGAAGAGAGTAGGGGAATCAGTCCGTGTGGGAAGGAAGGGAGTTGGGGAGTCAGTCTGTTGGGGGAGTAGGGAGAGTAGGGGGTCCAGTCAGTGGGGGGAGTAGGGGGTCCAGTCAGTGGGGGAGAAGAGGGGAGTAGGGGTTTCAGTCTATTGAGAGAGTAGGAGGAGCGGGAGGACCAGTCAGTGGGAGAGGAGGGGAAGTAGGAGAGTTAGTATGTGGGGGGAGGAGGAGAGTAGGAGGACCAGTGTGTGGGGGGAGAGCATTGTGGGGGAATAAGGGAAAGGAAGAAGGGGAAAGGGCGAGGTTAGGGCTTTGTAGAGTGAGGGAGAGGGACAAAAGGGATGGGGGGGGATAAGGGTAACAGAGAGGCGGGTGTAGCGCGTAGGTGTATGCTTGTGGGGGAAAGGGAGGGGGAACTGTAGACTCTAAGGTGACAGGGGAGGGAGGTGGGGAGAATAAAAGGGTTATGGAGTTTTTTTTTTCTTCTTCTTCTTCTTTTTTTACAAGCTCGCGGCAACAGGCGTGGAAATAGTTTAACTAGAAGGTTTAATTGGATTTCTTTCTCTAAACTATTTTCGTCCAATGTGTGCAAGATGAGAACGCGTCTGTTAGCTGCCACGTCGCTCGTCTGAATCTGAACACTTGATTCCAGGACGAAGTGAGACAGAGGGAAGGGAAAAAGGGGAGTATGTGAAGGGAAAGGGGAGAGAAGGAGAAAGGGGAAGGAAAGGATGACAAGAGGAGAGGAGAAGGAAGGAAGAGGGAAGGGAAGGGAGGAGGTGAAGGAAAGGGAAGAAAAGAGGAGAGGGGAGAGAAGAGGGAGGACAGTAGGAGAAGGAAGGGGAGGGTAAGCAAGACAAGAGGAGAGGACAGAGAAGGGGGAAGGAGAGTGAAGGGAAGGGAGGAGGTGAAGGAAAAGGAAAAAAAGAGGAGACGGGAGAGAAGAGGGAGGAGAGTAGGAGGAGGAAGGGGAGGGAATGGAAGACAAGAGGAGAGGACAGAGAAGGAGGGGGGGAGGAGAGGGAAAGGGATGCAGGAGAGGAGGGCGGGGGCCTTCTGCGCAGTGGTGGGCGTGGTGATGTGGGTGTGCTGGTGACAGGCCGCGTGGCTTGTATGCGCTGTTGTTGTCTGTCGACGATGAATGAGGCAATGCCATTGATATATGGTGTGTTGTGTCCGTAGAGTTTTTGTGGATCTGATGAAAAGGTAGACCTCATTTTCCTTTCTTTGGTCCTTTTTATGGCATTTTCCTAATCTCATTCTCTCTCCTTCTTCCCTTCCTTTCCCTTCTCTCTATGATTCTTTCTCTACCTCGTCCTTCTCAACTTATATCATCTCTGCCTCCCCCCACTCTTTGTTTATTCTTCTCTCTCGCTCTTTCGCCATCGTCCCCTCTCCCTCACTTTATCCAATTCCCTTTTTGTCTCCTTCTAAATCTCTCTTTCACCTCAACCCCCCCCCCCCCACTTCACATACACATTTCCTTTTCCTTTTAGCTCCCTGCTCTCCCCTACCCCCCTCCCCCTCCCCCTTCCTGAAACCATACGACTCACAAGCGTCTCATAATTTGTAATTCCATTTGATCCCCTTCCCCCCTTTTTGCAACCCTTTCTCTCTCCCTCCTTTCTCTTCCTCTCTTCTTCCCTCACCCTCTTTCTCCTCTCCCTCTTTTTTTCTATCCTTCTCCCCTCTCCCTTCCCCCTCTCCGCAGCGCTTCCTTTTGAATTGTAATATTGTATTAGCGAAAATGCGTGTTGTGTTGACAACAGGACGAGGAGCGACTGTGTTAATAAATCCAAAATTTATTTCGACAGAGCTTAGTAAATGCCTAGTTGCTTGTCTCTTGGAGATAAAATAAAAGTGTCAAA
Source organism: Penaeus vannamei (assembly GCF_042767895.1). Taxonomy (NCBI): domain Eukaryota; kingdom Metazoa; phylum Arthropoda; class Malacostraca; order Decapoda; family Penaeidae; genus Penaeus; species Penaeus vannamei. The sequence goes on along the minus strand of NC_091551.1, from coordinate 20,656,838 downwards.
TGATTTATGGCAGGTGGAAGGTAGTGAGCTGTCTCTGGGGTGGCATTTAGCATGGGAATATGTTATGTAGAAGGTGATATATGGAGTCTAAAAGTGGAGTCAGCATGAAACCATGATAGGAAGAATGTGGAATGTAGAGTCCAGAGGTGGAATTACCAAGGAGCCATGTTAGGTAGAAGGTGGAGTCACGTGGAAGTATATCGAGTGGAGGTTGGCGAATGGTCCCTTGGAGTGAACATGGAATCTTGCGGGATAGAATTTGGGAAGAGGTCCCCAGGGAACGGAGTTAGTATGGGAGGATGTCAGGGGGAAGGCGAAGAGTGGTGGCTAGAAGTGAAGTTAGCTTGGAGACATGTTAAGTAAGAGGTGGAAAGTGGATTCTAAAAATGGAATCTAGAGGTTGAGTTAGCATGAAGGCACGTTAAGTAAAGGGTGGAAAGAGGATTCTATAGAAAAAATCTAGAGGTGGAGTTAGTATGTTAAGTAAGAGGTGAAAAGTGGATTCCTAGAAATGGAGTCTAGAGGTTGAGTTAGCATGGCGTGTTAAGTATAGGGTGGAAAGAGGATTCTAGAGAAAGTCTAGAGGTGGAGTTAGTATGTCACGTAAAGGGTAGAGAGTGTATTCTAAAAATGGAGTCTTGAGTAGAGTGAGCAAGGAGACATGTCAAGCAGAAGGTGAAAAGTGGATTCTAGAGTTAATTCTAGGGTGGAGTCGAGAGATGGAGTTAGCAGGGAGGCCAGGTGGAGTGCTCCCTGAAAGCCAAGTGAGCATGTAGTGGAGGGAAGCAAGCTGGAAACGGGCTGAGCGCTCGTAATGCAGCGGAGGGAGAGAAACACAAATGTTTAATGTTCATTTAACATTTATGATCTCGTATATTTGTTCCGCGAAGTTTGCCACATGTCTCTGTGTCCCTTCCGAACTTTTAATTAAATTCAGACGAAACACTCCATTAATACCAGAACCATTATCCTAACGAACAAGTGCATCCTCGTTGATCTTTGTTTAAAAAAAAAAAAAAGATTATTGTGATGAAAACAGAAATAACAAAAAAATGAGAGTGTATGTGAGAGAGGGGGGAGTCAGAGAAAGAGAATGAGACAGACACAGTATATACAGACAGAGAAACACAGACATAAACAGACAGAAACCCTAAGAGAAAGTACACGGAAAGAAAGGAGAGAGTGAATAAGAGAGAGAAAAAAACGAAAAGAATAAAATTTAAAAAAAGGAGACGAGGGAGGAGCCAGAATGGGCGAGGGCTAATGTTGAAACGCAAACAGAGAGAAGAGAAGAGGGTAGAAAGACAATTGAAACCTTTTTTCCCACTTCTAAAGAGGGATTCTAATCTGAGAGCAAACGGCAATATGATATTTAAGCTCCTTCTGTTTACCTTCGGGTGGATCATAAAGGGACAGGTTCGGCTTCAAAAGGAAGGCTTGCGAGGAGGATTCCACGGGCTTAGCTGTTCGTGTGTGTGTTGCCGGTTTTTTTGCTGTTTGTGTTTATGTTGTTGGTTTTTATGTTGTGTTCGTGTTGTTTGTGTTTATGTTGCTTGTTTTATACCGTTGGCGTTTATGTTGTGTTCATGTTGCTTGTTATTTATGCTGTTTGTGTTTATGTTGTGTTTATGTTGCTTGTTTTTATACTACTTGTGTTTATATTGTTTGTATTATGTTTAGGCTGTTTGCGTTTATGTTTTTAGCGTTTATGCTGTGTTCACGTTGCTTGTTTCTATGCTGTTTGTGTTTATGCTATTGTTTGTATTGTGTTCATGTTGTTTGTGTTTATGTTGTTGGTGTTTATGCTGGTTGTTTTTAAGTTGTTTGTGTTTTTATACATGTAAATGTATGTTGTTTGTGTTCATGTATTTTACGTCTATGTTGTTTGTGTTCAATTTGTTTGTATTTATGTACATGTATATATGTTTGTTGTTTATGTTGCTTGTGTTCATGTGTTTTTATGTTTATATTGTTTGCATCTGTGCTTATTCTGTCAGATCTACAAGTTGGTGAGTATATTTTCGTCCTCTCTTAACTTCCTTTTTATATTCTCTCTCTCTCTCTCTCTCTCTCTCTCTCTCTCTCTCTCTCTCTCTCTCTCTCTATATATATATATATATATATATATATATATATATATATATATATATACATATATATATATATTTATATATATATATGCATATATATATATATATATTATATATATATATATATATATATATATATATATATATATATATATCTATATATATATATATATATATCTTTCTCTCTGCCTATGTCTCTCTCTATGTATGTCTTTCTCGATCTTTCTTTTTTGTTCTCCCCCTCTTTCTCTTTACTTTCCCTCTCCTTTCTCTCTCTCTCTCTCTCTCTCTCTCTCTCTCTCTCTCTCTCTATCTATCTATCTCGCTTTCTCTTTCTCTCTCTCTCTCTCTCTCTCTCTCTCTCTCTCTCTCTCTCTCTCTCTCTCTCTCTCTCTCTCTATATATATATATATATATATATATATATATATATATATATATATATATATATATATATATATATATATATATATATATATATATATATATATATATATATGTATATATATATATATATATATATATATATATATATATATATATATATATGTATGGATATATGGATAAATATATATATATACATATATATATATATATATATATATATATATATATATATATATATATATATATATATATATATATATATATATACATATTCGATCTCTATTAAACTTTTTCCGATATCCCTTTCTACCTCCTTCTAAAATCCATCTTCTGTTTCGTCTCTCTGTCATTCTTTCCGTTCCCCTTTCTCCCTTCTTCCCTTCTTATTTTCCCTCTCTCTATCCTCCACACTTTTTCACTTTCTTTCCCCTCACCTGTTCACCCATTCACCCCCCCTCCCGCTATAGCTTCATCCCCCCCCCCCTTCCAGGCCCTGACATAGCCACCCTCCTGCAGTTCATGGAATATTGAAAAAGGAGAGGGGGAAGGGCAGGAAGTATGAGAGGAAAGGGAGGGATGGAGAGAGGAGGAAAAGGGAGGGATGGAGGGAGAGAGGAGGAAGAGGGAGGGAGGGAGGGAGAGAGGAAGAAGAGGGAGGGAGAGAGGAGGAAGAGGGAGGGAGGGAGGAAGAGAGGAGGAAGAGGGAGGGAGAGAGGAGGAAGAGGGAGGGAGAGAGGAGGAAGAGGGAGAGAGGGAGGGAGAGAGGAGGAAGAGGGAGGGAGGGAGGGAGGGAGAGAGGAGGAAGAGGGAGGGAGAGGAGGGAGGGAGGGAGGAGAAGCAGGGGAAGGAAGGAAGAGGAGGAGGATGAAGAGGGAAAGGGAGGGAAGGAGAGAGGAGGAGAAAGGGGAGAAGGAAAAGAAGGAGGAGCAGCAGGAGAAAGAAGAGGAAAAGGAGAGGGAGATGGAGGAGGAAGAGGTGGATAAGGAGGAAGAGAAAGAGGAGAAGGAAGTGAAGGAGGGAGAGGAGGATAAGGAAGAAGAGAAAGAGAAGAAAGAGGCGAAGGAGGGAGAGAAGGATAATGAGAAAAAGGAGAAGGAAGAGGAGGAGGAGAAAGTTCGAGATGGGGGAATGAGGCAGTTGGCTCAGATCCCTCATGGTTTTAAGGTAAACCTGCGAGGGAAAAGTTCTGAGACTTGTTCATCGAGTTAAAGCGACATGCCAAAAATGAGAAAACGTAGACAGAAGGACGTTGATTTTTTTCTTTCTTTTATTTTCTTTGGTGTCATTTATAATCGTAATTTTAAACGAAAATAAGGTGTTCCCGCGTGAAGATGCGCACATACAGATACTGTCACAGCACTGATGCTTTCATTATATCCAGCAAAGATTGATTATAGATAAAAAATAATAATAATAATAAAATGAAATATTTCGGCTGAAAGACGAAAGGAAGGAGATAGATAAAAATGAAGAAACCCCTTTCAAAAGAAAGGAAAGAAGCATTATTTAAAAATGAAGAGTGAAATGTGATGAATATAAGACATAAAAAGGTTGAACAAGAGTTAATTAGTTTCTTCCTGTAGTAATAATCTTTTGGGTTAATATTCACAGAGTTTCGCCGTCTTGAGATGCGCTTTGGGAAGATGTTGACGAAAAGAAAACACAGAAGAGACTTAATTAAGAGTTGAAAGAAGTCTGAATAATTATGTAAACAACCTGTGCCAACTCGCCAGCCACCTCAACCCTCCGAAATGAGAAAGAAAGAATGAAAAAGCTGAAAAAAATCACTTCGTTTGAGTTAATTTTCTTTAAACTTTCTTTCATGAGCTTTTTGCTTGTTCGTTCTTTTTTTTAGTAATTCAGTTTACGACAAAATGGGAATGAAAGTTATTAATTTGTTTGTGTGTTCGTGTGCACGTGTAATTGTATGTATATGTGTGTTTTTGTGTGTATATATACATATATGTATGTATGTATATGTATATGTATATTAAATACTAAGCCTTGAAGATTCAATTCCGATATACTCCTCCTCTGGAGTTTCCTAAAGCTATTGGAACATGTGTGCGCATCTAAGCATGTACAGTTTGCATGTATATATACACACATGAACAAACATCCTTGTTTAAAAGCTATAACTACCCAGCCAGCGTCCACAGTGAAGCCACAATCTTATCGTAATGAAAATCAAGCGTAAAACTGTTTGCGTGATTCTCTTCTGCTGAAATGACAACGATCTTCTTCATCATCTTTCTTATCACTTCATATCACAAGCCCTTTTGGTGATCTGCGATAGGATCTTTTTCCTTTCTCTCATCGACTCCCTTGTCACGCCCTCACCAATCCTTCTGTAGCTCCCCTTAAGACTCAGAAACGAATTTTATCCAGTAATGAGAGTCTCTTGATACCTTGAGAGAGAAGGGGAGAGGAGGGGAAAGAGGGAGTGAGTGAGGGGATGGGGCTGGTGGAGGGAGGGTTTGGGGTAGGGGGGAGGGGATGGGAGTGGTG
>NC_091551.1:20639353-20641853 GCF_042767895.1 Penaeus vannamei | reverse complement strand
ATTATCATAATTATCCTCATTACTGTTATGTTCATTTTCACCATTATTATGATTACCATTATTGTCATTATGATCATTGTTATCATTAACACCATCATCATCATCACCATAGTTCATAACATTATCTACATTATTATCATTATTATCATCATTATCATCATTTTCATTATCACAATTGTCCTTCCATTACCATTATTGTTAGTAATAGTGATAGGGATGATAGAAGTAGCAGTAGTAGTTACATCTTCATCGTTAATATCATTGCTACTACTTCGACTACTATCAATCACATTATTATCAATATCATCATTATTTAACTCCATCAGCATTATCATCATCATCATAAACATCTTTATTATCATCATCATCATCAGCAGCAGCAGCAGCAGCACTATAATTCTTGTTATTGCAGTGAACATTTTCACCATTAAGCCATTAACGATGATAATGATAATAATAAAGACCATGATTTCCAATGATATAGTCTCCCTTAAAACTGTATCCCTCTGTTTTCTATGAAACTGATTAAGGTAAACTCGTGTAGATTCATATTTTGCAACTACGTAGATGTGTGCGTATGATTTTATAGCGTGATATGATAAGATTAATAAACATATACATAGAGAGATGAATAGGCAGGTAGATAGAACAAATGGGTATCTATATAGACAGATAGATAGATAGATCATTAGCTAGATAGAGATGCACATAGAAAAATTGACAGATAGATAGGGAGATGAATAGAATTATGGATTCATATATACATATTCATGGATATAGATAGTAATATAACTAAAGATAGATAGTTTGGTATATATATAGAAATACCGTACATTGGTTCTTTATTTTTTTGTGTGACATGCTTACGTAAGCGTATGTGTATGTTGCTAAAAGTAAACAAAAGACTCGCGTGATGCCAGGAACCTTCACAACAACCACATCCTCATCGCCTCCGCCCATCGCCCTCGTTCCCAACCACTGCGTCATCTCTACACCATTAATTCCACTCAGAAGATCCATTATGCAAATACAGTCTTTTCCTTTCCCTCTACGACAACGGGAAGCCCCCAGAGCGAAGAAAAAATGGGGAAAAATCATGCTCGCCACCATTTTTTTACACGAACTTTGATGGGAACTTCGCCATTGACCCTCAGCTGAGATGTTGATGAAAGGTGTCTTGAGGTGTAACCCACGGAGGCCCGGTTAAGTCTACGGGATTTTCTCTCCAGAAGTCGGGGTGCTTTTTCTGCGCCTCTTTGGCTTTTTATTTTGATTTTTTCCGTGTAAGACAAAGGAGAGAGAGAGAGAGAGAGAGAGAGAGAGAGAGAGAGAGAGAGAGAGAGAGAGAGAGAGAGAGAGAGAGAGAGAGAGAGAGAGAGAGAGAGAAATGCGGAGAAAGAGAGATGGGTGGGAGGCGGAAATGGGAAAAAGAGAGATTGAAAGACTACAGAGAGAGCGTGAGAGAGAAAGGGAGGAAGAGAGAGAGAGAGAGAGAGAGGGAAGAGAGAGAGAGAGAGAGACGGAGAGAGAGAGAAAGAGAGAGAGAGAGAGAGGAAGACACACATACATAGAGAGAGAGGGAGACAGAGAGAGAGGGAGAGAGACAGACAGAGACAGAGAGAGAGACAAGCAGACAGACAGACAGAGAGAGACAAAAACAGGAACAGAGACAGAGAGAGGAAGAAAAACGAAAAAAAATAAAACAATAATAAAAAAAAAGAAGAAAACCTGCCCTCCACCAGCTCCTCAGCCGAAGACCCTAAAAGGATTCGCCATCCTTCGGCACAGGATTCCACGTACGATTTCCGGATTACAGAAGAAACCAGGGAATCAACGTAATTTCGGTCGATGATAAAGCCACTTAGCGGTTGATTATGCGCATTTGCATGTAATTGTGGACCGGAGGGGAAAATAATGGGGGAAAGAGGGATAGAGGGGAAGAGAGAAGGGGGTAGGGGATGGGAACGAGGGGGAAAGAGAGGCGGAAAGGGGAGGGAAAGAGAGAAGGGGGGCAGGGGGAGGGGTGGAAAGTAGATAGGAGAAAGGGGCAGGGTTGGAGAAGGAAAGAGAGAAGGGGGGAGAGGGAGGAAATGAGATGGAAAGAGATGGGGGGAGGGGGAGGGATGGAAAGGGAAAGAGAGGAGAAAGGGGAAGGGGTGGAAAGGGAAAGAGAGGAGAAAGGGGGAGGGTTAGAGACGGAAAGAGAGGGGGGAGGCAGGAAGAGGGAATGAGGAGGAAAGGGAAAGGGTGGAGAAAAGGGGAGGGAAGGAGAAGAGATGAAGGGGAAAGAGAGAGGACAGAGGAGGGAAGGAGGGAACACGGAGAAGAAAAGAAGATAAAAAGAAGGAGGGAGAAAGAGGAGAGAAAGAAGAAACAGAGGGAAAGTGGAGGAGGGGAGGGAAAGGTAATCCTTCTGAGGGAACTAACAAGCAGGGGAAGCTGAGGAGATTTTCTTCCTCACTTCCCTTCGTTGTCTTCTTTTCTTTGTTTTCTCGTCTTC
>NC_091551.1:20629353-20634353 GCF_042767895.1 Penaeus vannamei | reverse complement strand
TATATATATATATATATATATATATATATATATATATATATATATATATATATATATATATATATATATATATATACACATATATATATATATGACTGTCTCTTCAATCAGTTTAGATAACATGAGTGCTATTATTAGAAAGTTTGTGGAAAATGTCAAACGCGTTTTCTATCATTTTTAGTCTGATCTTCTTTCTCCATCGCCCAGAGTGCTTAAAGTGCCAAAAGTGATTAACAAAAAGGTAAATTTGTTACTTAAGTTTGCTGTAAAAGTTGAAAGATGTTCACAAATCACCACAGCTTTTACGCTTTTTAGTTCCGAGACATTTCCGACTTTTCATCAAATTTTTACTTTTTTTTTTAGATTTAAAAGTACTATTCCTTATCCCTGAGAATATCTGTGTTGCCACGACTTTAATCTTTGGAATATCTAAGATTCGAATTAGGCAGCGAGGCAATAATGAAAGGAGAACGGAGAGAGGGAGGAATGGAGGGGGGAAAAGAGCAGAGACGGGATAGATAGATAGATAGAAAAAAATCGAATGACGACACGGAAAACATACGCCCACTTGCGCACGGGTGTGTGTATGTGTGTGTGTGAACAGGTGGGTGAGAAGAAGAGAGAGAGAGAGAGGGAGAAAGAGAGAGAGCGAGAGCACCAGCATGGAAAGCGATAATCTTGACGAGCATCTCGTTTCTCCTAATTAGTAGAGCCCAAAACACATGCAAAGTATTTTCCTTTTTTCTGATTTTGCTCTCAGAAAAAAAAAAAAATCTCGCCTTCATGTACACACTTTCAGCTTCTTTGACTTCGTTTCCCAGCGTGTTCATAAATCCTGTCATATGACGCGACCCATAGGATAATTCCTCCTTATTGACAAAGTCTACAAATTAGAACCAAACAGATAATGGTTTTATCAATCACAATCCCCTTTCCCTAGTGCCAGTTGGAAGCCATTATCAGTTAGACGGCCTGAGGTGAATGGAAGCTGACTTCAATGTCCTTTCCTGCCGGATACTCACTGAGGCAATGGGATTAAGGCAGGCGATGTTAGTGCTCATTCAGGGAAGATAAAAAAAAAGTTGTGAAGATCGGAAATTATGAATCATAAGGTGCAATTCAGCAAGAATTGTTAAATGGAACAACAGCAACATCCTGCTGGCTGTTCCAATATTAGTATCATTTAGAAACAGGATTAAATTAAAAGAAGAAGAAAGAAAAAAACAATAACTGTGATTTATTTCAAATTGATATTGAATATGATGATACAATCTGAGAATTAAGATAACAATACCCTATGCATTGTTCTACGGCGTTTATGTAACTTGCGAATTAGCCTACAGATTTATTAGACATTAATTGTGTAGGGGAGCGACGAAACCAACGCACCATACAGTATAATGGGTCGTAGATACAAAATGTTAACGATAAGGAAAGCGAGTGAAATACATAATAGTTTACCCTCCATTAGAGCATCCAGCATTGATCTGGAGTCCTTGCCTAAACAGTGGAAACGCGAATCATGTGTAGCATATGTGGTTCTGCCAAACAGGAAATTAACTTACATATATATTAGATTTTCCTATAACCAGAGCGTAAAGAGTAACGAGAACGCGGGAGAGAAATTAAGACACTTTGATGCTACCGTAGACATCTGGAAGTATAAATATTCTAGTTAGTTTAGCAGAAATCTAATAAATCCAAGAATTGTTGATTGGCACGCAAATTTAGTATACTGCCCACTTGGAGTATGGCTTATGCTGCAGAACCGCATTTCATGGCAATGTATTTCCTCGAGCTAAGCCTTCTCACTGAAGCCGGCCAGACTCCCTTCCCTCTACCCACTTCGCCTTCTCTATTCCTCCCTCCCATCTTCCTTCCCTTCCTTCTCCATCCTTCTTCCTCTTCCCTTTCTCTTCCTTCCCTATCACTTCATTCTTCTCAATTCCACATCCTCCCCTCTCCCCCTTTACCTTCCTCATCTCTTCTCTTCCTCCCCCTGTCTCTGTTTTCCTTCTCATACTTCTTTCTCCTCTTCTCTTATTTTCCTTCCCTTCCACCTCTCCCTTCCTCCCCATTCCTCTTCCGTCTCCCTCACTCCTATCTTCTTACTCTCTCCTCTTCTTCCCCTTCTCTTTCTCTTCCTTCCCGTCGATATCTTTCGTTTACATTCTTCAACCTAATTTATTTCCTCCCTCAGAACTTCCTCTCCCCTCTTCCTCCCTTCCTCCTACACCCTTCCTTCTTCCTCTTCCTTATCTACCCTCTTCCTCCTATTCTCTCTTCGTCTCCTCCTTTCTCGTCTTCCTTCCCTGCCCTGCGCCCCTTCCTTACCTCTCGTCTTCCCCCCTCTCGCCTTCCTGGTCTCCTCTCTTCTTTCCATTCTCTCTTCTCCCCTTCTTCCCCTTCCTTATCTTGCCTCTTCTTCCCTCTCGCCTTCCTGCTCTCCCCTCTTCCTCCCAATCTCTTCTCCTCTCCCCCCTTCCTCCCCTTTTCCCATACCCTCTACCCCTTCCTCATCTCCCTTCTTCCTCTCTCTCCCCTTTCCTTTCTCTTCTCCTCTCCCCCTCCCAACCCCTTCCTCCCCCTTCCTTCTTCCCCTCCCTACCTACACTCTTCCTCCCTCTTTCTTCCTCTCCCCCGTCCTCCCCTTCCTTCTTCCCCTCCCTACCTCCTCTCTTCCTCCCATTCTCTCTTCCGCCCCTTCCTTTTTTCCCTTCCTACCTCCTCTCTTCATCCCATTCTCCATTCCTCTCCCCCGTCCTCCCCTTCTTTCTTCCCCTTCCTCATCTCCCCTCTTCCTCCCTCTCGCTTTCCTTCTTCCCCTTCCTACCTCCTCTCTTCCTCCCATTCTCTCTTCCTCTCCCCCTTCCTCCCCTTCCTTCTTCCCCTTCCTTATCTCCCCTCTTCCTCATCGCCCTTCTTTCTTCCCCCTCCTCCCATTCTCTCTTCCTCTCTCCCTTTCTTCCCTTCCTTCTTCCCCTTCCTACCTCCTCTCTTCCTCCCATTCTCTCTTCCTCCCCTTCCTTCTTCCCCTTCCTAATCTCCCGTCTTCCTCTTCCTCTTTCTCTTTCTCCTTCCCGCTCCCTAGGCCTATCCCTAATTCTTTATCCAGCGTTCAGCCGGGGAAACAGGGTTTACGTGTTCCTTACTTGTGACTTTTAGCTTGCTCTTTGATTCACGGATTGGCATATGCATTGTTATTTGTCTCTTTCCCTCGCTTTCTGTCTGTCTGTCTGTCTCTCTTTGTTTCTTTCGCTCTCCCTCTATCTATCTATTTATCTCTGTCTCTTTCTTTATTTTGCTCTCTCTTTCTCTCTCACTCTCTCGCTCTCGCTTTTGCTTTCTCTCGCTCGCTCGCCCGCTCTCGCTCTCTCTCTCTCTTTCTCTCTGTCTCTCTCTCTCTGTCTCTCTCTCTCTGTCTCTCTCTCTCTCTCTCTCTCTCTCTCTCTCTATCTATCTATCTATCTATCTATCTATCTATCTTTCTCTCTCTCTTTCCCTCTCTCTCGCTCTCTCTCCTCCCCTTTTTCTTCCTACCTCAACAAGAAAAAAAAATAACAAAGAGATCAAGGGAATAAAGTCAACAAAAAACAAAAATAGACACCCACCAGACCCTACCATCTCCTCGACTCACCCAAAAAAAGATTAGTAAAAAATGAATAGATAGATAAAAAAAATATTAAAAAAAACGGAAATAGAAAGAGCGGGAGAAGCACTATACGCCAGAGATGCGCCGGAATTCTAATCTCAGTCGCGGAAATGCCGAAGCGAATACAAATGTTGGAGGAATTAAGGTCGAGAGATTTACGGGAAATGGCTGAAATAATAAAAGATGATAATAATAATAGTAATAATGATAATAATGATAATAATAATAATAATAATAATAATAATAATAATAATAATAATAATAATAATAATAATAATAATAACAATGATAATAGAAATAATAATAATAACAATAAATAAATAAATAAATGAAATTGATTAGTTTTAAAAATCTGGGAGTCGACTTCATAAGGGAGATAATGTTGAAGGAATTAAAATCGTGAGATTTACAAGAAATGGCAGAAACTGAAAAAAAAAGATAAATGAATAATTAAATAAAAAACAGAGAATAAATAATAATCATCATGATGATAATGATAATAATAATAATCATCATGATAATGATAATAATAACAAAATCAATAAAATCTGGGGAGTTCATTTTATAAGGAAGATAACGAAGCGGAAGTGATCAAGAATAAGTAAGGAACGAGCATGATGAAGAGTGAGTGAAATATTATTGGAAAAAATATACATTATGACAAATGCCGGACAAGAGAACAGTGTTTTAATGGATTTTTGGGTATGAAATCATCGTAAAAATGGTGGCAGCAATGTTGATAAAAGTGACAACAATGATGATAACGAAACAATAATTACAACAATGTCATTACAATATCATATCACTGATACTGATAACGATGATAACGTTATCATTAGCACTTAAAACTCCGCTGTATATCTGATTTAATTTTTTGGTCTGGTGGTTTCCCTTTCTTGGGGGAGTGAAGCGACAATCTCGGAATGCTAAATCCTGACTAGGTCTCCTTTCACCCTCTGGAGCTTTCTCCTCCCCCCGCCGCCCTCCCTCTCCCTCGCCCTCCCTCTTTCCCTCGCCTTTCTTTATCCTCGCTCTCCCTTTCATTCATCCTCCCTTTCTCTTACCCTCGCCCCTTTCTTATCCTCACCCTCTCCTACCCTCACCCTCCCTTTCCCTCTCCCTCTTAATCCTCGCCCTCTCTTTCAGTCACCCTCCCGTTCTCTTACCCTCGTTCTCCTTTATCCTCATCCTCCATTTCCCTCGCTCTCCCTTTCCCTTTCCTTCTATCCTCACCCACCCTTTCCCTCGCCCTTCTCTATCCTCGCTCTCTCCTTCATTCGCCCTCCCTTTCCCTCACCCTCCCTTTCCCTCTCCCTCCCCTATCCTCACCCTCCCTTATTTTCACCCT
>NC_091551.1:20574353-20576853 GCF_042767895.1 Penaeus vannamei | reverse complement strand
ATGAAGAGACCTCAGGATGTTGACGAACTTCCTAGGGCATCCAACTTTGCTCAGGACCTTCCATAGGACACAATGTCAAAGCCTTTAGTTAGGTCACTGGAGACCAGGTGCAGTGGCCGATGTTGCTCGTGACATTTCTCCTGTATTTGGCGAAAGGTAAAAATCATAAATGTTGTCCTTGATTCCCTGAAGCCATTTTTGGTCTCGGAAAGGATGGTCCCTATAACTAGTTTAAGATGGTTGTTGGATATGCGAGTAAGGACCTTTTGTGCGGTGGACAGCACGGAGATGACACTGTATAGCTACAACAGTCGGCCTTCTTTGTGCTTGTAAATGGTGACTATTACTACATCCTTCCGGTCGTGGGGGGGAGGGGAGATCCCTTGTGTCATGATCTTCATAATAAAGTGATGCATCTGCAGCTGAAGTAGCTGGCTGTCTGTGTCCACGTGAACAGCGAAGACGTCCCTCTTGTCATGATGTAGGAGGACGCTGCGGTGTTGGTCGAGTCGCTGTTCGTGGAGTCCTTGTCCGGTCTCACCTCAGTACACCTTGTCGCAGCCGCCACAAGGTATACTGTACACCCAGCTAAGGGGTCTGCTGCGGTCTGATCTTGTTTCTTTTATGATATCTGCGACCTTCCTGCCCGAAGCGGTAGTTATCTTGATTGCGTGGCGCTCCTCGTGTCCGGAAAGTTCATGACCAGACCCTTCGTGCCCTGAAGAAGCAATGCAGCGAAAAGGACTTTGATATATTCGTGTTTTTTCTTGTTCCTCCGATAATGTTTTACTTATACACGCATACACACATACACACACACATACACACACACACACACACACACACACACACACACACACACACACACACACACACACACACATATATATATATATGTGTGTGCGTGTGTGTGTGTGTGTCTATATATATATATATATATATATATATATATATATATATATATACTTTTATGGATAGATAGGTAAATAGATAGATACTGATATATGTATGTGGAATTACTGATCTATGATTCACACATATGGTTCATGTATCTATCTGTGCCCACAAATACAGAGAGGTAGAGAAAGAGTGAAGCAAAGAGAAAGAGAGAGAGAGAGAACACCCCATTACTCTAGGATTGCGATCTGTCGTTGCCAAAGATGCATTAGTGGCATCGCGTTATCTAGTATGTATCGAGCGCTTTCCCTTTTACTCATGGATTATCTGCGGAAGCCCATTCTTTAGACGGGAAAGATCTTCCTCTCCCTTTTACTGACTCAATGCAAGGCGGTGCTTCCTGCATATCGTAAGAGCCGATTCCTTTCTATTGTCTGTTGGCTGACTTCTCTCGCTCGCCAAACTCTTACAGACCTGTTGACTAGTTGGTAATTTGATGACAAAAAGCACCATTACTAACTTGAATTGATAGGGAAACTTTATGTCTATAAAAACGACTGAATAAATGTAGTTATTTACACAAGATCGTTCGATATAGTCTTTTTTGTGTTGTAGACGCTCCTGATGTAACCGCTTATATCTTGTTTGCCGTTTTATCGGTATTGTTTTTAATTGTTGTTGTTTTTATTTTGCTTTCATCTAAGGATTTCACATTCTATCGTATTTTCTACTAGTTGATATTTGCTTGTATATTAATGCACTTGTAAAACATCTTAAACGTATGCATCTGCAGCCATATAATACGTTTTACCACTCACCCTGGCTCGGTTCGTGACCACCTCCAACCTCCGCAGATAAACCAAACCCTCAAACTGCCGAAAGCAAAAGCAAAACAAAGAACAAAGTAAAGGGATTGTTTTGCTCACTTATCAAGAGAGGCAAAAGTGGATTTATGACTTCCAGTGAGACATGACGAAAGAATTAAAAGAGGAGAAAGAAACGGAACAGAGAAGGAGGAAGGAGGCAGTAGGGGGGGATGGGAGGGAGAGGGGGAGGGCAGTGGGGAGGAATGGGAGGGGGAGGGAGAGGGCAGTAGGGGGGAAAGGGAGGGAGAGGGGGAGGGGGGGCACTAGGAGAGGAATGGGAGGGGGAGGGGGAGGGCAGTAGGAGAGGAAAGGGAGGGGAGGGAGAGGGCAGTAGGGGAGGAAAGGGGGAGGGAGGGGAGCTAGAGAAAAGAAAGGAGAGGGGGGAAGAGAAGGGATATATAGGGAGAAGAAGAGGAGGGAAGGGGAGAAAGAGACGAGACAAAAGAAGAAGGGAAGAGGCAGGGTGAGGGATGAGAAGGGAAGGAGAAAAAGAGAAACGTAACAAGATGGAGGGTGAAAGGTTAAGGAGGGGAAGGGAGGGAAGAAGACGAGAGAGTAGGAGAGGGAACGGCACGGAAACCAAATGATAGGAATACGTCACAAGAAAAAGAGACGGAAGAGAAAGGAAAGAAAAAAACGAGAAGACGAGGGAAGGGGAGGGGAAAGATAATTATCCCTTCAGGTCGGGAAGGTCCTCAGGCTGGTGCTCGAAGGACACCCTCCTCCTCCAGCGGCTG
>NC_091551.1:20559353-20561853 GCF_042767895.1 Penaeus vannamei | reverse complement strand
CTTTTTAGACTCATGCCTCCTTTGACTACGCACTCCCTGCTGTCTCTATCAACATTCTTTTGCGTTAATTCCCGTACAAGAAATTTTACCCAAGAGAAAATATCGAAGAATGAGAAATAAACACTTGCCACACAAAGCCTTCTATGCAATTGCCGATAAAAGAATATCAAGTGACCCGGCGTGATGAATCTTTCGGTCCACTTAAGGAAAAGATTTCAAGAGGAATCACGTTTTCCTCTGACCACTTGACACGGCCGGCGGCGGACACTTCGACAGGCGTGGGAAGATGAACCTGGACGCGGATGAGTCAGTGACACAGATAACCTTGCTCATCACTGCTAGTTGGGTGTGTGTGTGTGTGTGTTTGTGTGTGTGTGTGTGTGTGTGTGTGTGTGTGTGTATGTGTGTGTGTCTGTGTGTGTATATGTAAGCACAGAGAGCTCTCAAATAGCACAGACCTCCGCCAGTGCTTTATCAGTCTATCATGAGACTTTAAAAGGAAAATAAACCGTCAAGCATATATTTATATGTATATATATATATATATATATATATATATATATATATATATATATATATATATATATATATATATTTCTTTTCAGTGAATCACACATACGATGACTTTCCATACTCCATGCGATTCCACAGGTCCCTAGACCCTGGCTCACCCACACATAAATGTCCATCACATTTTGTCGTTAACTTTTTACACCAAGTCACCGACAATAAAAAAATAATAATAAAAGCGATAAAAAAAATACTTCCGCTCGCCGTAGATATTCGCAATAGGGGTGAGTGTGTCTGCGACTCTTCTTAAATCTAGAGGAAAACTGACGCGATAACCTTCTGCAAGAGGTCCCGAATGTCCTGCGCGTTATCGGTGAGCAAGAAACGCATTTTTTTGTATATAATAGTATATTATTTGGTCATAAGAATCATATCAATAGGGTATACTATATTACAGATTTGGCGGTGGCTCTGAGTGAGAGAGAGTGTGATTAAGACCTAAAGAGAGAGAAAGAGGATAAAAAAAATGAAAGAAAGAAAGAAAGAGAGAGAGGAGATAATGTCAGGGAGAGAGAGAACGAGCAAGAGGGAGATGTTGGCGAGTCCAGCCAGGCAGCGACAGGGCGCGGGGAAGACAAGCCTTTTTACGCCTCCAGCGCCTTAACGTGCGTTTTTATGGGAGACTTTTATTACTGTTGCAAGTCAGAGTACCGTGATAGGGCAGATTTGCCCTCTTGCAATAAATCTTGCAATATGCCCTCTCGTTTGGAAACAAAACTTTAGCTGAACGAATGCACAGTATGCATTAATTCATGCTATGCATTAGGTCAGCATATAGATAAAGATACGTATTGCGTACCTATATCTATCCGTCCATACACGTATAAGTGCAATGAATACATGAATACACATTCACATACACAGACACTCAGTCACACACACTCAAACACATGCACATGAACAAACAAACATACACACACTAATGGCAATTATGATACTTCAAAAAGTAGCGATAATAAATGTAATGACAGTGTAGGTGATGACAAGGATAATGATGATAATGATAATCGCTTTAAGGACACCAATAAGAATACTGATAAAGATGAAACAGCAATATCAACACCATTAATGGTATCAATGATAATCAGAAGAAGGAGAACAAAGATATATTATCATATTGATAACGAACAACGACAATAATTAATGATAACAGTAATAATGGTTATGATAATAATTGGAAAAAAAATCATATTCATAATAAGACTCTCAATTACTACCAGTAACAACAATAATAACAATAACATAATAACAAAAATAACATCAACAACAAAGCAACAGTATCAATAACAACACCACCAAAACAACAACAACGATAACGATAGCAAGGCACAACCCTTCTAGCACCTCCCCCCCTAGCCCTTCCTCCCTCCCCCACCGAGTGTCACGTCCGAACAGCTGATCGTTTCTTCCGGCAGCGGTGAAAGGGAAGTGAATGCAGCTGGTTGGACGCCCGTGAGGAGCTTTTTGCGGCTGTTGCACGGGCGTGATTCAGCGAGGGAGGCGGTGCATGTATGGCAGTAGGGCTTTAAGGCGGTGCTCAGTATGTATGTATATGTACGTGTGTGCGTGTGTTTGTGTGTTGTGTGTGTGTGTGTGTAGTATTAATGTGTGTATATATATATGTGTGTGTGTATGTGTGTGTGTGTGTGTGTGTGTGTGTGTGTGTTGTGTATATACATATTCTTATGAATATCTATCTATATCTATATCTAATCTATATCTATATCTATATCTATATATCTAAATCTATCTATCTATCTATCTATCTATCTATCTATCTATCTATCTATCTATCTATCTATATATATATATATATATATATATATATATATATATATATATATATATATATGAATACATATGTATATAAACACGCGTTAATTCCTTTCTCTATGGATGTTATCTAGAGTGAATTTGTGTGTTTATATAC
>NC_091551.1:20546853-20549353 GCF_042767895.1 Penaeus vannamei | reverse complement strand
TAAATTAATGAAATTGCATCCCAAGGCTAGATGTAACATTCTACAGAATATATATGGGATTATGCTGTTGCCCTAAATAAGTTAAATAACATTAAAGAACGAGAAAATGTGATTATAATATCTCTGGTATAATTGTTATAATATACTTTTCATATCACTGTTCAGTGTGAAAGCGAAATCAATCTTACTCCGATGTTTACATAAAGCTTCTTTTTCAGCAGAAAATTATTTAAATTATTTAAATTATTATAATTATTTAAATTATTGTTTGCAATCATTGCAAACAATAATTTAAAAGAACCGATGGATAAGGCAGTATATCAAAAATCTTTGAAATATAAATTTATTTTAGTATTGTAAACAGGCTTGAAAAGTAAGAATACTATGGCGTATGAGATTCTTATGGTTTTGAGGATTGATAAAATGAATAGAACGATAACTTTGAGAGATGTTTGAGTATACGAATATAAAGAGAATAGTGTAATGATAATAAACAAAATACAGACAAAAAGTTTATATAAATGTCATATATGAAACTGATATATCATAGGAATTCTACTAGTATCAACGCCAAAAGAAGGTACACCCATGATCAAATCGTGCACCTAAAGTTTAACTTCGTGAGTAGATTAATATATAGGCAATATATTTCTTTTAGTTGATCATACCAGGTAGTAAAATACCCTTCCCATACTTTTTTCTCACAGCAACTAAGCAGACAGCTATATCACAAACACATAGAGCCAAAATACCAGATTGAAGAGGATAACTAGAAAGGGAATGATAAACAGTCTGTAAATATTAAGGAAAGGGAGGAGGACCGCCACCCTGTTACCTCCGGGCGACACACTCTGCACCTTCACTTGCCTCACTTTGGGTAAGGTCTTGAGGCAGTGGACGGCCGTCGTGGTCTCCCTGATGAACACGTGCACCATGATGTTGGAGAAGAGGATGAATATGATGAAAAAGAACCAGATGTCGATGAGCTTGATCTCGGCGGTGGTCGGGAGGGATTTGGACACGTTGGAGAAGAGAGTGTAGAGGACGAGGAGCGTCGTGAGGGCCATCACTGCCCTGACGTTGAGGGCCTCGAGCTTGATGAAGAGCGTCGCCCAGCTCACCAGCAGGAGCAAAGCCGACGGCAGGAAAGTGGTCATCATGATCACGCCGGGGCGCCTCCTCAGATTGTACTGCAGGACCATCCTCCGAGGCCCCGACGACTCGCCGATCTGGACTTTCTGGACGGTGTACAGTGCCAGGTCCTGGGAGCCGACGTAAGCCACCCTCGCCTCTTCGTTGGCGAACCTGACGGAGTCTTCATATTTGGTTGGGAGAATGATTTCAATCGTGCAGGTCTGGACATCGAAGGGGTAACTAAAGTATGTGAATACACACATGAATGTTCCGGTGTAGTACTGGGTGATGGATAGGCTGTTGTTCGATCCAGAATAAATCAGGTCTAGAATGGAAATGATAAATTCGTTCAGAATCTACAAATCCATGCTAAGCATGAAACATATTGTTACAGATTACATAAGATTCGAATATCTATTCTAAAACAGTTCTTGAGATAAGGAGAATCCGGAAGCAATTAGTATAGTGAAACCTAGAGGCGTACAGTTACTCGTGCAAAACTTTCTTTTAATGTACAGCGCCTAGCTAATATCCTTTAAAGCCTGGAAGCCTGACTTACCCAAGTCAACATCATTGTAGTTAGACTTCTGAGGATCATTTACGGAAGCGATGAATATGTTCTCTTCAAGAAGGTTTTTCTCTCCGCGAGCCAAGTTCATGAACTGGTATCTTGGCGTCCATAATTTCTGTATTTCTTCTCTCGTTAGGATGGTGCCGCCTTTCTGTGTATGAAGGTGTTTCAGTAACACTCGATCATCTACCCAAGATAATGTTATCTGAAATTCTAATGTTACAACCATGTTGATATCTTCTACGTTGGCAATGCGGACGAGTTTAAAGTTTGGCTTCAGCTCGAGTATAGAATTGCCTGGCCCCGTCGGTGGCAGTTCCCTCTGGTATTCGTCCCCCACCTTCACCTTACGGCAATTCAGTTCGTCGGTCTTGTCGTAGCAGTCGTGGTAGAGGTTGCATCTTTTAGTATGAGGGACACATTGCCCTGAATCACACATGTATTGGCTGTTCGAACAGGCCGAGAGGCTCAGTGTGAGACTGCCTCCCGGTGGCCGCCCACACACGTCGGCGACAACTGTCCAGTCGTATTTCCCTAAAGGGTAAGAATATCTGCTTATCTTGGGAAGCCTCAATAGTGTTGAATTTTCAAGTGCATTACGCAGCACCCATGCATCATCACTGGCGTTGTAATGGATGACCATGTCGTAGTAACCATAGAACATTGGACGTCCGTGTACATAGCCATCCAGCCTGAAGTAGGTTTGGTATTCGCTGTCAAAGCACAGTCCCCTGAGACGCAGAAAGTTCTCAGTACGCACGGTGCAGGCTGAACACTTCCTGTTGGTGGTCTTGC